>NC_137804.1:11517623-11950123 GCF_963383645.1 Muscardinus avellanarius
TGGCTAAGTAATTGGGATGGAGTGGCCTCTTCAGAGGGCTTAACCTTTTCCCCACTGAGCAAACGGGAGGACAGGGGAGGCAAGCCAGAGTGATGGAATTAAGATGGAAAAGAGCTTGCACTGTGAAACTCTATCTCACTGGCCCCCTGTGAGCACGCACAGGGCTCCTTCTGAGTCACAGAGGAAGAGAAACTACTACCTGCATTTTATTTTCCTTGTTCTACTCATCATTTTATGGATATTTTTCTCACTTACAATTTATTAAACTATCCAGGCAGGGTGATACAGGCCTGTAGTGCCAGTACTTAGGAGGCTGAGCCAGGAGAATCTCAGGTTTGAGGGTAGCCTCAACAACTTAAGTGAGGCCCTCAGCAAGTCAGTGAGGTCCTGTTTCAAAATAAAATCGGGCTGGTGGTAGAAATCATACCCTGTGTTCCATCCCCAGTACCACGCACGCAAAAAAAGATCAAAGTGCCGCTCACTTTAAAGTAACCACAGATAGAAAGCAAGCTGTTTGTTAAACGCAAAATTGAAGTTAGCAGAGTGGAAAACTGTTCTTCAAATATCAAAAAGGAAAACTTTTCTGAAGAATTGAGACTTTCAAAGCACAGTCTACCTGGTTTTTATATCTATCTTATTTGCCAAACAGGACTTGAAACTTGAATCAATACTGTTTACAGTGGGATGGAAGTAGGTGGGTAGGAACCACTGTATGTTTCTTTCAAACTGTCCGCCTTTATATAAACTCACAACATTCTGCTTGTCATTAATAGCATCCGGGACCATTTATCATTAGTCTTACTCATGGGGATATTTCCTGGGAGAAAGAGTCACATAGCGGAGAGTCCTAGGGATGGCGGGTTACATAGCTATTTGTTTGGATGCTAACTACAGTAGGTTCATCACATTATCTAGTACTTTTTGGTATCCTTTCTCTTGTTTAAAATGGAGATAATAATAATGTTCTTAATTATTTCTACCAACAATGGTACAGGTTATTAAAATTTGAGGATGCAAAGGCCTTCCATGAACAATTAGATTTGCAAGTGAGTGGAGTGGGCTGGCTTTAAAGTAATACTGGAGACTAAAAAATAGAGCTGGGGGTGTAGTTCGGAGGTAGAATGCCCCTGCCTTTCATCCACAGTACTGCAAAAGAGAGAGAGAAAAAGAAAGAAAGAAAGAAAGAAAGAAAGAAAGAAAGAAAGAAAGAAAGAAAGAAAGAAAGAAAGTAATACTGTAGCTGGGCATGGCAGTGCACACCAGTAATCGTAGTACTTGGGAAGCTAAGACAGGAGAATTGAAGGTTCAAGGACAGCCTTAGAAACACAGTGAGATTCTTAGACTGGTGAAATCCTGATTCCAAACAAACAAACAAAAATTGAAAGGGGCTGGGGGTGTAGCTTAGAGATAAGATACCCCTGAGTTCAATTTTCAGTAGCCCATGTACACACACACACACACACACACACACACACACACACACACCCTGGATGGTTTAGGTCCCACGAAAAAGGCATCCCCAACTAAATACTTCCAAGTAGTGTAGCAGCTAAGCAACATTCCTCCGAATAGATCTGCCCTTCTGATGAATTGCAGATATAGTATAAACAACTTCTAGTCTCCAGTAAGCTGAGCAACACTTGGTGGGGGTTGAGGGACATAACATATGAGCATAAAATAACTCCCGCCCCCACGACCCTGGCTTGATATATCGGGGGAGCACAGGGTTCCTCACCAACTCCTCCTCTGGTCACACCGTGAGGCAGGGCTTGTCTCCTGGGCAAATAAGCCAAAGATGTCATTTCTGACCTTTGGTCTCCATCTCCATTTTTATTTGCTTGTTTGTTTGTTTAGGGCTTTGGGGTCCTTTTACTTGGTTCACATTTTGACGGGTTAGTTGGTAGGCTGATGGAAGATGGGGTGAACAGTTTACCTTTTATGCTTAAGAGAATTCAGATGGGAAATGCAGGATTAAAAGTAGCTAGGCCTGGAGGCACATGCCTGTAATCCAAGTACTTGGGAGGCTGAGACAGGAGGATCACAGGTCCAAGACCAGCCTCCACAATTTAACAAGCCACTGAGCAACACCTTATGAGACCCTGTTTCTTTCTTTCTTTCTTTTTTTTTTTTTTTTTTTTTTTTTTGGTGGTACTGGGGTTCCTGGAAGCCCTTCTACCTCAGGGCTACACTCCCAGACCTATTTTTTTTTTATATTTGGAAACAGCGTCTCACTAAGTTGCTGAGAGCCTCACTCAGTAGCTGAGGCTGGCTTCGAACCTGCGTGATCCTCCTGTCTCCGCCTCCCAAGCGTGGGGATTACAAGCTTGCGCCACCACACCAGGACCCTGTTTCAAATTTAAAAATAAGAATTGGTAAATGCTAATGCTGATAGAGCCGGCCCTTGATGCTATAAAAGCCTGTGGGCACTGGGAAGCGAGAGAAGTCTTCCTCCCAGAACAGGTAAGCCAACCCATAGTGTCCAGCGCTTTCCCCAGTTCCTGCACCATACTGGCTTTTTTATTATTCGCATATGCTTGCTTGTAAACTGGAATCAGCTTGTCTGAAAAGACAGGCTTTACCTGATTTTTAAACTTCCCCTAAAAAATAAATACAGCTATGGTCTTAGCTGTTCATTTTCCCAATATACTTTTATGGGCACATTTTGATTGTGTGTGTGTGTGTGTGTGTGTGTGTGTGTGTGTGTGTGTGTGTGTGTGTAGTGCAGGGAATTGAACCTAGGGGCATTTTACCTCCAAGCTACATGCCCAGATAGATTTTTATATTCTTATTTTTCTATTAAGTTGCTGAGGGCCTTACAAAGTAGCTGAGGCTGGCCAAGATCTGCGATCCTCCCGTCTCAGCCTCCCAAGTACTGGGATTACAAGTGTGCGCCACCACGCCCCTGGCTGGGTGCACTGTAATTACACATCATAATAAAGCTAAAAGCGATGGAAACACACACACACACACACACACACACACACACACACACACACACACACTACTTGGTGTATTCTCCTCCAAATACCTCCCTGCTCCTGCCATTTATATTACAGAGCTCGGTGTTGGTGGCTCTATATGTAAACATAGCATTATTTCAGCTGTTTTCTTCAAGTCTATTTTCCCCCTCTCCTCCTCCTTCCTCAAATCATCTTCCAGTATTCCATTGACATTTCTCTTCATTTATCTGAAGTTTCTTTTGTTTTACAATTCCTCTCTAGCTTCCCAATAGGAGAGAAAACATACGGCCCTTCACTTTCTGTGACTGGTGATTCTCCCTTAGCATAATATTTTCCAGTTCATCCAATTTCCTGCAATTGACATAATTTTGTTCTTTATCAAGGCTGGGTAAAATTCCATTGCATGGATATAGCACATCAGACTAGTAACTTTTGAAGGACATAGAAAGAGGAAAGCTAGACAAGACTGGACACCTTATTCAGGTGTCTTTAGATATACTGATAATCGACATACTAGAGGACAAGTACAAGGTGCAAAGTAGGAATGTAAAATTATCACACAGGTTTCAAACATGCACACTTCATCAACGCCTGAATCGGCTTTCACTGAGCACTCATATACGCAATGCTAACCCATTATCATTTGTCTTAGGTTACTTCTCTCAAGAGAAGACCAAAAAGAACCAGAAAACTCCCTAAGGCAGAACATTTCCCCAGATTTGACTGGTTTATGGAAAACTGTAGTCTCTGAATTCCAAAGAATGGTGGGGATTTCACCATAAAATTATTTTAAGAAAATTATATTCTATGAAACTAAAATATCAACTTTTAGGTAAATTATATATAATATATATTATATATTATATATTATATAATTTTTATATAATTTATATATATAATTTATATATAAATTATATCATATATTTAAAATATATTTTAATATATTTTAATATATTTAATATAATTTATATTCTTAAAATAATATATTTTAAGAATATTATATTCTATGAAACTAAAATATCAACTTTTAGGTAAATTATATATATATTATATATATAAATTATATATATATATATTATATATATATTTAAAATTGTCCTAGATTAAAAGTATCTCATAAATATCTTGTACACATGACACACACGGAAATACTGAAACATGTGATTCCATATATAATAAAACCATTATTACATATAACATATAGGTCTACTTACATTGCATTTGGGGTTACTCTCATTTGGTTAAAAATCCAATGGAGAAATTGAGATACATTGAGAAAAATCCTACTTTTCAAATGGGAAACCTTTGACTTACAAATTTTTCCTCTTTATATTTAGATTATATTTTAGATTAGATTATCTTTATATATAGTTCTCAATTTCATCATCTGCTTCCCTATGAAAAGATATATTACCCACAATTTCTTTATACCTTACGTGAAAAGTTAGAAATTTTCTGATCTTCAGCCAAGCACAGAAGGAGAAGATACACATGTTTCCTCTAATATGCCCAAACTAGAAAACACAAAGAATACCAGTAGGACCCCAGATATTAGAGGGGAAATACTAGCTAAGTTTTAATGGAAAGATAGGAGAGGAGAAAGGCCGATCTTGATTAAGGAGCATCTTCACCTGAACATGTGTAAAATTATGAATAAGACATGGTTAACCTGGCCAACCATTGGTGGGGGGGGGGGAGAAAATGGGGGCGGGGGGAGAGGGCACCAAATATAGTGTAAATGTATACTATTTATGTTCAATAAAAAATTGTTAAAAAAATAAAATAAAATAAAATAAAATAAAAAAAAAAAAAAAAAAAAAAAGAAATTTTCTGATCTTAAATGCCTTATTAAAAAATCTCACGGGAAGTCTTGAAACACTCTTAGACCACACTATTTTAATACTATCTTAAAATGAGATTCCAAATTCTGCCTCACAGAATTTCCCTCTTTTACAATTATTTTCCATTCATTCCCTCAGTAAAAACCTATAGCTTTCACTTCATCTGTCGTAGCAAAGGTGCCCCCAAAGATAGGAATTCCAAGGTGGCTTACATATTCCAAGGAATTCTACAACTGATTTTATCCATCACATCTCACATGTGGTTATTTTTCACCTCGCCCTAACCCCAAAGCCCAGTGTGTTTTGTTTTTTATTTTTCAGGTCTGGGATGGGGAACCCAGGTGCATTCAACCTCCAAGCTACACCCCCTGCCCTGCTTTTTATTCTTTGTTTTATTTTGCGGGTCTTGAGATGGAACCCAGAGGCATTTGACCTCCAAGTTACACACCCTGCCCTACTCTTATTCTTTATTTTTATTTTTATTTTATTTATTTGCAGGTCTGGGTATGGAACCCAGGGGTATTCGACCTCCGAGCTACACCCCCTGCCCTATTTCTTATTCTTTACTTTGAAACAGGGTCTCATTAAGTTGTGGAGGGCCTCACTAAGTAGCTGAGGCTGCCCTCCAACCGCCATCATCCAGTCTCCGCCTCCCGAATGCTGGGATTACAAGTGTGCGCCATCACGCCCGCTCCAGTGTGTTCTTTGCCAGTTCTTTCCTGGATACCTACTGTTTTAATTTTTGCTTTTCCCATAGTGGACAAGTTCTTAAGCATGAACAGATACAATCTGCCATTTAAAGTATATTGAGCCAGGCGTGGTGGCGCACGCTTGTAATCCCCGCGCTTGGGAGGCGGAGACAGGAGGATCGCGCAGGTTCGAAGCCAGCCGTGCTGGCTTAAGAGACCCTGTTTCCAAAAGAAAAAAAAAGTACAAAAAATAGGTCTGGGATTGTAGCCCTGAGGTAGAAGGGTTTCCAGAAACACTAGTACCATGAAAGAAAGAAAGAAAGAAAGAAAGAAAGAAAGAAAGAAAGAAAGAAAGAAAGAAAGAAAGAAGGGAGGAAGGAATATTGAAAGAAATTGGTCTTTTAAATTGAGTGTGGTGATTAATACTTGTAATCCTAGTATTTGGGAGTCTGAGACAAGAGGGCTGAAGGTTAAAAGTAAGCCTCAGCAACTTAGTAAGACCCTGTTTCAAAATGAAAATAAAATAGGGCTGGAGATGCAGCTTAGAGGTATAATTTTTCCTGAGTTCAATTGCTAGTATCTCTCTTCTCTCTCTCTCTCTCTCTCTCTCTCTCTCTCTCTCTCTCTCTCTCTCTCTCTCTCTCACACACACACACACACACACACACACACTCACACACACACACATAAATTATGAAACGGAAGAAAAAAGAAAGAGCGAGAGAGGGAGGAAGGAAGGAAGGAAGGAAGGAAGGAAGGAAGGAATATTTTAAAGCAGTCATAGAAAGGTACAGATGCTTCATGAACCTAGGTTTCTTCTGATTCAGGGCTGATATCAGTTGAATGACCAGTAGGTCTATGGGGATTCTTACCAATTCTTTGAAAGAATGCTTTTGTCTTAACAGAAGTAGAGGTTAAATGCCAACCTTGCAGTTTTCTCTTCTGCCACAACAAAGGGAGAAAGCCATGCCCAGTTTAAAATAAGTGTATTAAGGAGAGTTCTTTATATCACCCATATTTTGTGGATAAAGAGACTTTGGAGCTTACTTGTAAGCAACTGCAGAACAATGACACATGAGACATGCATCTTTCAAATTCAATTTAGAGTTTTATACTGGTCATAATTTTGCTGTATACATGAGTTTTTTTTAATACTCTGGAGTTCTCATTTTTGTCACTAGAAGAAAAAATATCTAATATAAATGCAATTAACTGGTAAATTCATTAGAACAATAGCATGGATCATATCACATCTTAAACATTATAGCTCTTACTTAAATTTCACAAAGCAAGAATCTTTAGGATTTAAAAAAATTCTTTTGAGCCGGGCGTGGTGGCGCACGCTTGTAATCCCCGCGCTTGGGAGGCAGAGACAGGAGGATCGCGCTGGTTCGAAGCCAGCCGCAAATGCTGGCTTAGGAGACCCTGTTTCCAAATAAAAATGTAAAAAAAATAGGTCTGGGAGTGTAGCCCGAAGGTAGAAGGGCTTCCAGGAACCCCAGTACAACTAAAAAAAAATTTAAAAATTAAAAAAATTAAAAAATTCTTTTTATCTTTGAACTTGTGAAACTAACATTGCAGAGCAGACAGCATAACAAAAGGTAAACAAGGAAGCATTTATTTTATTTTTTTTCTAGAACGTATCAACTCATTTAGGATAAATTCTAACACCTGCCTCTGGGACAGGAATGTGCTTTTTCTCCAAGACACTGGGTGTATAGACCTGAAAAATCCTGAGGAGGATAAACTAGCACACACCGAATGTATGAAAGAAACATCCTTTAAGGATTTCTATTCTGTGCTATTAACAAAGCCTCTCTCGATAACGCATGCCAATTCATGACACACACGTTCCTTGCACACTTACAATGCACCCAGAAGTGTATTCAATGACATAAGATACAAAGGCCATAGAAACATTTACCTGATGTCAGTGTCTGGCAGGTACAGTTTCACATAAGTTTCAAAATCCATTTGCAGCTTAGGTACAAATAACCTCATTTGAAAGTTGAAATATGCAGAGACATTTTGTAACTTGTCCATGAAAACCAAGATTATCACTTAGAATTTGGGGGGATATAGACTTCAACAGATAAAATCCTTGCAGTATATCTTTTTTCTAATATTTGAAAGTTTAGCTGGGCATGGTGGTGCATACTTATAATCGCAGTATTTGAGAGGCTAAGAGGAGGATCACAGGTTCTAGCACAGTATCAGCAACTTAAGGAGACCCCTCAGCAACTTAGTGAGTCCCTGTTTCAAAATAAAAAGTGCTGGAGGTTTAGCTCCTAGGTAGAAGGCCCCTGTGTTGAATCACCAGTTCAAGAAAAAAGGATGAAGATGAGGGTTAAGAAGAAGAAAAAGGAAGAAGAAAGAAGAAAGAAAGAAAGAAAGAAAGAAAGAAAGAAAGAAAGAAGAAGATTGAAGTTTATTTATATGGTATTGAAAGTTTATATAAATTTAATTAACTGAATGCACAGACATATATTTGTGCCATACATATTATATTTTGCATATTAAGTATATATGGATAGATAGACACACATACATATATATGTATGTATATATGTGTGTGTGTATATATATGTGTGTGTGTGTATATATATATATATATATATATATATTTTTTTTTTTTTTTTTGCGGTACTGGGGATGGAACCCAGCGCATTCTACCTCAGAGCTACATCTCCAGCCCTAATTTTTAGTCTTTTTAATTTTTTTGAAACAAGGTCTCAGTGAGTTGCGAAAGGCCTCTCTAAGTAGCTGAGGCTGTCCACGAACTGTGATCCTTAGGTCTCTGCCTCCCGAATGCTTGGGTTACAAGCCTGCGCTACCACGCCCATCTTAAGTATACATTATTACCTAGAACTTCCCATATATTCACAAAACTCACTGATAAGTGAAAAAAGATAATTTTAAGTCTATAAAAGGGATGACACCACAGTAATAAAATAAATATTCTGTGCTAGAAATGATTACTGTTAGAGAACAACTTTAGGAAACATGTGTATCATTAGGTCTCTAGAGTCCTAAGTATTTTTACCAGCCTAGGGAATGTATACCCAGCCATATTTTACTTCTACCAATAGAACATCAAAAGCTGAGAGAGGAGATAGAGAGATAGAGAGATAGAGAGAGAAGAAGAAGAAGAAGAAGAAGAAGAAGAAGAAGAAGAAGAAGAAGAAGGAGGAGGAGGAGGAGGAGGAGGAGGAGGAGGAGGAGGAGGAGGAGGAGGAGGAGGAGGAGGAGGAGGAGGAGGAGGGGGAGGGGGAGGGGGAGGGGGAGGGGGAGGGGAGGGAGAAAAGCAACACCCCTGGAAACTTAACTACTCAGGACAGTCCAGTGCCCTCAGTAGCTTAGCCCCTTAGAAAGAAATTCTTTCCAGAGCCTGAGGAGTTTATAATCTAGAGGCAAAATACTAATCATGAAAGGGTGGGAGATGGTGAAATGGTAATCATAAAAGGGTGAGATAGTGAAGCAGAACATACCAGAAGGTGCTCAGAGGCAAAGGTACTATCAGGGGTACAGATAGGTTGGGAAAAGACTACTGAGAAACAGTTCATGTAGATTAGCAGAAATTTAGTAAAGAAAGCATTTCAGGAGGCTTTGCTTGAGTCAAGTTCTAAACACAAAGAAAAGAAAGAAGCAGGGAAGGAGACCCCCTGCCTGAACTAAAGGATTTCTGTTCTCTTAGAAAACACAGATTGGTAAAAGCACCATTCTGATTACAAACAAAAACAATATAACTCTACATGCTGTTATTTTAAAGCCATTTTCCATCCCACAACAGTCATTTAAAAATCTTTTATCCACCGGGCGTGACGGTGCACACTGGTAAATCCCAGTACTTGGGAGGCTGAGACAGGAGGATTACAGGTTTGAAGCCAGCCTCAGTAACTTAGTGAGGCTCTAAGCAACTGAGTGGGACCCTGTTTGAAAATACAAAATAGATTAAGTCTTCTAGGGATATAACACAAAGGTAGAAAGCCTCTAGGTTCCATCCCCAGCAAAACACACACACACACACACACACACACACACACACACACACACACACTATTTCTCTTAAATTGGATCATGTCTGCATGTGTGCAAAGCAGAGAGAGGAGAGAGGTTATCTAGAGAGATAGGTTATATTTGTATTTGATATGCTGTCAAATACAAGTGCAGCAATGTTGCCTGCTATATTTAATGCCTGTGCATATTTTTATTACTTTTGTCTAACATAGAACAGTGATTATAAGCACATGTTAGAGACATAGCTAAACAACACTTAAAGAACATACAACTGCATGACCCCCTAAAATCATGTGATAAGTATCAGTTTTGTTTACACTTGTTCCAAAGATTTCTCAAAGTCAGTAACATGTCATTGTAATAAAATAACCCTCTAAAATACGTAGTATCCTGATGTTAGAAATAATACATTTGGAAGGGCTTATTTTTAGCAGAAAAAAAAATGCCTTTACTTGCAGTTGTTTGTTGGAGCTAGAGACAACGCTCAAGTGATATTTTTTCTTCCCCACCTGTGACTATAAGATCATAAAGATTGACATTTTCTTAAAGGAGGTAAAAAAATAGAAATTCCAGGAAAATTGGACCTACAGAACAATTCTCAGTAAACTTGATTCATTGATTGAAGGAGCAATCTTAAACTTTTTCTGAAATAAAAATAGCAGCTAATAATATTAATAACCCCCTAAAAAAACACTTTAAGTTTATATGTTGATTATTAGTAAGTAGTGGCAAAATTAATCTCAAATAAAGTCAAATTCATAAAAGGAGTTGGGATAAATATTATACATCTGATATTTCGAAAGCAAACATAATTGTCTAAAATGCCAATTGTTTTCTTCTTCTTCTGATAATCTAATCCCATTATTTGAAAATTGAATAAATGTGTTTTTGAGGTCATTTTCTTTCATGAGCTTCCTGCTCAATAGACTGTGGGCCCACCTGCTGGAGGTACCTATTCCTCTCAAAATGCAATTCCTCAGACTCACAAATTTCACAGAACATTTATTTTAGTTTTCACTGCTTTGGGAAAATAACAGATAGACGCAGAGAGGCTCTCCGTAGCACGGCACTGGGGTTTTTTCTTTTGCTTGCTCTGTTTCCACTTGGAGAAAGTCTGGGTCCGTTTATTATCAGCCAGAATTCAATACTTCCAGGTACACACACAGACACATAGGCCACAACCGTGTGCATGTCATCATCACTGGTAGAATGACTCCATGGTTACTGCTAGCCCTTACACAATAAAAACTGTACCTAAAGGCATGATGAAATATAGTGTGAAACCTCCCTCCAGGTACATAGGGTTTAACACTACAATCCATATTTCCTTCACTGCTCCCAGTTTATAAGGAAGAAAATGAAAACTGAAATAATTTCCTAATCATCCTACTCTATGGCCTCATACTTAGTCACCTAGAAACACTTAAAATATATATCATGGCACAGAAATATAATTTCTAACAGGATTTGGTGCCATCACCAAGTCACACCCCTCTCTGACACAATCTAGGTGGGCCCTCTCTGTAAAGCCTAACATGCCAAATTTTCTTTATGAGAGAAATAACAATTTATGGTTTCATTTAGTAAAAAGAAGGAATAATATCCTTTCTAGATGATTTAAGGGCATTGGGATACTTACCTTCAACTTTGGTTCTAAGGACCCAGTGAAATGTCGAAGGCAAAATAAGCTTCCATAAATATAATTCAACCAGTCTGGGGCGGCAAAAGTGGAAGAAAGTATTTTAAACGCGGAGAAGTAAGACAGTGTGTTGGAACCAGCTCACTGCTCTTACACTTAGGGCTCTTAGGCATGGCAACTTTGGACAGAGTAACCATTACTCAATCCCTCTGCTCCAAACCCAGAGCTGGCCAGAAAAATGGGAGGAGGGAGTAGAGAGTGGAAAATAAAAGCCAAATTTTACAAAGCAGGAAAAGGCAGAAAGGACCAAATTCACTGAAGATTAACAGCTCACTCCCAATAGCTTCTTCCATTTAATTTTCCCTGATGTAACTCAATAATTATATGCATATGCATGTGTACAAATATACACTGTGCTGAATGCATACACAGATAAATATAGACATGTATAAATGATGTCATATAATTAAATATAATGATATAAAATCATACATAAGCAATACACATGCCAAACAGGAGTGTATCTGACATTTGTATTGGAAAATAAATAATCATAGTGTGACCCTCAAGTGAAACACTCAAAAGAACTTTCAGTATTCTAGCCTTCCTTAATAATAAGAACATGAACTGTTGTTCTTACAAAGGTCTCCACACTCACCTGAAAAGTCTAGACCTATTCAACAGTCTCTTAAAGCGTTTCAGCAAGCTTTATCAGGTGACTGGACTTTATGGGTCCTTTTCATCTTTAATATTTTGAATCTCTTGAGTTTCTCCCTTTTTTTTCCAATTTGGAGATATAGGAGAGGAGAAATTGTTCATGAACTCCAGTCCCACCTTCCATTTCTGGATTTTTACTATGTGATCATAACCAAATTACTTCGCTCAAGAAAAGAGCTAGATTTTAAATTCTCAAAAGAATTTAAAAATTTTTTTTAAAAAAACCCCAAAGCATGTTTATAGCTACATAGTAAGATGTTTTTCAAACTTAAAAATAAACCAGTCAGAGAAATGCTGCCTAATATTTTCTTTTTTCAATTAAATGTGTAGCATTTTAATTAGAGAAAGTTAAAAATGTTGGAGACATGTACTTAAGAAATGACATTGGATAATTTTCTTTGACTTTTTTAATTAGCCCCAAATACACTGGACCCTGGAAGAAAACCCGGGGGAGAAACAAATCAAATAAACAAACAAAATGGCGCGAATCTCTGTAACTGGTCCAAAAGCTCTTTTTCAGTGCTTGCATTCGACTATGTGAATGAACTGTGCTCTGTTTCTCATTACTCCTCATCTGGAGCAATGGCTCACTCTGTCCAGCTGTTTCTGGTCATTTGGGCCTGATGGGGACTGTTTCATTATATTATACAGAAAAAGCGCCGTTGCAGCCACCACACAAGAAATGAAAAGTCTTGCAATCAAAGGTTTATGTTGAAAGGGTTCTTAATGACCTGTTCTTTGTGGAACAGAGAAATTAATCTTGTCTCAGCCTGACAACTGTCCCTATTTTATAGGACATAGTAGATGTGTAGGAGAAAACACTATCCTGTCTCTTAGGAGCTAAGATGGAATTATAGACTACTGGGGTTGACACTTTAGGGTTAAATTTTTTTCTCCTCCTCCTCTTCCTCCTCTTTTCCTTCTTCTTCCTCCTCTTCCTCTTCTACCTCTTTCTCCTTCTCTTTTTCTTCCTTCTTTTCCTCCTCTCCCTCCTCCCTTTCTTTTCTTGAATCCAGGGGTTATACTCTCAGCCCATTAAAAAGAAAAAAAAAAAAAAAAAAAAAACAAAGCAGGGTTTCCTTAAGTTGCTAAGAATCTTGCTGAGTTGCTTAGGCTGGCCTGGAACCCACGATCCTCCTATCTCAGTCTCCCATGTTTTGGGATTACAGGTGTATATCACCATACCCCACGGATGCCTCTTCTCTTCATCTCTAAAAAGATGAGCAGTGTGCTTTTCCATACCTGACTCAACACTAACTTGCATATGTTCTGCGGCATGCTCAATAGCTCACAAAAAACTGACGTCATGCATGGCTTTTAAACAAAAGTCAAATAAATCCCTGTCTTCATAATGTCTGGTTTTAATTGCTCAGCCTGTGTCTGGAGGCAAAGCCGTGAATAAATGAAAACCAAGTGTCCCAGTAAAGACCAAATCCAACGCATGTTCTTTAAGGACAGTCTCCATGAGCTTAGTGATTTTGTTGTATAAGCTACCTCCTACTTGCTTCAATTGCTTTTCTTGCAAAAGCAATGCTTGCCAGGCGTGGTGTCACATGCTATAATCCCAGTACTCTGGAGGCTGAGACAGGAGGATCACAGATTCAAGTCCAGGCTCAGCAATTTAGCGAGATCCTTAGCAACTTAGTGAGATTCTGTTTCAAAATAAAAAATAAATACATAAATTAAAAGGCCTGAGGGTGTAGCTCAGAGTAAAATGTCCTTGGGTATAACCCCAGCATAAAAATAAAGAAGGGAAAAAAAGAAAGAAAGAGGGAGGGAGAGAAGGAGGAAGGATGAGAGTGAGGAAGGAAGGGAAAAAGGGAGGAGAGAGAAAGAGAGAGAGAGAGAGAAAAGAGAAAAGAGAAAAGAAGAAGAAGAAGAAGAAGAAGAAGGAGGAGGAGGAGGAGGAGGAGGAGGAGGAGGAGGAGGAGGAGGAGGAGGAGGAGAAGGAGGAGGAGGAGGAGGAGGAGGAGGAGGAGAAGAGAAGAGGAGGAGGAGGAGGAGGAGAGGAAAAATTCAAGGTTTGTTTATTATTTAAAGAAGCAAAGCATGGCTTTCTCCTCTCTTACTATTCATTTGAAATTATTTTACAAACCAAAGAGCCATAATCATGTGTTATTACACAGACAGAACCACCAAAATATAAATACAATTGAAAGCAGCTCAATTGTTAAAAAAAAAAAACCTGTATTATTTTCTCTTGAGAAGACTACAAATTCAGAGAAACATTAAGATAATAATAATACACAGCCCATGATCGTACACTTTAGTACCAACATTTTTTTCTTAACATTGCCAGTGTTTTATACAAAAGGAGCTTGAGGTATTGTCAAGTATTTTCTATGTAAAACCCATTCAAACATGACAACACTCTATAAAGGAGGCCTATTATCATTATAAGAGAAAACTAAGACACCACAAGGCTGAGGAACTGACTACAGGTCACACAGCTCCCGAGTGGAGAGTCAGTGATCAAGGCAGGCGATGTGGCACCATCACAGTTATAACCATAGCTACGCCAACTTTCCAATATCTATTTATCTCCATATTTAGTGAGTATGCTATTTGGCATTCTTGAACCTTAATTTAACTTCATATAATAAACATTTTCTACCATTTACAAGTCAACTTATGATTACCATTTTAGCAGCCACATAAGAGCTGTGTATGCTCCATAAGCCAGAATATGCATGTGGCCCCTATTTTTTGCAAATTATAAAGAATGAGGAGTGATCAGAGATGTTCATGTACACGTGTGATTAAAAGTGGTTGAATATAAGATCTGGGGACAATGTTCTCTGTGGAATAACAACTATGGATTGTTTTTCCATATCAACTTTTTCAAAAGACTCTGCGATTTAGCTTAGAACCAAAGAAGAAGGAAGGAACCAGTTTCACAGTACCCAGCACAGGGTGGCCTGCGTGTCGACTATTTGAGAGGATATAAACCATCACACAAAAAAATTGCTCTTATTTTCCTGTTTCTGGTGAATGCCCAGCTGGACCTGAGGACACCTCTCCCTTGTAGCCTTCTCAGATTTTTGCTGTTTGTCTGTGTGGTTGCTTTTTTTCCTCCCATATCCCTTCTCCCACTGGACCTAGGTGTAGAGTCCAACATGCTCCTTTCTCAGTATGGTTACTCTCTTACCTAAAATCTCCAACTTAGAGTCTCACATCATCGAATAATACAACCAACTAACCTCCAGGTATACAGACTCCTCTTGTAATTTCCATTATTTCTGTACAAACAGCTTCTGGTGAAGTTACTTTACCCACCCTTTTCCTTGCTTTGTTTTGTTTTGTTTTTGTTTTTGTTTTTGTTTGAGATTCCAATAAACAATGAGATGCTTGTTTTTATACCTAGTTCATCAGGCCCTTGAACTCCTGGATGACCTTGCATCTTCCAACCTTGGGAACTTGTTCCCATGTTCATCACTCCCAATTATAAAGCTTTCCACAAATGTTATTGCTCCCTCTTTTTAATTTATCTACTTGTAACTATTTCAACCTCCATATTTCTTCTAGAAGGTAATACTCCAAACAAGTCACAGTACTTATTTATTTATTTATCTATCTATTTATTGTGGTACTGTGGATGGAACCCAGGGGCATTCTACCTCCAAGCAATGATCCTTTTTTTAAATTTTATTTTGCCCCCGGCCCTATTTTTAATTCTTTATTTTGAAACAGGGTCTCACTGAGTTGCAATGAGCCTCACTAAGTGACCACAAACTGCAATCCTTCTGTCTCAGCCTCCCAAAACCTAAGATTATAAGTGTGTACCACGAAGCAGAGTACTTATTTAAAAACAGTTATTTTTCAAAAATCATGCAAGTGGTCACAATGATTTTTTTTTTCTCATCATGACTGGTGACTTGTGCATTGCTCCTGCATGTTTTACTTGGGATATTTGTGAAGCAGAGTTATTGCTGCTAACCACAAGCTCCAGATACTGTGGCTAAGACAAGGTGGGGGAGGAGGGTATTTTATGTGTACAATGGCTGCATGACCACCTTGCCTTCTTCACATTACCGTCACAGGTGTGTGGTGTGTATGTATGTATGTATATATATAGTGTGTATATATATAGACCTCGCAGTGTCCTTCTGTTATTTTTATAGCTTATTGCATAGTCCCTTTCTCTCTTCCTCCACTTCTTCTCTTCCTTTTACTTCTTTTCTTCCTTTCACTTATTAGTGCTTCTTATGTTTGAGACATGTAGTCTCCAAAGCACTTGATAAACCCTCATTACTATGGAAAAATATATTTTGGAGTGTTGAACTTAATATTTACATACTCGCTTACTTAAAACATTAGCGTTCATAAGGTGATACTAGTAGTCCTCTTTACAAATCACTCACAGGAAATTGATAGATAAAGAAATACAAGTTCTAATATTTTCTTCTCACACTCCTGATACAGACATTCTGTCCCTCACGCACACCTTTCTTTGGAAATAAGTATACCAATTTACACTGGCTCTTCCTTTAGCAATAAAAATACCTCTCTAAAGAGACAGAAAATTAAATGAGCAGATTAAAAAAAAAAACTATGGCTAAGAGTTAGGAGTTGAGGTAAAGAGCCCCACAGTATGATTTTTTCGAGATTAGTACCCCACATACTAAGTAACTTTTAGTTAAATCATTTTCTTTCAAATTGTGACATTATACAAAAGTATAGTTGTTCAGGGTGGACAAGTTATATTTTGTCCTCTAGCATCATATAAGAAATGATTATATGGTTGAATAAAACTTAGCAAAGGGAAAGATCCCTTCCTATCTACCACTGTGATTATCAGGCATGTAATAGAATCAACTCGGCTTTTAAAATTTTGCGTCTCTGAGAAGATTATCACTTCTGATTGGTGTTTAATGTCATTGACCACCTAATTGGGGACCTCAGTTTTCTCTATTTTTTCCCATAAATATTTTTACCCAAAAGAGTTTGAAAATGGATCGGGCATGTATGGGAACATCAGAATGAGTATTCTAATGCTTCTAATATTCCACGGGCTTCCCACAGGCTGCGGAAGACAGAAATCCCTCTTCAAACCCATTCTACTCTTACACATTCTCCAAGATTCTATTTTCAGTTGCCCACCCTAATGCACTCTGCCCTGCCCCCCTACAGATTATTCCTCCATGGTTTCGTCTACTCTATTGATTTCTGTCACCATCTGTGGCTCTAAGCTTTCTTATAGCTTCCTCTTTGATTTTGCTTCATTGATGCTATGCCAGGGCTTCTACCAGCATGTTCAATTCATCGCCTTTCCCCCAAACCTCCTGCTGCTGATTCTGGACTTCTTACCTCTCTAAGTGGCACAATTATCTTATTCAATCATGAGCACTCAAAACCCAAGCATCATTCTCTGTATCCCTCTCTCTCTCATCATTATTGAAAATAACAGAAGTCTACCTTTGAAAACTCTCTTGGTGATCCCCATTTCATTACCCTCATGACAATAAAGACTCCAGCCTCATTTTCCCCTTGGTCTCTGGCTTAATGATTTATATATTTGCCTTAACTTTCTCCCTTGGTCTTTTCAGTTCCACTCATTTTTTTCCAAAATAAATTCTCTAAAATACAATGGACTTGTTTATGTTTGTCCCCAAATTATTAAGGGGCCCATGTTATATGTAGAATTTAAGTTCAAAATATGCTAGATGGCATTTTAAAGGCCTCTAAAATCTTGACCTATTCCTACTAAAGTCCATCAGTAGCACAGTTTTCTATTCCAGCTAACTGGGTCTACTCAACTATATTTGGAACTCGCTCTCCTGAACCAGCCTTTCCCAGGCCATACATTCTCTATTCGTCTTTATACACTTCATTCTTCAGAAAAGACTCTCCCCATCATTATCCAACAGTATTTTGAAGATATTTCTGTTTTACTACTGCATACACCAGGGCAATATATTGATCCCAGTAAGAACATTAGGATTTGTTCCTTGGCTCCTTTTCAACAAGACGTTATATTATTGAGGGGCAGACACCATGTCTTACTAGTCCTTTGTCTTTTAGTAGCTACTGCATGTCTGAGTCTCAAGGAGACATGAAATGTTTTTGTTGTTGTTGTTTATTGTTAAACTGTTGTGACGGCTGTTACTCATACAGTTAGGAGATACATATATAAACTGGGGCATATGAGTCATCTTGTCTCGAACTTGTGCATATTTTATTTGCCTGTGAAATCGAGACACATTTGAGAATTATCTTGGCTGTAGCGCAGTTCTTGCTTTCAGTAATATCACAAAGACTGGATTAAGAACAACAAATAACATATGTTACAAGAAGCATTCCAATTTTCCAGTAAGAGCTAAGTCATGCAAGAGAGGCCATATAGATTTCGCAAATAATTTAATGCAACCTTTAAAAGTGTATGAGATTTCCAGACATTAAGAAACATAAGCCCCAGATATAGTCAAATGACTTCAGAAATATTTCCAGGAGAGAAAAAAAAAACCTGACGAAATAAAATGCCAACTCTGAAATGCTGTGAAATATTTCTAGCCAAAGCTTAGATACAACAAGCCCATCAATAAAGTCATTCCTAGTCAACCAATGTTGCTAAAGCTTTAAAGAACAGAGAAATTAAAACATGTTTTGCAGAGGAAAGTTTTCCCCAGTGTTCCTCATTTTTATATAGGAAATCAATTTGCATCAGAGATAATATCATTCAAAGCAGACAACCCAAAGTTGTTAGGAGGTAATTCAGTTTTATGCCGAAGCAATTTGATACTTGTTCTGATTTGTGATTTTCATTTTGTTTGTTAATGAAAAAAATTAATGAGCAATGCTACCAGAAATACAATTTATCAAAGCATTGGCATTATTAAATAGGTTGGCCATATATTGTATGGTGTGATCATTTTGCAGCTGGGGCCTGGACCTGTAGGGTGGGCGAGCCATCAATTGAACAGCAAAGGCAAGAGTTGAGTGTACAGATGCCCTTATACACCTACCTTTGCATTGATTTGTGTTTTTGTCAAGAATCGCCTTTGTGGATACAATTTTTCCATACCTGAAAAAGAGAAAGAGAAAGAAAAATACCCATGTGATTGCAGCCCAGTGAAAATATTTAAAACACTTTATTGAGCCTCGAAACACAATTGAGCATGAGTAAACTAAGAAAACAAGTTCTGAATTCTCATTTCACACCTGGGTGAGCTCCTTTTCACCCGTTTTCTTCTGTAATACTTGGCAATGCACTTGCCCACATAAGCACTGGGTTGTGCCTCCATCGATAAGCCTATCAGACTACCATTGGCAACCCAAAAGCAGTTGCATGTAATTGTGATCAGAGCAAGCCATAGTCTCTGGATTCCTGGGAGAAGCATGAGCCTTGGTTGGTGTCTCATTCTTACTCCTCCTACCTACTGTTTTATCTTTGAGCAGCCTCGCCACCCAATTCTCAAATTAAAAAATAATAAAGGGGGGAATGCTACAGCATCTCATGCAGATCTTAAGAAAGCTCGATCAGGGGATCTGCAAAGGCGTAGATCGATCCCCCATGATATATTTATAGCATTTCCTTCTTCAAAAAATTATTTTAAGTTTATTTGGATCAATATGTGCAATTAAAATTTTATGTATCAACATTATAACTAAAACTGATGGAAAGTGGCTTATAAAAGACTCAAACAACAAAGATTTTTTTTTCCCTAAGGATAAAGTTTAGGCCAAAGATTAAGTTCAAACTGACCTTAGTTTAGACCAATATATAAGATTAAGTTCAAGTCAGCCTTACAAAATAAAACCAAACATACTTTCTATGATTACTTAAATGTCTGACACCCTACCCTGAAGTCTATAAAAAAAACTTTTCCTGTCCTTGGAGTTCCTGCTCTCATGACTATGCCCTTGCATATATATATATATACAAATCCTAAATAAAACAAAAAAGTTTAAATGTGATCTCATATGACAGATCTTCTCTCATTCGACCTCAGCTCTCCTCTCACCAACACACGAACCTCGACTCTTGCTAGGACTCATTTTTTTTTTCTTCTTTAAAAATGAGAAGCTACCTATATCAAGTCTTCTGGTTCAACCAACCTTCACATCTTTGGGAATCCAGGTCTTAGGCTCCAGAGGCAATGTAGTATAGGAGACAAAAGAATATACTGTGGCCCCGCTGTGCCCTGGCTCAAATCTCAATTCAGTATATCTTCTCAGGATATATTAGGTTGGTTGGTCATACATATTATTTACACCATTCTGCCATCTATAATACTATATACATCCACTCATTTAACTAATGGTTTAGGTTATTATTTATTTGCAATGATGTCAATCTATGTATAAATATAGACGATAGGGAAACTATTGTCTTCCTTACGAAGTTGCTGTGAGAGCTTAATAGGGTGACCTGCCGATAGTGACTGGTAGAGGAAGTGCTCATTAAACATGAGCTTTTCATCCAATTATGCTCTTCCTGTTTTCTGTTATGGAATGCCAGTCCTTGGCATTCTCAGAGGTAGATGAGACATTAAAAGAGGATAAAGGTTCCATCTCAATGACAGCTTAAAACATTACTACTTAGACTGCCCAAGTTTCCCACTAACAAGTTTGGCGGGTAAATTTAGTTGCTACAGGATAATTCACACTTGCATTTTGTATTGCCGTGTTTAATGGGAGGGATTTCACTAGCTAGGTCCTCTCTGTAACTATTCACATAACTCCATATGTTTAAAACATTTTTGCTTGCTTAGTGTTACCAAAGTGCCTAGTACTTCATGCCTGGTTCCAGATATACTTATTACTCCAACTACTCCCCCCCCACACACACACATTTTTTTCTCATCTTACAATAAACACATACACAACTCTCTTTCAAATTTTTGCTTCATTGCAAGAATTTGTCATTTTGGAAAATAAAAAGTGAAATAATATATTTGAGCAGTCTGTTTGTGAGCAGACAATGACTCACAGATGATACCAATAAAATGAATGTAGGGTTCACTAAGTTTGGGCTCTTCGGGTAAATTCAAATTTTCAAAATTTATGAACAGAGTAAAAAGAAATATTTCTAAAACTAAAACATTTTAGATTAAAAAACAGAGAAATAAAATGAACTATACACATCAGGCATAGAACTCCTTAAGAAAATATCCTTGATTGGTTTCTTTTTTTTTTTTTTTGCAACTGTCAAAATACTTTATGAACAATACATTTTATTTTAAACATAAAGCATTGCTATATTATCAATGTCATTTATTTCCAAATGTTTAAGTTTTGGACTTCTATCTTTAAAATACAAGAGATTTTAAAAGACTGTATAATGATGTATTCCACATAATATTCTACTATGAAAATAAAAAGTGAGTTCTAAAGCCACTTCTTGAAATACAAGTGTCTTCAAAGGTAAACTTCAGCTCTATCTTTTAAAGATGAAACTGAAATTATATTTTACAGTGAATTACACCTCACAAAGGGACTCTTGACCTATGGTATGCATATTGTCCCACCGTATCAATACTGCAAGAATATTCTCTACTTAATTCCAAGCGGTATGTGTCAAAAGTGGCTACCACTGTATTACAAAAAAATAAAAAGAGTCATTTGTATTCCTATGGAAGGCATCTGAGAGTATTTTAGCAAGCAACATTTTCTCTAAAAGAATAAAAAAGGAAAATCATGTTATGTCCCAGAAATTGCTATAATACATTATACATGAAAAGGCACACATTGAGAAGTCACACACACATGCACACACTCTAGGTGACACGCGCCAATAGTTCAGAATCACAAAACAATTGAACGCAGCTCTGAGCACTGGGCCCAGGCTCTCCTCTGACTGGAGCTATAGGAATCCCACCCCTTGGCTTTGGCAAAGCATCCTGCATGGGCAGTTATTCCAGAGCTAGAATATACTTTGAACAACTCAAGAAGGTACTTAATGGGCCACTGGCTATATAGTTCATATCTGAACTCTCACAATGGCAAATAGGTACTTTCTGCATGACTGGCTCTGTATTCTTCATGAACTGCAAAATCAACAGCAGATGTAGGTAAATAAAGTTGAGGTTATTTTTTAAATAACAAACCCAAACCACTATTAAAAGCAAAACTCAGCCATGTGAGATACCTGGGAAGAATTGTATTAAGTTTCTCTTACTGTTTCCCTGTTGTTTTTTGTCTACATGCCCTGATAGAGTAAAAATTACCGTCCAGATGAAAAGCATATTCTTAATACACTCTGAATGAAAAAAAAGGAAAATATTTCTGATGTAAAAGTTAATACGAAACATGTATTACTTTGCTTACTTACTCTCCTCCTTTTCTAGGATTTAGAAGACTAAAGCTCTCATAAAGTCTGTCCTCAGCTTTGCTACCCATGGGTGGAAAGGAAAATATGACATTAGAGAGAAAACCTGTGACCAAATAAGAGGGGAGCCTGGAAATGGACGTCTGAGCTCTGATCCCAGGCGGCTCCTGGCATCAGAAGCTTTCAGACAAATCCAGTTCACTTCTCCATCCTTTCATTTCCTACAGCAAGAGGTGATAAAATACTATCCACGGTCAACTCTCTTAGAAGTTTGAATTTCTTGGGGAAAAAAATAAATGAACATTTTATACCATCATTTTTTCCTGGTGTAACATATCTCAGACTCTTAATTTTTTCTTTCTTTCTTTCTTTTTCTTGTACTGAGCATGGAATCCAGGAGCATTCTACCTCCACGCTATACCTCCAACTCTATTTTATGTTTTTGTTTTGAATCAGGGTCTCACTAGCTTGAGAGACTCATTATGTTGATGAAGTTGTCCTGGAACTTGTGATCTTCCTGTCTCATCCACTCAAGTACTTTGGTTGCAAATATGTTCCACCAAACCCAGCATAGCTAAGATTCTTTTTGACATTAAATATGTAAATCCATATTCTATTTACATATTTCCAAGATTCAAAGATGCTCAGTCTCCAAACACATCCGGGTCTTTATATTCTCAGAGTACATTTGTAAAGAGTAGCTACTCATATTTTGAGTCTTCATAACTGAATTTTATAAACTCATATGCTGTCTAACATTCCTTTAAAATGCTTTTACCCTGTAGGCGGGCGTGGTATTGTAATCCCCTCGCTTGGGAGGTGGAGACAGGAGGATCCCGCTGGTTCAAAGCCAGCTTCCCTGGCTTAAGAGACCCTGTTTCCAAGTAAAAATATAAAATAGGTCTGGGATTGAGGCCTGGAGGTAGAAGGGTTTCCAGGAACCCTAGTACCACCAAAAAAATAAAATAAATAAATAAATAAAATGAAATACTTTTACCCTAGCCAGGCGTGGTATCTTATGTGTGCAATTCCAGTATTTGGGAGGTTGAGACAGGAGGACTGCAGAGGTGACGGCAGCCTCAGCAATAGATTCTCAGCAACCTAACAAGATTGTCCTTCAGAGCAAAATATAAAAAAGGACTGGGGGTGTACCTCAAAGATAGAATACCTGGGATTAATCCCCAGTAACACACACACACACACACACACACACACACACACACACACACACACACACGGAGGGAGGGACTGGGGTGGAGGGGAGAGAGAAAGAAATACTTTTACCCTAACTTGTTAGTACAGGTTTTGCATTTAATTTTTTAGAGACATAGCCAGATCTTTTCTGGCATTTATTCTTAGTCTTAAACAGCATCTGAATCAAACTATATTTGTTGATACACTTGATTATTCCATATACCAGCCTAATTTAAACTAATGGCATCTTTTATTTTCCAAAGTTGAAGAGAAAATAAGAGCTATTATGGGTCTACTCTTCATGAATTATGAAGACATCAAATTGGTGGAATATTTCTATAAAGAATTTATTTTTAAGCCCTATGCTGAATCACCCACTGTGTATATTAATTCAAAAAATACAGGCAGACACTGAAAATAGTCTCCGCAGTCAATTAACTCTCAGCTAACTCATTCTTCACATGCCTTCTATATTGATACCAGACTAGAAAAAGGTATCACATTTATTTAATGGATGAAACATTATCCTTTTAGCAAATGTGGTTGTTTGCCTACCTCTCGATGGCTCATTCATTCTTAGACATCCGGTGATGCTAATGGAGCAGATCTGTAGCTGTGGGGACCCCGCTGGAATGTGGTGGGGCTCTCCCTCTGATGGGCCACATCAGTTAGCTTTCATCCTCAAGTCCACAGCCGAAAATACTCTGAAGTATTAACTAATTTCAGTCTACAAGGAATTGTCAAGGTCCTGCATCACAATAATGGCTGAAGTGCTTCCCTCTCAAATTAACATGCTGAAATATTCACTTCCAGTTCATCAGAATGCAATTATACTGGGAAGCAGGACCCCTTCCTTCCTTCCTTCCTTCCTTCCTTCCTTCCTTCCTTCCTTCCTCTCTGTTTCTCTCTCTCTCCCTCTCTTCTGTGTCTCTGTCTCTGTCTCTCTCTCTTTCTCTCTGTCTCTCTCTCTCTCTTTCTTTTGTTCCTTTTTTTTTTTCTTTTTTGCTACTGGAGATTGCGCTCAAGGACATTCTACCTCTGAACAATACCCCCAGCCTTTTTTATTCTATTGTATTTATTGTTTTGTGGTGTGTGTGTGTGTGTGTGTGTGTGTGTGTGTGTGTGTTTTACGGGGAATAGAAACCAGTGGCCTTCTACCTCCAGGCTACATTCCCAGAACTATTTTAAATGTTATTTGGAAACAGCGTCTTACTAAGTAGCTGAGGCTGGCTTCGAAATTACAATTCTCCTGTCTCAGCCTCCCAAATACTGGGATTACAACCATGTGTCACCACGCCCAGCTGTCTTCTTTTCAAAACAGGGTTTCACTATGTTGCTAAGGCTGATTTTGAACCTGTGATCCTCCCATCTCAGGCTTCCAGATACTGGGTTTACAAGTGTGTGCCACCAATGAAGTCATTTTAGTGAGCATGAATCCGATGGAATTGGCATCCTCATGTGCAGGGACAGCCGGGAAGGGAAGATACATGGAGACCCAGGCAGGATACAGCCATCTAAAAGCCAGAGGCCTCAGAAAATACAATCCTGCCAATACTTGAGTCTCAGACTTCCAGCCTCCAAAAAAAGCAGGAGATAAATGGTGGTTAAGCCACTGTGCTACTTTGCTATGGCAGGTCCGATAAATAGACAAAATAATCTCTTCTTCCAGGGCCATACTCCACTTTTATTTATTTATTTTTTGTTGTTGTTGTTGTTTGGTGGTACTGGGGTTCCTGGAAACCCTTTTACCTTGGGCATACACTCCCAGGCCTATTTTTAAACTTTTTAATTTATTATTTATTTATTTATTTTTATTTATTATTATTATTATTATTATTATTATTATTATTATTATTATTATTATTATTGTGGTACTGGGGTTTCTGGAAGCCCTTTTACCGCTTGGCTACACTCCCAGACCTATTTTTTATATATTTTTATTTGGAAACAGGGTCTCTTAAGCCAGCACGGCTGGCTTCAAACCTGCTCAATCCTCCTGTCTCCGCCTCCCAAGCACGGGGATTACAAGCGTGCACCACCACGCCCGGCTAAACTTTTTTAAATTTGGAAACAGGATCTCTTAAGCCAGCGCAGCTGGCTTTGAACCTGTGTGATCCTCCTGTCTCTGCCTCCCAAGCACAGGGGTTATAAGCGTGCACCACCATGTCCGGCTAATACTCCAGTTTTAAATGCTTTGCTCAATGATTC
The DNA here is from genome assembly GCF_963383645.1 of Muscardinus avellanarius. NCBI lineage: Eukaryota > Metazoa > Chordata > Mammalia > Rodentia > Gliridae > Muscardinus > Muscardinus avellanarius. The sequence continues at coordinate 11,543,156 of NC_137804.1, forward strand.
TGTGCTTGGCCTATTACTAGGATATTCAACCTCTTCTCCATCTAGCATTTATGTATGATAAGAGATGCTAAGAAATATCACAAGTACCACCCAGAGCAGAGGACTACTACTCAGGAAACTGGCCCTGGGTTTTGTGTTCTGGACAGTCTTTTTCCACAAGGTATAACCAAACTCTTAAATAATGAATCCAATCAAGTCAATTTCACAAGTCTATCATACAAATTTAATATTCATCTTGGTTAAAACATAAAATGAGAGTATCTACAAAGAAGAATTGGAGAAAAGTTCTTAGAAGAAGAAATGTTTGGAAAAAGGGCTAGTGTGTGTGTGTGTGTGTGTGTGTGTGTGTGTGTGTGTATTAGGAATTGAACCCCGGAACATTTATATTTTACTTCTGAACTATGACTCCAATCCCTCTTTGATGTTTTTTGCTTGGAGATAGGGTCTCGCTACTTTGCTGAGAATCTTGTTAGTTTCAGAGGCTAGCCATGAACCTATGATCATACTGTCTCAGCTGCCCAAGTACTACGACCACAAGCATGCATTACCACACCCAGCTCAAAGGGACAATAATTTATTTTATTTATTTTATTTTGCAGTACTGGAGATGGAACCCAGTGGCATTGTTCCTCCGAGTGACACCCCCAGTCCTATTTTTTAATCTTTTTTTTTTTTTTTTGAACCAGGGTCTCATTGAGTTGTGAAGGGCTTTGCTAAGTAACTGAGGCTGTCCACGAATGGATCCTCCTGAATGCTGGGATTACAAGCATGTGCCACCACACCTGGCTTCAAAGGGACAATACTTTGGCAATCAGAAATGCTCTTTATCTTAAAGACAAAAAAAAAAAATGCAATTCTTAAAAAACGTTTCTGGCCAGGCGTGGTGGCGCACGCTTGTCATCCCCGCGCTTGGGAGGCAGAGACAGGAGGATCGCGCAGGTTCGAAGCCAGACGCGCACGCTGGCTTAGGAGACCCTGTTTCCAAAATAAAAATGTAAAAAAAAAAAATAGGTCTGGGAGTGTAGCCCGGAGGTAGAAGGGCTTCTAGGAACCCCAGTACCACCAAAAAAAAAAAAAAAAAAAAAAGTTTCTTTTGGCAGGTTAGGGTACTGCTATTTAGCAAATTATATTTTCATGCTACCAGTAGGTTCACCAGAATCTTAGGGGCTGAACTGCTTCACTTCAAGATTTGACCTACTCTAAGAAAAATGCTTCTCAGACTTTAATGTGCACCAGGGTGTCTTAGAGGACTTGTTAACGCAGATCACTGGGCCTGTCCCTGGAAATTCTGACTCAGTAGATGTGAAGTGGGCCCGGAGAATGTGCCTTTCTAACAAGGTCCCAGGTGAGTCTGATACTGCTGCTGATGCTTTTAGAACTACAGTTCCCAAACATCAGCGCAAAGTGCAAAGTCTGATTTGCAAACTCCAGAGATTCGAGGCGCTTGCTACAGACATCAGGAGCCACTTTCAAAACTGCAAACATTTCTTTTGTTAAAATAACACCCCAGATTTTTAAAAAGGCTCGTTTTGTTTTCCAGAGTTCTCGCTAATAATGTTCATCATTTATCTAAACAATGACAACTTGCAATTCAAGTAAACTTGTCTTGCCATCCTCTTTCAGATACCTTTTAAGAAAGGAAGCCAAAGAAAATATAGGTAATAGCTATGTGAATTTCTTCATCTAAAACAACTAGCTGATAGTATACATATTTTTCAAAAGACTAGGAATGGAACCACCTTATGACCTAGTGATAGATAGCCACTTTTTTGGGTATCTATCCAGAATAACTAAGTCAGGATACTAGAGTGATACATGCGTACTCATATTTATGGCAGCAACAATTCACAATAGCCAAGTTACAGAACCTGGAACCAGCCTAGGTATCCATCAATAGGCAAATGGATAAAGAAAAGGCGGTGTGTGCACACAACCAAGGTTTACTTGGCCATAAAGAAGGACAAAATGGTATCACGTGCAAGAAAAGTGATGGAATTGAATGTCATCCTGTTAAAGAAAATGAGATTCAGAAAGCCAAGGGTCATATGTTTTCTCTCATATGTGGAAACTTGATTTAAAAAAAATAGGGAAAAGAGAGGATCTTGTGAAAACAGATGGGAGACCAGAAATAAAGAAGAAGGGGAGACTGGGGGTAGGGCAGAGAAGGGCAGGAAAGGGGAAGGCACTTGGGAATAAAATCCACCAAATTACGTAATGTGTGGGAATGTATCACAGTGAATCCTGATTCTATGTAAATTTACAATCAGTATAAAACCAGAAATAAATAAAATAAAACAACTAATTGATAACTAATAGTTTAGAGGAATCAGAGTGCTAATCTAGCGAGATATCTGGCAACAGATAATGATTTGTTACTGGTTAGTGTCTTTACAGGCTCTTTAATCAGAAATGTATATAAACCTGGAACAGATGTAGCAAGCATAAAGTGCCTATTTCCAATTTCTTAATGCAAAAGAAAAATCACTAAATTGCTAGATCTTACAGTTAGTCACTCTCAGGCTGTACTTGAAAGTTATGTATTTGGGTTACATAGCTGGGCTAGATAGCCCGCCATCTTGGAAAAAGATTGTTGTAAAGATATTTCCATGCAAAGATGGATAGAGATCACATCCACCTGGGTATAATTCTGCAAGGGATCACAGCACGTTTTAGCACATTTAGTATTGTTTCATATCTGGTCAACTAATGTCAAAAGACAAAGGACTTTAGAATCAGATACCAGACTTGATCTAAGTTCTAACACCCAATATGACCTGGGAAAACATACTCACCCTCAGCCTGTTTATCCATGGGTATAATGTGGGTATAATCCATGGGTATAATGTGATTAATATGCCCTAATTTTTATACTGGTTATAAACATTAAATAAAAAATAGCTCGAGCCTAGGATGGTGGTGCATGCCTGTAATCCTAGTACTTGGAAGGCTGAGATAGGAGGATTGCAAGTTTGAGGACAGCCTCAGCAACCTAGTGAGACCCTGCTTCCAAAATAAAAAAATAAGATAGGACCACAGATGTAGCTCAGTGGCAGAATGCCCATGAGTTCAATCCCCAGGAAAACACACACACACACACACACACACACACACACACACACACACATCTTGAGTTAAAACTCCTCGCAAAATATATAATATATGAAATTGCTTCTATTCTATTACTAACTTTGCATTATCACCTGTATATTCACCGTATAGCATAGAAAATGGTCAGGTATCAATATCCCTTGGCCATTTGATGGAGCCAATTCGATGTTCAGGGAAGCATCCTGAGGTAGCGCATGTTTTGACTTATCATGGTGTCACATGGATACACCACATCAATTTTCAGTCTGCTCTCCACTGGCTCAGGCTCCTGGCAGAACCTGGTTTCTAGCCCAGCCTCCTCTCTGGCTTGGCCACTTTAGCATCTGCGCTATCCCCGAGATGTGTTTGCCTCCCAACCCTCCCCTGCTGTCTATAACTCTATATTAATTACCCAGTTCAACTCTAGTCTCTATTTCCTCCTTTCCTGGCCATCAGCCAAGAAAATCACTGTACCTGGCTGACCACCACTTGTCCCCGGCACTCCTCAGTCTTGGTCCTCATCTCTGTCCACTCCTCATTCATTCCTGCATGGAAGATTTTGAACAGTCCTACACTCCCCTGGGCCATTTTGTTTTGCCAAAGCCCAATCTTGTTGTATCAGTTCCCAAGGTCTTCTGTAAGTGGCGTTTACATTCCGGATGCTTTAAATGCCTGTCAGGAATCCCTGCGTCTCTATTTCAAGCCTAACAACCGCTCCAATTCATTCCATTGGCACCCACTTTTCTCACACTTCCCCTGGGCCAGCTGTTCCAACTGCTCTGCATATATCAAGTCATATTCATCACAGAAACTCCATGAGGTAGGGTGTGCCTAGAGCTACACTGAAAGACAAGGACACTCAGCCAGGGATGTCTTTAGTGACCTTCTCAAGGTTACATGAGCAGGAAGTAGAAAAAGCCATATCGAGTCTCTCTCGGAAGCCTGGCTTCAGCTTTCAAGTTCTGTCCATACTTCTTTTTTTATTTCTTTTTTTTCTTTTATGCAGTACTGGGAATGGAACCCAGGGGCATTCTACCTCCAAGCTACACCCCCAGCCCTACTTTTTAATCTATTTTATTTTATTTTTTGTGGATCTGGGGATGGAACCCAGGGACATTCGACCTCCAAGCTACACCCCCAGCACTACTTTTTAATCTTTTTAAATTTTATTTATTTATTTTTTTGTGGGTCTGGGGATGGAACCTAGGGGCATTTGACCTCCAAGCTACAGCCCCTGCCCTATTTTTATTCTTTATTTTTTGAAACAGGGTCTCACTAAGTTACAGAGGGCTGAGGCTGTCCGCGAACCATGATCCTCTGGTCTCAGCCTCCCAAATGAAGAGATTCCAAACATGAGCCACCACACCCGGCTCTGCTAACACTTCTATGAGCTGCCTCTCAGCTCTATGAACCAGCCCTCCTTTCTATCTCAAAGCAAAAGACACTGCCTCTCTCTCCTCTCTCCTCTCTCCTCTCTCCTCTCTCCTCTCTCCTCTCTCCTCTCTCCTCTCTCCTCTCTCCTCTCTCCTCTCTCCTCTCTCCTCTCTCCTCTCTCCTCTCTCCTCTCTCCTCTCTCCTCTCTCCTCTCTCCTCTCTCCTCTCTCCTCTCTCCTCTCTCCTCTCTCCTCTCTCCTCTCTCCTCTCTCTCTCTCTCTCTCTCTCTCTCTCTCTCTTTCCCCCAATCAGGATTCAGTCCTGTGATGACTATGCCCTGTTTCTTTTTGCATCACCTCTATCATTCAGAAATGTGTACTTTTGACACAGTGCTCTTGCCTTTTTGCCTGCCCTTAAACATTTACAAATCCAAGGGACAGGGTGGCCCGTGCCTATACTTTCAGTATTTAGGAAGCTGAGACAGGATAACTGCAGGTTTGAGGATATACTCAGAAACTTAGGGGGACCCTCAGCAACTTGGCAAGACCCTGTTTCAAATTAAAAAACAATAAAATGGGTCTGGGAGAAGAATGTCCCTGGGTTCAATACTCAGCACCAAAATGCAACAAAAACAAGCGAGACTAAGCAAACAAATTTTAAAACCCTGGTCTTCTACACATTTGGACACCATCAGGCTTTTCTCTGTGCTCTCAGACTTTTCTGAATGACTGCTTTACTTACACTAATCCTTTCTTTCCATTTATTCTAAGTTTCATCCATTCTATTGTTAGACTTGTCTTGAATAAGTTTTTCACGTGTGATGTTTCCTTTCTATCACCTCTTTCTTTCCACCATTTAATTTCTGTTTCATTTCTAAATATAGGACTCTCTCTGCTGGACCTATGCTTTGAAAAGTAGCCAGTAACTTCTTAATAAATAAAACAATCAGTTATCATTGTCCTGGGCTTCTCACCACCACTGGATCTCCTTGAATACCTTCCTACAGAAACTCTCTCTTGGGTTCTACATATTACATTGACCTGGTATCTAGATAGATGGAAAGATAGATTCCAGAGTGCCTACTTTGATTTGAAGGCAATCTTGATTTTGATATCTAATAAAGATATAGATATGTATCTACATAGATAAATATATATGTATATATGTGTGTATCTATTTATTTACTCTAAGAGGGAAATTCTCTAAAGTTCATGATGTACATTAACAAACATATCAAAGTCAATTACTAAGCTAAATATGAGAAGAAAGGAGGGGTAGGAAATGGGGCAGGAATTGGGTAAGGATTAATTGGGTTCCGTGTGCATGTATGTTTCTACCACCTTGTACTTCATTAAGATGCTTGACTACAATGCACCAATAAAAGATTTTTTTTAAGAATATGCATTTTTCTTTGTTTTCAAAACTTCTCCTTCTCCAGGTTCTATAAAGTATGTGCCTATCAAATCTTAATCAAATTCTCAGTCCACTTGTATTTTGGTACTACAGGATCTATTAGGCTGATAATTCTCAGAACCTGGTGTACATCAAAATCATTTGGATGGATTTTTATAACTCCGGGGCTGCGAGCCCAGAGTTGCTGATTCTGTTTGCCTGGATGGGACACAAGATCTGATCGGAGGACCCTGGGATGAAAACTCTTGCACTGGACCTCTCCTTCCTCACCAGCTTTGAACTTTTCCATGTTTCACTCACATATTTTCTTCTTTAGATCCCCCTTCACCCTCGCCCCTCAGTCCTGGACCTGCAAGTAGAGCTATCAGACATTTCCCCTGGGATGTGTAATGTTCATCTCAAATGACCCAGCAGAGGTGAACTCACCAGCTTCCTCTTCCTAACTCTCTGAAAACGTGCCCACAGCAGAAGCCTATCAGGTACAGAAATGGGCACAGGATGAAGATTACCACTGGTCCATGAGAAGGGCCACCTGCTCTGGGCTTTGCCATTGCTACTGTGAAAGAACCCTATCCCCGTGTTTCCAGAGCTTCTAATTTTTTTGAAGGCAATCTTAATATTTAGGCAAAATAGCCCAATTTTTCAAAGTTGGTTTGGAAATTTTTTTCAACAATGTAAAAGCCAAAATAAAACAGACTTTCTAGGTAGACTGACTCTGAAGACTGTGAGTTTGTGCCCTTGGCAATGATGTTTTCTAATCTCTTTCTAACTAATGCAGGCCTTTCAAAGATACACTGCATCTTCTGATGTCCTTGACCACCAGGTATTTTTCTCACATCTAAATACTGGCGGGGCCCACAGTCTGTATAAAATCACCTAGCACTGCATTTAAAGTTCTTACTAGCCAGGTGTAGTGGTGCACGCTTGTAATCCTAGCGCTGGGAGACTGAGACAGGAGGAACATAAAGGTTTGAAGCCAGCCTCAGCTACTTAGTGAGGCTCTCAGCAACTTAGTGAAACCCTGCTTCCAAATACAGTATAAAATAGGTCTGGGAGTATAGCCCGGAGGTAGAAAGCCCCTGAGTTCCACCCCCAATATCACACACACACACAAAAAAAAAAATAAAAGTTCTTACTATTTTATATTATCTTTCCCCATAAAATTGTATTTTCAACCAGACATTTAGCTGGGTTGCAGATACTATACTGGTTATTCCCAATATATCTCGTATAGAATCTGTGCATAGTAAACTTATATTATTATATATATTATATAACTCATATATATGTATAAACATATTTATATATACATATATATATATCACATATGACTTATCATATATGACCCATATATATAAAATATGACCCATATATTAAAAAATTGGACCAGTATATTTATACATGTATCATAAATGACCTATATAAATGGGTCATTTACATGGAGCTGACATTTTATAGATTAGAATAGATAGTTGGATTACTTATACACACACACACACACACACACACACACACACACACACATTTGTACCAGCAACTGAGCATCTGTTATATAAGAATGCATTAGATATATTATTCCAAATTGTCATATTTACCTAATAATTATTTTTATTTTTTAGATTTCTTTACTGGCACATTTTAATTATATAGAATAATGAGTTTTATTATGGCTTACTAATACATGTAAATAAAATATTCTAATAATATCTACCCTCCCATACCTTCCTTCCTCTCCTCTCCCCCATCTCCTTAGCCCTATCCTCTTCTCTAATTGAGTCACCATTGTTTGTTTTCCTAGATTCCACATATGAGAGAAAATATGTAATACTTATCTGCATTTGAGTTATCCTGTTTAACATTACAATCAAAGATTAAAATATAAAGTTTGGTATAACAGGTGACTTGTCCAAGGTCATAGAGCTCTTAACAAAACTTTCCTCAGATTTCAAATCAGGCCCATTTGACTGCAAAATCTTCTACATCTAGTGAAAAATTCCAGATTAAAGTCAGTCCTCTGGCCAGTCAAGAGGCTACACAACTGTCTAGTGTTTCAAATGTGGGTCAGCATTAGGCCCCTCACAGAGAGGTAAAGGACCACCGGCGGGAAATGACGGAACTGAACGTTCACCAGCGACCGTTGGAACCAACTTCTAAGGAAATTTATTTTTTAAAGGAGTTCAAGACGTTACAACAAAATTCTTTCAGGCATTCTCTAGTATAACGTCATGGTATATCCTACATGAACTGAAGGCAAAATGCAATGAAAAATACATCTTTGTAGCAGATTTGTATTTGCTCCTTGGAGAAGACATTAGCTCTCAGATTGGCAAATCCTGACATCACCTAGAGCCTCCGTAGTAGTTAAGACCACCAAATGTGCAGCTGCTGTAGCCATGATGCCACTGAGCCGCATTCTAACCTCTTCTAAGGGTGTTTTTGCCTGTACCCTCAGCTTCCTTATTACAGCTTAACTGACATCTCTGTGAAGTCTTTCTTCTTTTTCAAGTAGTGTGTACATACACGGACATGCACACACACACACACACACACAAACATGGAATTATACCATCAATTGAGCACCTGCTACATGATTCGACATAGATTTTTTTAATTCTCATATTCACCTATTAAGTTGATTTTATTATTTTCATGTATGAAGACTAAAAATTAAAGTTTTATATATAAAGTTGCTTGCCCAATCCTGATCTAACAGTGTATTTCTGTTAGCGATCCCATTAGATTATGCATTGTATCTATGATAAAATGTGATATGTTATCTCTTATTGTATTATGCTGTACTGCATTGTATGTTTTCTTATCCCAATATTGAAGTGGTATTCTTCTAGGGTAGAGTGCCAATCTTATTTTTTGTTATATCCCTGATCTTACATACAGGGCTTAATGAATGTTATTTTGAGAGGATGAATAAATGAGTAAATATGTAATTTCATTCGTTTTTATGGCTGAATACAACTGCATTGCTATGTCATTTGCAGGAAAATAAACGGGACTGGAGAGCATTATGTTAAGCAAAATAAGCAATATTTCGAAAGTCAAGGGTCATGTGTTTTCTCTCATATGTGGAAGCTAAAGAGAAAAAGAAAAAAAAGGAGAGGCAGATCTCATGAAAATAAAAGAAAGACCAGCAGGAAGGAAGACCAGGAGGAGGGAAGAGGAAAGGAAAAGTAGAGGTACTGAGAAATGAACGGGATCAAATTATATTACGTGCATGTACAAATATGTAACAGTGAGACCCACTTTTACATATAATTATAATGCACCATTATAATAAAGGTAATATCTGTGACAATGAGTAAATGCCTTATATCACACCCCTAAAATCAGAATGAGCAATTAGGATGGTAGGAGAGGCAGGTATATCTAGGCACAAATCTATCTCCCACAAAGTGGCAAATAGATATCCTACCAATAATGAAACATTGCTTTTTATATGTTACTTTGAGCACATTTACTTTATTTCATCCCACAAGACAGTGAGCTATAACATCTCAAGGGCCAAATTGAGAGATAGTTTTAAAGTCTTTATTAGAGAATATTTTATGGAATTGTACTATTTGAAAGCCACAAAGACAGCCAAAAGGAAAAAAATAACTTGAAACTACTAAGGAACAATTTCTTATAGTACACAAACTGCTGCGAGCTCTTACCAGGTTTTTCCTATTGGTATAAGTAATGAATGCAAAGAACTCAAGTGTGAATGTGCCAGGGAGATTCTTCTATGAAGGAATGACAGTCATGAGCTCTCTTTGGAATCTTTCTGAGCTTTGTAACATTTAAAAACACACTCCTGTGATTAAGTTATACAAGAGTGAAGCTATTTCAAAGAATCAGAAGTTTCAAGGAGCAGAAATAGACAGAGCTGTGTAGTGTGGAAAGAAGAATTTGGGTGAAGGTAATTTTCACTTTTTTAATGCTCACACATACAAAAAGAAGAAAAGATTAAATCAAACCTAACTTTAATCTAAAATAACCTCTTTTGCTTAATTACAAAAACACATAAAACAAAGTATCCAAGTGGAAGAAAGACAGGCATTTTAATCAATACATCAATATCTCTGTATTAAATTTTGAGAAGCATATTGGATAAAACTGCTCTTTGTCACCAAAAAATATCAGTAGTTGTGGAACTGTAGCGAGACGCCCATTGTCCAGTGCATGTACAAATAATTCATAATAAGAAAATCAGTGGTGCAATTCAATTACCTCTGTGAAAATCAATGGCTTTCAAGGCTCTGAATTATACAAAGAACATTCAGAATTATATGTAAAATATGTGTAACTCTCTCAATGGGCAGGTGAGAAAATCTAATCAAAGACTACGTGCTAACCATTCCAGCTTAAAGATAGGCTGATAGCAGATATTCAGAAACAGTAGTTGCTGGGGGTGAAGCATAATCTTTTGATTGCCTAGTGGTCAGAAAATTCAGGCTGACGCAGTAATTAGATGCTATAAAATATCAGCAAGAAAGAGTAGACTGCAAAGTGTGTGAAATACTGCCCCAAATCAGGGCATTTGTAGTTATTTGTCTCATTTCTTCCATGACTGCAGGTGTACACAATCCCCTGAGGACATTCCTTTCTTTCCAGGGGGTATTTTACATGACAAAGAACACTCCTGTGGCCTGTGTTTAGATTTTGCCACTCAGGAAGGTCACAGGTCAAGGGAAAAATGCAAGAAAAATTCAGTTGATCCCACACACACTGGGTAAAAATATCTTCTTATGGATTCTTCTAAGGCACATAGATATAAGTCTCTAACTCCCCACATGATGCTCTTGATATGCGATACCTCTACTCTCAGGACCTCAAGCCCTGTTTTCATTCTTTCTTGAAATACCCATGTGTTATCTCATACATACAGGGAAGCTAGGGATTAATTCAGATGCCAGTGGGACTTTAGATAAGGGGAGATCAACTCCAGTAGAGGTGGTCTAGGGGAAGGAGCGGGGAGAGGGGAATCAATGAAGGAATCATTTTCATTGATGCTATGTATATGCGTGAGAGTACGGATGTCAATCTCAGGATCCTGAACTGGGGACGAAGCTGGAGAAAGCTGCCAAGTACTGTGTGCTTGGATATGACCATCACTATGATTTACTTATGAGACTGTAATGTACCAATAAAAAGTAAAAACAGAAACATGATAACTAATGAACAATGGAAAGGAAGAAAGGAAGAGAGAAAGAAAGAGAGAGAGCGAGAAAGAGCAGGGCATGGTGGTGCACGCTTGTGATCCCCGCGCTTGGGAGGCAGAGACAGGAGGATGGCGCAGGTTCGAAGCCAGCCGCGCGCACTGGCTGAGGAGACCCTGTTTCCAAATAAAAATGTAAAACTAGGTCTGGGAGTGTAGCCCGGAGGTAGAAGGGCTTCCGGGAACCCCAGTACCACCAAGAAAGAAAGAAAGAAAGAAAGAAAGAAAGAAAGAAAGAAAGAAAGAAAGAAAGAAAGAAAGAGAGAGAAAGATGGAGAGATGGATGGATAGATAGACAGACAGTCCTATGGCTATGAATCTTTGTATTTAAAATTAGATCATACCCATAGTATTTAAGGGGAGGCCCCCACAGTGAATACATACTTAATGCAGAGTATCTGTACCTAGTGCCAACCCTTTGAACATGTGATGGTGAGGCAATGTTCACCCAGAATAAACGGCCAGATGTTCTTCATTGTGGCACCAATAAGGACACATTAAAGCTAATCACTCACTGACAAGTGCATTGCTCTCGATTAATTATTCTTCTGATTTTCTGTATTTAATTGTACCTTAAGAGTCCGTTACAGACGATATTCTCACCACTATACACTTTTCATTATCATACTATTGCTTTGCTCAGCTGGGTTGCAATGTCATCTCAGTGAAAACTCCAAGAATCGTTTTATGTTTTAAAAGGATCCTTCACAATGCTTCATAAGTCTTATTATACTCTCCCAGTCAGTTTCTCTTTTCATTGTCCATCCCATCACTCCCCAGTGTGACCCTTTAAGTCTAAACAAATCTCCTTACTACAAGTGTCTTTGAATGTCTTCTTTGCTATCAGAGAATTCCTTCAGCCGCTGACTTTGTTTTCTCTTTGCTGTTACACTCCTACCTTCCTTTGCTTAACATCAATTCCACTGTCTCCTCCAGAAATATTTCACTCTCCATCTTTCTTTTAGCTGGTTGGTGGCTGTTTCTCTGCCAATATGCTAGGGCCAACCCCTTCACAACACCGGACCCACTCTATGGGCAGCACATATCCAATCCTAAGCATTACTTAAAAACATAAACCATGCTATGTATATCACCCAATCACTACAGAGAATGCTGTTCAAAACTGGTGTTCAAAACTGTTGCATAGGCCGGGCGTGGTGGCGCACGCTTGTAATCCCCGCGCTTGGGAGGCAGAGACAGGAGGATCGCGCAGGTTCGAAGCCAGCCGCGCTTGCTGGCTTAGGAGACCCTGTTTCCAAATAAAAAATGTAAAAATAGGTCTGGGAGTGTAGCCCGGAGGTAGAAGGGCTTCCAGGAACCCCAGTACAACAACAACAACAACAACAAAAACGGTTGCATATGAAGCCGGGCGTAGTGGCGCACACTTGTAATTCCAGCGCTTGGCAGGCTGAGACAGTAGGATCGCGCAGGTTCAGAGCCAGCCTCAGCTACTTAGTGAGGCTCTCAGCAACTTAGTGAGACCCTGTTTCCAAATAACCTATAAAATAGGTCTGGGGGTATAGCCCAGAGGTAGAAAGCCTCTAGGTTCCAACCCCAGTACCACACACAAAAAAAAACTGTTGCATACATAATGACAAATAAGTTAAGCCGATGTAAATAATCAGTTAAAAACATAAACATGAAATAATTTTGTTATACCCACAACATATATTAAGAAGTTTTGTTTCTTTTCGCTGTGTTAATGACTTATACAAAATACATTGTTTACAATACAAGAATGTTCATCAGAAGCCCCAAACTGGAAACAAACCAAATGCTTATGAAAAATGGAATGGGGAGATAGAATGAGATTATTCAAACATCAGAATACCATACCATACTGAAAGCACACCACAGATACAAAGAACAACGTAGATAACTCACCAATGCTGAGCAAAAGATACCAGATAGACAAAGGTGTATACGTTGCATAATTTTATTGATATTAATTAAGGGATTATAAATTAAGAGGCCAGACATTCTTGGAAGTGATTAGTAATTGCAGGGGGTATGAAATATTGCTGCTGAGAGTCATGTTCTGCTCTGTGATCTGATTGCTGGTGAATGGGTATGTTCAGTTTGTGAAAGTATACCAGCCTGTGTCTTGATTATTGATGCCGAGTGCATTTTTCTATCTATTTCATATTTTTCAAACACCCAAAATACAATAGCCTGACGGTAGAAGCTAAAAATAATTTTTAATGAGGAAGAAGCACCCAGACATAAAGAAAAGCATCTTGCCCATCAATCTCCCAGGACATTTTACTCATTTATAAAATTATTTATAAAGTTATTTACAAAGTTATTTATAAAATACTTAAGACTATTTGTCCCCAGTTGAATAAAATGGAAATATACCAAGAAATGTAAAAATTTGAGATAAGAGAAAATTATCAGCCAGCATATTGGATTCTAATGATACAAATACTTTGAAGCACATGGCTATAATCTCAATACTTGAAAAGCTAAAACTGGAGGATTGAGGTCATCCTCAGCAATTTAGTAAGGTCCTTGGGAACTTACTGAGACACTGTTTCAAAACAAAGCCAAAAATAGTGTCAGCTTCAGAGGTAAAATGCCCCTGGGTTCAATCCCCAGTACAAGAAGGAAGGAAGGAAGGGAGGAAAGGAAAGAAAAAAAAGATTTTTTAACATACCTAACATACTTAGAAAAAGTCACTTTAACATAAGATTAATTATATCAATAATAGTTTATTGATATAATTATCAATCTGCCCAACACTCTTTTCTCACCCGAGTAGTGGCATCACATTATGTTGATTACTTTTTATAATGTAGAGGTAATATATTTCATTAATCAGACATAGAAAAGCAGAACTAAAGTGAATAGGACACACACACACACACACACACACACACACACACACACACACAAAATTTCTTCTTGTAAAGAAGCCCAATTCTTTTGCCAGGTGGGTTCCCTTCAAAGCTCCACGATTTTCCCCCACTGGATGATCATGGGTTTCATGTGATGTGGTAGCAGATATAAAATACTCAATGGAATTTCCCAACAGCTGTAATGTATTCTGCTCAGGACCTGGCTTCTCCTTCACTTATCTTAATGCTAACCCTGGGGAAGCCAAAGTAAAAGCGGTTACATTTAGGTAGTTTATACTTTTTATATGCCATGGGAAACTAATTGGTTCCACTTTTCCTTAACATTAAATGTAACGAAAAGCTCATTTCATGCCTATAAAATTGAAATCCGCCCCAAATCTTCATCTGTCCAACATTCTTTTCTCACCTGAGTAGTGACATCACATTATGTTGATTACTTTTTATAATGTAGAGGTAATATATTTCATTAATCAGACATAGAAAAGTGAAACTAAAGAAATTATTCACATTCTTACCAAAGATCTGATATGTAGGTCGGGTGCTTTTTCTAATATTGTTTTTCTTGTATTTTTCACACAACTGTAGTAACACTACAAATAATTTTGTATCAGGCTAGCATTTTCAAAAACTTTCAGCATGACTTCTAAGTATAAACAATGCCCAAAGCGATGTATATAATATAAAATTTCTATTAGTACTGTTAGGAAATTTTAACTGGATATATAATACTTACAATCAGACATAGAGTAAGTGATACTTCTCAGTCGGTGGTTTATAATTGACATATCAAGGACATCTTTACTCTTATTATTTTTACATTTATTCATTTTTGTCTATATTGTTTGTGAATAATTACTAGATACGGAAGAATGCCCTCAGGAATAGACTGGAGATGATTTTTTAATTCATTTCTACTGCCTTTTTTCATTTTGTGTGGTACTAGGGATGGAACCTAGGGACATTCTACCTCTGAGCTACATTCCCAGCCCTATTTTTATTTTTTTTATTTTGAAACAGGGTCTCACTAAGTTGAAGAGGGGCTCACTAAGTAGCTGGGGCTAGCCATGAACCTGCAATTCTTCTGTCTCAGCCTCCCAAGTACTGAGATTGAAAGCGTGCACCACCATGCTTGTTTCCCACTGCCTTTCTGAGTCTGAGTGTGCGATCCTGTATTAGTCATCTTCCCTTTGCAGTGACAAAATTTCTACAATAAACAACAGAAAGCGAGGAAAGGTTTATTCCGGCTCTCAGTTTCAGAGATTCCCGTCCATGGTTGGTTGGTTCTTTTACTTTGGAGCCTGTCAAAAGGCAATGTATTTTGGCAGGAAGTGTGTCTAACGGAGGATGCTACTTTTTTCAAGGTCAGGAAGCAGAGAGACAGACAGGAAGGGTCTAGGGTCCCAATGTCCCCTCGAAGGGCATGTCCTAAAAACCTAACTTCCTCCTACCATGTCCTACCAACTCAATGTTTCAACACCTCCCAATAGGACAAATCTGAGGACTGTAACACAGGGGCCTTTGGGGTACATTCCGCTTCCAAACTATAGCCTAACGTTCCAGGTATGTCATCATGCCAATATATTTCAAAAATATAATAGCATCTACAATTGACATCTACCAACATATATATGTACAGGTTATTTAATAAATGCCCTAAGGAATTTTTTTTTTTTGTAGTACTGGGGATGGAACCCAGGGGCATTGTACCTCAGAGTTACACCCCCAGACCTATTTTTTAGTCTTTTTATTTTTGAAACAGGGACTCAATGAGTTGCAAAGGGCCTTGCTAAGTAGCTGAGGCTGTCTGTGAACTGCGATCTTTCAGCCTCCGCCTCCCGAATGCTGGGATTACAAGTGTGGGCCACCACACCCAGCCCTAAGTATTTTTTGAGTTAATATTTATTAGTTCTTTGTATAAACTGCATTTTTCTTTAAAAAAAATCTGAAAGCATGAAGTTTTTTTGTGTGTATTATATATCCCATTTAGGTTTATCCACACACTTTTGCTTTTGCCACTATAAATATGCTGTTATTAACAATCTCATATGTATTTACCAGTAAAAACTAGAGAAAAGCAGTGGGATTGCAGAAGTGTGCAGAATATGAGTGTTCCCTAATGGTCATCTCACCAGTAGAATCACAGTTCCTCCACAGCCTTACCAAATTTTAATGTGGTGGACTGCTTTAGTATTCCCCAAATAACTTAAAATATTATAATTTTGTCATGTGTCTAGGTTTTATGGATTAATGAATCATGTGTGAATGAAGCTCGAGGGCAAATCTAAATTAGGCAGTTATAAGGCAGGCTTCCATGCTGTTTATGAAGATGTGAAACTTGGAGTCATGAGCCAATTCCACTCTATGGTCTGATTTTTAAAAAGGACAAATATTCGTAATGCCGTGTCTCAGGGTTGTTTTCTAAATTTCAGGCTTAGGAAAAGTTTGTGTGTATTGCGAACATATGTGTGTATCTTTGAATAACATAGGTAAAAATAGAAACTGAAAATGGCTTTATCCAGAAAGCATCTTGTGTGCAGAGTCTGTTCCTTAGAATATCCATCTCTACAGGACTTTAGTCTATTTAAGATATTTACTTTAGGTCTGGAGAAGGCTCTTGTGGCTTCAAAAAACAGATTTCATGTGAAATAAACTAGTTAAGAGAGTACTGAAATAATATGTACAAAATATTCACAGATATTCAAAATCACAAATATTTAACAGTAAACATAAAACTGCTTGTGTTAGCATAGATAGAAAATAAGGGGAATTAAATATGCATTTTTATCAAGTTATTTCTGCAATTATCACACAGATATAGAATTTTGTATACTAAAAAGTCAAGTCCAAATACTACGCAGTTACTGTATTTCACTAAATACTGAGAATAAGCTTCTTAATTTATCCCATATTAGGGGAACTCCAGATGTTGTTTTTTCTAAGAGTAATGGCTACATTTAGAGCTGGGTCTTTCCAGAGGTGACATATGGGTACTATGTGTACTGCTGAAAAAGGTTAAGTTTCACCAAACCACAAGCCTTTAAGGGGGTCTGCCCCACAAAAGCCAGAAAACATGTAGAACTTCTGGCCCACCCTTCTTTTTGGAAACATAGGAAAACTCAAGAATATCAACAACTTAGCATATAAACTGCTGGCAGACTTTTAAGTTCACTTGCAAACCATAAGATCAACAAAAACAGCCCAGTTTATGGGCTCCTTTAGGACCCTGAATTTCCTTCCACTATCGGATATATTTGTGTATGAGACATAGGTGAAATCACTTGGTTGTCCAGAAACAAAATATCCTAAAAACATCAATAGCCTTCCCTGAAAGTTTCAACTTTATCTAAGAAGCAAAGAGTTAAAACATTTTTTTCCCTGCCTGATAAAAGCCGCACCATTCTACGAGTTACCACTGTTATATCTTACAGATTTTTAGAAAGGCCCACATACATTAAATGTTGACTTTTCATGTTTCGTGATCTTGCTGTTCCAAGTGTGACCTATGACCCAATGACTTAGATTTTACCTTCTGCTTCTTATACCTACTGATTCAGAATCAATCTAAGTCAGGACCACCCAGAATTTCATATGCATATCCCTGTTTGAACACGCTACACCAGGGCACACATATATACTGACAAACACACGTGTGCTATAAAATCTTATGTATTTTTATTGAAGCTAGAAGATAGGAGAAAGTAATTTGTATTGAATCCTGATAACTTCTGATATTAAACTCTGAATTGAACCAAAGTTGAAGGAGCTGCAAAGGTGTATATTTGAACTTCATGTGAGGTTCTTGCTTTCTTCCCCTTTTGTAAGATTTTTGCACGACTTTCAGCTGACATGTTCACAGAGTCTACTACTAATATACACAGACTTTTCCTGGCGTACCAAAATTTGAGGAAAAGGCACTTTGATCTCATGTGGGGAATTCTATAAAGGACACCAGATAAAGGCAAGCTGAGCCAAGGGAATGAGCAAATTCTTTCCAAATTTAATTATATATTTTCACTGGGCCTAAAATTTCCCACAGCCTTTGGTCAAACAATTTTAGAGTCATTTAGTGGAAATGGGATATGTGTTATCAAGACTAAATCAATGCCAGTCTTATATAAATAAAGATTTAAGGACACGGGAGCCAAAATTCACTGGCACCCTGTATTAGTATCGGTGGATACGATGATAATAAAACAATTAAGCAAACATTCAAATCACATGGCAAGTTACAATTACAGGGCAATTATTACCTAAATCACAGATTAAGAAGAAAATAAGGCCAGCCATGTCTGTGTATAAACAGTACTAATTTGTGTGGTGCTCTGCACAAGTGCCTTATGTCTGACATGCAGTTCAGCCTCCCGCTTTCTTAAATAGGTTTTCCTCTTAAATCATGGCTAGAATTAACCAACATGCCAGAACACCATGATATTAATCTCCCAAGTACTCAGTCACTTAACAATAGCATCATTATTCTGGAGAGCTCTTTTTTCTCCTTTCTTGTTTGTTCCTGTTTTCAGATGTTTCATTAAGAGCAATTTTCTTTCCAAAAGAATTCAAAAGCCGTGCAAGTGCAGGATCTTAAAAAAAAATATTTTAAAGATGTTTAATCCTCCAAAGGAAGCAAAAAAAAAATCTGCTAAGTCTGTGAATTCAAAATGATGTTTTAAAATTAAAGTATTTGGAAATCCGCGGTGGGACAGATGAAAAAGAGCACGAAAGCGCAGGAAGGGGAATTTGACTTTTCACAGAGAAATCACCGGCTTCAAGTCTCCAGCTTGTCAGTAGCCATAATTTGGCTGCCCCTACACTAGCGTGTCTTCCCTGTTGTGGACCTATAGTCTTTAATTGGCATCAGTGTGCAGAAGTGGGCATAAATCGTTGGGTCAGATATGGCCTTCTCTTCAGACTACCGATTTCTATAGTTCATTAAAATGTCCTCTCAAGAGGCCTTCATCCTGAATTCTGACTTCCAGAATGACCACAAAGAAATAGCTGGGAGCACTGAGTGAGATCCCACAGGGGAGTCAGGCTAGCCCCTGGCTCGCATCCCAAAATCCTGAGCCCACCCTTTCCAGAACCCGCTGCTCACACAGCTGTTTAGATAGCCCAGGGCAAATCAAAGTGGCCAGTCTTTCCTGCTCAATTCCATCATCTTATGCCCAGGCTTAAAATAAGGATGGAGTTTTAAAAAGTAAAATAAGGAAGCATAAATGCAAGGTTCCCTTCAAGTGCTTTTAGAATTTACATGAATAAAAGAACACTCGAGGAAGACTTTAAAAATTTAATAATGTGACTCATTGCTTTGGAAAAAATAAATCTGAAGAGCAGTTATTTCTGTCTTTGAAATCACCTTTTCTTAAAGGACTTCATATAAAATATTCCAATTAAAGAGATTTTTCATCATACGGATACCTGAACCTATAAATATAAAGTACGTGTTTTTGAAAGGTCTCAGAGGGCTTACTAGACACACAGAAAACATAAAATGTTTCAAAGGAAATGTACATTGCCCTTTATTTTGGTCCCAAATCATATAGTCTTTTAAAAAGATAAATTGAGACCACCCAACAGGCCAAAAATAATAGGAGCCATTTTTCCTCTGGAAGAACATATTAATTATTTATTATTAATTATTTAAGTGCTCTAGTATTCTAAATATACACTTGTAGCTTAGAAACAGACATTAAAATGTATTGCCTAACTAGGAATGCTCAAACATTACACCAAGAGGCTGGCAAAGGGAACGATAAATCCATTCTCTTACATTTATGCCTGTAGTGACCTGATATCTGCTGAGAGCATAGGGGGAAAAAAAAAACATCCAGATTCCTGTTGCCTATTTTGTAAAGCCCTGGTATAATCTTCATCATTGCTGTGGACCCTGCACACTGCTGTACAAAATGAGACTGAGCTCGGTAAGGTAAAGGACTGTGTTTATCTCGCTCACGTTTCTTATTTGCTATCTATTCACACATTTCATAATGAAGGTTTAGCCCCTTCTCTGTTCCAATCACTGTCTTCAAAATATAGAGATGCATCAGACATGGGCTCAGTCTCAAAAACGTCTACTAGCAAACACAAAAGAGAAAATGAGCAGTCTTGAGCTAAGGGCTCTTTTGATGATGTCAAACCAAATGAAATAGCCCCAATTGGCCATTCACCCACTTTAAAAGGAATTTGGAAACCATTTATTATTTTTCAGCCCCCTTAGGGCCTTGCTTCTCTATCTCCCAGACTCATTGGGTTCAACCACAGTTTTACTCTTAATTTTATTTCTTTATATTTCTTTGTATTTTAGAAACCCTTAGAGCTTTGGACAATGGCCAGACTGGCTTTTCACTAAACTATCGTCAATTTTCACATAAGTTATGTAAAAGCTATAGGTTTCCAAGGAGAAATATGATTCCTGTAATTTTGAAAGTCTCAAAACCCTTTAGTATGCATTGTGTAGGAAATGTTTCATTGGTCAATGTGGAGAGATGGGTGGCTCTCAGTTTTGAAAAATTCTTTTATCTATGGAATGGAAGATGGGGCTACATTTGGTCATCCAAGAAGAGATAGGGCAATAAGATAACACTTTATTTTTTAAGTTCCATGAGTTAGTTTCATTTACTATGTGATATGAGTTCAGTTAGAAATTAAAGGAGGGAGAAATACAGAGAGTACTCAAACTATAGGAGAGGATTTCTAAGCAAAGAGATGTCAGTCCCTCACATGTGACCCTGGACCAACACTAAATGTTACAGCTGGTAGGACCTCGAGCACTCTTAGAGCCCCTCTCTTTGAGCAAAGGACATTCCTACTTTTGCACAAATATATTATCCAAGAATTTTATTGTGTTGACAAATAGTCCCATAATCTTTTTATAACCAAAGACCTCAGGACTAATCACTTCACTAGGACTAGGCTCTGCTGGAAAAGAAACAATAGGGCATTCTAGGTCTCAAGATAAACCATGAAGAATGGCTCAAATTCACACATACTTACTCCAATCATAAGCTAGACGCAAACTTACTTACACCAAAAGTTTGAAAAGTATTTACTAGAACGGTAAGACTGGGAAGTGGCAAATTCACCATCTTTAGTACTATGAAGTGGCAATTCCTCCCTTTTTCTTTGCTAATCTGACATTACATTGATATAAATAAACACGCTCCTGGATTCTTTATCTGAGCGCTAATAATGATGACTTACCTAAAACACATCAACTTTTTTTTTCTTTTTTTTTTTTTTTTGTAATACTGAGGATTGAACTCAAGGGCATTCTACCTTTAAGGTACACCCCAGAATTATTTATTTATTTATTTATGTGCGTATTTACTTATTTACTTGCCTACCTATCTACTTACCTACCTATTTACTAACTTACTTATTTTTCATACTGGGGATTGAACCCAGAAACTTTCTACCTCTGAGCTACACCCTGTTTGTATTATTATTTGTTTTTTAATTTGGAAACAGGAAATTGCTAGGCTGCTGACAGCCTTACTGAGTTACTAGCTTTGAATCTGCAATCCTCCTGTCTCAGCCTCCCAAGTACTAAGATTACAGTGCTACCACACATAGCTATTTTATGTAATTTTATTATGAAACAGTATCTACGTTGCTGAGCCTGTCCTTGAATCTGTAATTCTCCTGTCTCAGCCTCCAAAGTACTGGGATCACAGGCATGTACCGTCACATCCAAAACATATGCCAAATTTTAACAAATGTGATTGTACTTCACCGAAGCTCAGAGCACAGACCATCTAATGTCATAGAAGCCCTTCCCTGGTATCTTCCTATTGCAGTCAGATCCCTTTAAAACACCCGCTCCTAATACCCTACACCTTTCTTCCAAAGTTTAGTTATTTAATTTCTATCTTCCCATACATTAGACTTAAAAATTCTTAAGAACATCAGCATATCTATCGCTGGTATCCACCAATTCCCAAACACTCAATAAAGTATGAGTCATATAATTAGCACTTACTAAAACTCGTTGGATGAATGACTAAGGTCTATGTCTAAAAAGCTACAGCTATCTGAAGTTGTCGCTTTTCCACTCCAGTCTTAGCTGTCTTAATTCATTGCAATTAAGCAAAAGCAATAATTAAGGAGCTCTAATTGGGAGAACCCATCCTCCTGGATTATGGAGTTATCATTCTCACAGATGAGTAGCAATCTACAAATACACACATTTTGGCACACATCGAAAATAGTCTTATTGAAGCTGGGCCTGGTGGCGCATGTCTGTAATCCCAGGACTTGAGAGGCTGAAACAGATCACAGATGTGTGGCCAACTTCAGCAACTTAGTGAGACCCTGTTTCAAAATAAAAAATAAAATAGGTCTGGCGGTGTAGCTCAGAGGTAGAATGATCCTGCGTTCAATCCCCAGTACCACAAAAAGACAATAGTTTTATTGATATTGTTTTGTTGAAAAAAGAGAGTCAATAATAAAGTAAGAGTTATATCTCTCCTAAGAAGGGGTAACTGGGTAAAAGAGAGAGTGGATGGCATTATCCCAGAACTGATGTTTAAGAAACAACCAAGAAAACCGAGAAGGAGCGACTCTAAGTGAAAGGAGGTGGCTGCCAACAATTTGGCCTAGGCTGCCCAGAAAGCTTAATAAATGGACAACAGAGGGAAATGAGAATATGATATGCCATCCAATTACGAGGTGATATATGATAGTGTACAAGCAAGAAAGCAGGCAGTGATGTATCATTAAATATTTGGAATGACAACAAGATTAAATGAATACACGGCACAGATTGAAGATAGCCCCTTTTAAACGAAGACATGCAACTCTGCCGCTGATATTTGCACCACTAAGGAAGAATCTGTGGAGGAACGGGACTTGACCTAACAAATGAAGCCATATTTCAAGAACTAAGGGAATGGCAGTAATTAGAACAGAACCTTCCATGAGTGTGGCTCTTTACATTTTATCAAGCACTTAAATCCCTCAGTCTCTGGATGTATTCTCACCGCTATTTTGATAAAAATGAGACAGAGACTGAAAATGAAGTAACCTGGCCCCAGATTTGCAAACCTAGTAAGTGGTAGTTTTATGGCCAAAAGTTTAGCCTCCCTTTTACGCCTTGGGTCTTCCTTTGGTAATATTCAAAAGCATGAAATGTTCACAATTGTCTCTTAGAGTAGAAAACCGCTTCCTACTCCCGTACACATTTTTTTTTTTTTCTGAGAGCTCAGCCCTGTATAAGGCTATATTATCGTCAAGATGTGGCCTTTCCCCATCTTGTGTATCAAAGCTGCTTTCTGCGATTGTTACGGTCTGTGAACAGTTTGGAGTCGTGTGACACTAAGGATGTCATTTATTTTCTGTCTGCACAATAGAAAAGAGTCTTGGAGAGCAGGATCTTGGCATCGAAGGGCCGTGGAGACCTGGGAAAGTGAGGTCAAGCGAGGTTCTGGATATCAGGAAGGGAGATGAGAAGATAACAAGGAACAAATTGGGCACGGGGCCAAGGTATATGTCTCTGAAAGGGAAGACAGTTTTAGAAGGTGGGAAAGTCCCTGAGATGACAAGGGTATTATTACAACAAGGGTATTATACAAAGCCAGCCTTCAAATGACCCGAAGTTAAAGCAAGGTGTGTAAGAAGGAAAGCAGAAAAAAAAAGTGTTAAGGTAAAACAAGAAATGAAAAGAAACAAAAAGAAAACATAAAAGAAAAAAGAAAAAATCAGGACAGGACTTGGCATTTCAAGTTGAGAAATGACAAGATACAATTTCTGGACTACTTTTACTCTGGACTTTTCTAAGAAAATCAACTTTGGACAGAAAGAATGGATGGTGAGATTATAAAAGAAAACGTGCCACTGAGTATAAGTTCTCCTCCAAGTTAATTAAGGGGAAATCAAGAGAACCTATCTTATGAATCTGAGATGGGTCAGACCCTCTTTGAGATCCACACATGTAGATGAGCACCTCTTGAGACTCAGAAGGTGTTCTCAGAAAGTCCTTCTCATATTGGCTCCCCATCTCAAGGACTGTCCTCAAGCCTCCAACCATCTCCAAATTAGTATGAGAATTATCAACATTTCTTATATTTAGTTCCCTTAAGAATATAACACAGATTATGCATTACTAGTTTATTAACTAGATTATTCCTTGCTACATATGTACTATGTAGGTGGACACCCATGCCCTCACTCAGCTCTTATGGAAGGTGTTTAAGGTCAGGCAGGACAGTGGGATCCAGAGTGGACTCTGTAGAAACTAGCAGCAAAAGCAGGGTTAATAAGCATGGATTTAGTGGACAGCTCCCCACATATTCTGAATCTGAATCCAGAGCCAGGAGCTGCTGGAATGCGCCACACAATCTATTTTGTAGCAAACTCTCTAAGTCATGTCTCATGCACAGTGATTTTTAAGAAGCATTTGTTTAAGGTATGTGAGAACTACTGTATGGAAATATTTGTGTTATTTTATTTTATTGACTGTAAGCTACATGAAAAAATAAATTTTAAGTCGGGTGTGGTGGTACATGCCTGTATTTCCAGTGTTTGAAAGGCTGAGGCAAGAGAATAGCAGGTTCAAGGCCAGCCTCAGCAACTTAGAGAGACCCTCCACAACTTAATGAGACTCTGTTTTTTAAAGTAAAATTTAAAGCCGGGTGTGGTGGTGCACACTTGTAATCCCAGCATTCGGGAGGCTGAGACTGGAGGATGGCGGTTCGCGGACAGCCTCAGATACTTTGTGAGGCTGCCTTTCAAAATAAAGAATAAAAAATAAGGCAGGGGATGTAGCTTGGAGGTCAAATGCCTCTGGGTTCCATCCCCAGACCTGCAAAAACAATAATAAAAATTAAAATAATTTTTTTTGTTGTTGGTGCTGGGGTGGAACCCAGAGGCTTTCTACCTCTGGGCTATACTCCCAGACCTATTTTATACTTTATTTGGAAACAGGGTCTCACTAAGTTGCTGATAGCCTCACTAAGTAGCTGAGGCTGGCTTCGAACCTGTGTGATCCTCCTGTCTCAGCCTCCCAAGCGCAGGGATTACAAGCGTGAGATTACCACGCCCGGCTAAAAATAAAATCTAAAAGGGTTGAAAATATAGCTTGGAAATAGAATGTACCTAAGATTTAACCTCCAGTGCTAAAAAAGGGAAATAAATTGTATTTATTTCCCAGTAGCCAGTATACACAGAAACAAAAACATAAACATACACTTGAAACAAATATTATAGAAAATAATACTTATGCTTACTTTGTGTAAAACAGACTGTTATCTTTCATGGAATTATATTCTCACTCTTATCCAGGGTGTCACTTGCTGGTGACAAATGGCACACTGGAAATCTGTTATTGTGTAAACCAGAAAGGATTTTGTGATAGCAAAGCAACTTCTACAAATGGTGTATCAATTTCGTTTAGTTTGATTCATTGAAAAAAGTAATTTATAAACAAGCATTGATTATTGGTGAAGCACATAAGGAGGTAGAGTGGATGTGTTATCAGAAGCACTCACCTCAAGGCAAGCCAGTGAACCACTGGCACTTGGTTTTTACTTGGAAACTTGAGCTTTAGAAAGTAGATTACACTGGCTGTGTTTCAATGCCCACTCCAAACCTAGAAGTCTTTGGTTCTCTCAACTATGAATTTGTGTTTAACCATAGCAGATTTGAGGTCTACATTCTTTGTTGCACTTATCCAAAAGACTTACAAAGTTCTTTGAAGTTAGAGATCATGAACTTATCAATTAGCACACTGCTGTGATTATCTTCCCTTTGTCTGCCCCCCAACTCAGCCCTGAAGCTCATATCAGCTGAGCCTTTGCTCTACTGCCTTCTTATGCCCAGCACCTATCAAAGGCGCTTAAACATGGCTGGCAATTAATCAGAATTTGCTAGATGAGAAGACTGAAGGAATAAATATTTCACATGATGATAAACACCTTATGCCCAGGAAGCAGAAGACAGTTTATAAGAGTATAGTTTATCTCTATGGCAGCTTGAACAGGTAGATAATAAATAATGCCATTCTTAATTTTTAGGTGATGGTTACATGCTTAGGCAACTGTTCAGCTGATACCAGAACCGAGGGGGAACAGAAGTTGGAATTTCAAATTTTAGAAGCATCCTGCCTAATGCCACAACTGAGGAGTTCCCTCGCCTCTGATAGTATTTAATAATACTGTCTGCTATTCAAATGTAAAACCAAGGGGGAGGAGGTGAAACCTATACCTAGCAAACCAGCCTTGACGATTTACTTTCTACTGCTAATTAAGAAAAGATTATATGTATTGGGCCCTGGAGAGTGTCCTGCATGTAAGAGGGTGTTAATAACACATCTGTCAGCAGGACAAACAACATTTGCTTTATAGTGAACTCAGGTCAACAGTGACTCTGCAAAGACAACTTCCAAAAAGTAGCAGAGTTGGAAAAAGATCTCCTGATTGTTCCTTCACTATGTCCTTCCCCACTCAGACTTCCCAACATCATGACTAAGCAGGGACAGTAATCAATTGCAGAGAGAATTCTTGAGTTGAATAAATGAATACACAGCCCTAAATGTATATGTCAAGTTACATAAAGTGATATGCTTAGTAATTGCGTTTCCATCAAAACACTAAAAATATAGAGACAATTGGCAATACTGGCTATACATATTTTGAGAAGCAATTTAAACAACTGCTGTGCTATTTATTCTTCTAAAAACATTAGCCTTTAATTTTTCTTTAGTTTGAATAATTAACCATGGATCACAATGGACCATGTATAGAAATGTAATATAAATAATTTTTATCTTCCAGCTATTTTTAGCACTATCCATTCACCCCAAATCTTCAATAGCCTATGTGTCAGTCACTGTGCTATTTCTGTTTATGTTGAAAATACACAGTGGTAAATAACGTGTAGCCTTTATCTGCGGAGAGCAGACAATCTTCATAGAGAAAGACTAACAATGTAAAGAAATAGTACACTGTAGATTCACTCTGTATGGGCTAAGTGCAGGGTGCCATGCGAAAAATTCTGAAGCCATGGGATCTAACTTGGGAAGGGTGAGGAAGAAAGGGCTTCCTAGAAGAGCTGACATGTAGGTTGATATTTGAATAGGTAAGTATAAATTAACTAAGTATAAGTTTGGTGGAGAAGGTAGGGTGGTCTAGGTAGAGACAACAATACTATAAATACCTATAGGTAATAGACAACCTGGGAAAAGACAAGTTCAGTAGGAACTTGAGGTGACTTTCTTAAGATGAAATAAAAAGTAAAAAGTTAGAAATGGTAAGAAATGAGGTTGGAGAAGGAAGCAGGGAACCTACTTGATTTTGAGTGGTTTGTATAACATGTGAGGACCGTAGGATACTGGCTTAGAGGTGACATGCGCGGTTGTCATAATGAGGAGGCAGTTCTAGCTGCATCATGGGAACAGATATCTCAGCTCTCATAGTAGAAACAGGTGTGTTTGGGGGAAGTCTATTTGATACCGTTGTCTTTCTCAGTCTTCTGTGCATCTTTGACTTTGCTATTAAAAATGGTCTCTCTATACAATGCTAAAGTGATCATGGGAACAGATCCTCCATCAGAGATGAGAAGGGTGGCCCAGGGCCATTTGCAGTAGGATATAGGAGGAGCCTGGATGAAGATAGCTACAAAGACGATTGAGAGCAAAGGATAAACAAACTCAGGACAAATCCAGAGACTAATGTGGCATCTATGGAGGTGGAGAGAGAGAAGTCAAAGATGCCCATAGATGATTGGTTAAATGAGCAAATATAAGCCTATGCCCACTTATGCCATGTGTTGCCACACCATTGTCCCTCGACTGAGGAACACATCCCCTTCTTGTTACTCATGTTTTCATTTGTCAAATGAAACCTTGCCTGCAAAAGCCATCTTGAAAGATAGTTCCCAGGTTTTCTACCTCTGATGGTGTCTTTATTGTGATATTTTATGACCATCACCTCTGTATGAAAGTTATTTACATACTTGTTTAATCCCGGTGCTGTCTCTTCCTTTAGCTTCGCGTTACCATAACATCTCCAACACAAACGCTCGATTCTTTAATTGAACACATTTATTCAAAGATGAGAAAGCTGATTTTTTAAAATTTCCTCAAATACTTCTCTGCTGCATATATATTTGACTAATATCCTGGAAGTATAATACACATTTTTCCCCTTAGAAAAAAAAATCTATTGCTATGAAAATGGTCATTATTTTCCTATAAGCCTGAATGTGGTTCTATCTTTCTGGAGCTGTTCAGAATCCCACAACAGATGAAAAAAAAAAAAAAAAAAAGGATGCATGCAATATATTCAGTAGTACAGAGTAGATTGGATAGATTGCAGTGGAAAGTTTCCAAGAGTGAATTATCATCAATAATACATGCATATCAATATTCTATTCTGAGTCAAGCTCATTGCTGCTACTGTAAAAGCACTATGGAGATGGGGGGCTGGATGTGTCTTAATGCATTCCATGCTTTCCTAGCTACTTATTAATGCATTTGCTTCTCTCCTGGGGGAGTAGAATATCTTCTGGAAAACACATGTTTTTAATTGGGTCCGTTTGCTGAATTAAATGGTCAAGATAAATTAGAAATGCTTTGGCAATCACATCATTTAAAAAATAAAATCTACTTTCAACCCAAAGTTTTAGTATTTAAAAAAGACTCCATAGTATTTTTTAAATAGTAAACTAACTTTTCTTTTTTTTTTTTTCCTAACCAACACATACCCAATTTCGATGAAATGTGAGGGGGGATATTATCTTAGATACTAGTAACACATAACACAGTTTCAGTATTCACTGATTTGGTATTTGCTTGTCTGCAACTCCAACGTCAGCATCCCCAGCTTGTAGTTACTGGAAGACACGCAGATACAAGCGCGCGCGCACACACACACACACACACACGCACACACACACACTGCACACTGTGTTGGAAAGTTTCACTGATATGGCATGTACGTTCCCAGCTGAGGCAGAACAGGCAGAGATTAACCTTTTTATCTCAGCTCTCATAGTAGAAACAGGTGTGTTTGGGAGAGTCTATTAGATAACGTTGTCTTTCTCAGTCTTCTGTGCATCTTTGAGTTTGCTATTCAAAATGGTCTCTATATATAATGCCAAAGTGATCTTTAGTGCTCATAAGAGCAAGACGGCTATAATAGGCCTTTTGGAGAAATAAACATGTTAGATAAACCTCAATCAGGCATGAGTTATAGTGCTATCAGCTGGCAGTTCAATGTTGACAAACAATATATAGTAGGCATCTTAAATGGATACCAGCATTAAACAGTTATTCATTGATTGGCTGACAAAAATGTTGTGACAGAGGCTTGCGGCCACCTGTCCCTGTGTTTCTCATGGGGGCTCTGGCTCTGTTTGTTAATCCAGTGTCTACGGTGACTTCAAAAAGTAAAAAGTAAACCATGAATAACAAGAATCAACTGTGATCCCAGTGTGGTGGCACAAACTTGTAATCTCAGTACTTGGGAGGCTGAGACAGGAGGATCCCAGGTTCCAGGAAAGCTTCAGCAATGTAGGCAAGACTTTCAGTAACCTAGAAAGAATGGAGATTTAATCTCTATTCTCGATTGAACAGGTTCAATCTCCAGTACCTCAAAAAATATAAAAAATAACAAGATAAGAAAAGAACTTGGAAATTAAATTACTTGCTATAATGTCGCCCCTTGTGCTTTGCAACACAATTGGATTTCACTGAAATTCTAATGTACACTACCATGGATAAGAGTGTAGTTTTCTGCTCTCACAGTGCTTCCGGTCCACGGGACAGATGTGTGGGTAAAAACAATTGAGAGCAGAGGTGGAGTGTGGTCCCAGGGACAGAGGGAAAGTGAAGTGGAAACATGAACACTTGTTACACCAGACGATCCTGCCAACAACTGAAGAGCATCTTATGCAATGTATTTGCGTTTGCATCTGAGCTGTGAGTGGGTGGGTGCTCAGAGAATAAATAGGAAGGGATCTGGCGCCAGTGAGGGCTCAAATGCACCCTAGGATTGCATGAACAGAAGTGTTAAGCTCCAGCCAGGTGTGGTGGTCCACGCCTGCTTGGAAGGCTGAGACAGGAGGATGACAGGTTGAAGGACAGTTTCGGCAATATAGTGAGACTCTCAGAAGCCTAGCAGGACCCTGTTTCGAAATAAAAAATGAAAAATCTGAAGGTGTGGCTCAGTAGTCAAATACGCCTGGGTTCAATCCTCAGTAGTGTGCATGTGTGTGTGTGCACACGCACACACAATCAAATTCCAAAGGGTCATTTTGACAACTGAGATGCATCTCTCTATAAGGCAAATTCTCAGGTCCAATAACAAGAAATTCCTCTTGAGCAAAACATTGATTAAACTGGTAGCCTATTTCCCCCGGCTTATGTATGTGAGTCAGCTTCGTGACTTACCTGGCCCAGAGGGTTGTACAAAGTGGGTTACTTAGGAGAAGGTTTGTCAGATAAATGACCAAATAAGTTAATGAGTATCAGTATACCTGATCAAAAAATAAAGGCAAGAGAAAAAAATTACACCATCACAGCATAACACTGGAACTGTATTGCTATTCTATATATTTCATCTATACTAAGTGATGGGTATGCTAGTCATATGCCCAGTTCCAGAAGGTGATCACATACTGGGAATAAAGGGCATGTTTCATAGAAAGCATCCTGTTGGTGCTTGCCCTGTGTGGTGAAGCAGGAACCCCAGCAGTTGAAGACAATGGTGTCCTTGTTCCTCCATGCCAATATTTTTAATAGATCTACCATTGTAGTAGACTTCAACTTTCCCTGGGAGAAATTACAGGCATCCTTTGAAAGATGCTAAGAATTACCCCCATGGCTATCTATGTTCAGATTGTCAGACTTCATTTGCAGCCCCTCTGAATCCCTCCTCCTCCTCCTCCTCCTCCTCCTCCTCCTCCTCCTCCTCTTCCTCCTCTTCTTTGTCAACGTTGTCGTCTTCTTCTTCTTCTCCTTCTTTTCTCTCTCTCTCTCCCTCCCTCCCTCCTCTCTCTCTCTCCCTCCTCTCTCTCCCTCCCTTCTCTCTCTCTCTCCCTCTCTCCCTCTCTCTCTCTCTCCCCCTCCCTCTCCCTCTCCCTCCCTCTCCCTCTCCCTCTCTCTCTCTCTCTCTCTCCCCCTCCCTCTCCCTCTCTCCCTCCCTCTCCCTCTCCCTCCCTCTCCCTCTCCCTCTCCCTCTCCCTCTCTCCCTCCCTCTCCCTCTCCCTCTCCCTCTCCCTCTCTCCCTCCCTCTCCCTCTCTCCCTCCCTCTCCCTCTCTCCCTCCCTCTCCCTCTCCCTCTCCCTCCCTCTCCCTCCCTCTCCCTCTCCCTCCCTCTCCCTCTCCCTCCCTCTCCCTCTCCCTCTCCCTCCCTCTCCCTCTCCCTCTCCCTCCCTCTTCCTCTCCCTCTCCCTCCCTCTCCCTCTCCCTCTCTCTCTCTCTCTCCCTCTCTCCCTCCCTCTCCCTCTCCCTCTCCCTCTCTCTGCTCCAGGGAATCAACTTGGAGGCATACTGCTGCAAAGTGTTGATGGTGTCTGTTAAAGAATCGTGGAAAAAGCATCCTGGCTGAGCCCCTTCTCCTCACTCCCACCCCAACAATAGAAGAGGGATGACTGCTTTCCAAACATGTTGTGCCCACCTCCTGCTAACCCAGTTTAAATTCATCAGCAGCTGCGGCAAAATCGCAGATGGTGCCAGACCCCAGGAGGGGAGGCTACAGGGAGCGCTGGCCTCCCGAAAAGCTGTGCTTTCTCCCTTCCAAAAGCCTAACATCAAACTGCTCTCGAGGTCCAGAAGTTCTGGCAGAAAAAGCGGTTTAATATGTCCTGGGAGGGAATTCTTTCCCATTTTGGAAACACGGAAAAAAATCTAGAAAGACCCTGTTCACTCATTCTCACTGCTAATCACGTTCACTGATGACGGCTACATCTCCTGGGCTGGTTTCATTTCCATCACCTCCTCTTGCTCATTTCCTCTTGACAAGTTTGCTCACCAGGCCCCTCGGTCTTAGCATGTTTCACAAAGAATAGCGCCAAATAGATGCCAGCAGGGCCAGAGGCGAATGCCAGAGGGCTGTCATTTCTTCACCCCTGGCTGGAATGGAATGTCATATTGATTCTGTTCCTATTGATTCTGCCTTCTTCCAGCCAGCCTCCAGTGCGAGCAGGCTCTGGCCAGTGCCCCTACAGAGCTGTTCCCAGCTGCCAAGTATTCCTTCAGCTGTAGGTGGTCCATGAGCATCTTACTCTGGCCAGATGCCACAGCTCAGGACCCAGGTAGGACAACCTGTGGGGACCACCGCCCTGGCCAGGACAAAGCCCACCGCAAGGCAGGGAGGAAACAAAGCCAGAATAGACCTCAAGGGTTCAGTTGCTAACTGGGTTGGAGGCTCTGGCAACCAGAGTCATGGCCCCAAGCTGGCTACTCAGGTTCGCAGCAATAACCAGCTGCTTGTCTGGCCTTTGGTTGCCAAATAGCGAACTTGGCACCTGGCCGTCAAGCTGGCACCGAGTTTCAAATGCTGCAGTTCAACAATTTTCACCAGACTGTGCCAAACCAGAGATACAGAGCACTTTACTGTCTCAAATTCAGTCCAGTGATTGTTCCTTGCTGTGGAAGACTTAAGGCTGAGTTTTGTTTGTCCAAGTAGAGTTTTTTTTTTTTTTAAAGCATTCAAGAGAAAAGCAAAGTTTACATATTAAAATCTATTTTCTGACGGGTGTGGTGGCGCACGCTTGTAATCCCCGCGCTTGGGAGGTGGAGACAGGAGGATCGCGCAGGTTCGAAGCCAGCCGCGCTGCCTTAAGAGACCCTGTTTTCAAATAAAAATATAAAAAATAGGTCTGGGAGTGTAGCCTGGAGGTAGAAGGGTTTCACAAAAAAAAAAAAATCTATTTTCCAAGTGGGTTTAACATAAAACATTTGGGTGTGGTAGTACATGCACGTAATCCCAGTTCTTGGGCTGAGACAAGAGCATCACAGGTTCGGGGCCAGCCTCAGCAACTTAGGAGGCCCCCTGCAACTTAGTGAGACGCTGTTTCAAAACAAAAATTAGGGTTGCAGGTATACCTCAAAGGTAGAATGTTCCTGGGTTCAGTCTCACAGTACCAAAAAAAAAAGTGAAAATATCTAAGGTTTGCTACATTTGAATATTCCTTGTTTCTATAGCTTCCATCTGAGCAAGTAAGGGTCACAGTGGTGTACAAATTCAAGGCACATGTAGACTTTTTCTCATTTTCCGTGAGATCACATGTATTTGCTTGCTGTCTCTCCAGGACTCACATAACTTTTTACAAAAGCTTTCAGGCTTTTTCAAGTTGACCCAGAAAAATGAACTAAAACATTGGCATAATTTTGCCTACAAATTTTGTGGGTCCTTAAACCCCTAGTCAAGATCCCAGCTTTACCACAATTTCTTCTGTATAAATTCTGGTTTTGATTCTCTGTACAAATGACACAGAATAGCACTTGAAGTTTCTTATCCTTTCTGTTACTAATAGAGGTTACAGACATTCAAGTTTTCTGAATAACGCAAATGTTCAGCATGTTGACATTTGGAATCATAAGGCTCTGTTTTTTTCCTGATGTTTCAAGAAATCGGGTCATTGGTATAAATTTTTTCAGGTACTTCTTTTCTCCAAGATTACAAAGACTGTCCATAATTAGGGCCATGATGAGAACTTTCAAAGTGGGAAGCAGCTAATAAATTGTTGGCTTATCTCATCTTACTTTGTTTCTATTGGTCCAGACTGCAAGAAAGCACATCTATGCTTTGTTCAGAAACAGGCCCACATACCCTTGAGGGTGGTTGCAAATGAGAGGTTCAACAGAGAAGCAAATAAGTTGAGACCCAACCAAGAGAAACATTTCCTATAAGGAAAGTGTTGTGTATACCACCATCCAGGTTTGAATTTCTTACAAAGGAAAATCCCTGTATCTGAAGTTGGCCCAATTTGTCTTCGTTTGCCTAAAATATCTCTTTCAACACTCACCATGCATGGACCTTATTTTTGCTTTTCTCGATAAACAGAAGAAATTTGTAACATCATGCTTTGCTCTTAAGTTGAGCCATCAGAAAGATTTGTTCATCCCATTCACCTAGGATATACTGCAACACGGTGAACAGAGATTTTTTCAGAGTTCCAGGGATAGAGTTTCTTAAAAAAAAAAAAAAAAAAAAAAAAAAAAAAAACAGTTGCTTATTTACTGTCTAAATTAGCGAGTAAAAAAAATACCAGCCAGGTACCTGTCCACTGGCCCATCCCTAGAGAGACACCGGAGCATGAGCAAACAGGCACACTGCCCGTCAGCTTCCATCCAAGAGGAAAAAAGAAATCCCAGCATCCTTTCTTCTCAGCGATTTCGTGCACAATCTGCCATGTCTGCCCTCTCACAGTGAGGGGTCCTGATCTGCTCCAATATCCAGAGAAAACTATGACCCACAATCCCTCAGAAGTGGAAGGATGAAGCAGCTAATAAATTGTTGGCTTATCTCTATTGGGAGTACTATTGGGAGTAGTTTAATTGTATTGGGAAGAAATTAAAGTGCTGATAGAGTGACCTTTCATTTACTAACTCTTTCCTGATGTCCTAAAAATTTCAGTTTTAGTCTTTATTTTACTTTATTTTTGTGGTGCTGGGAAGCAAACCCAGGGCCCCACAGATGCTATAGGAGTGGGTGCTCTACCACTGAGCTGCATTCCCCAAACCTGCTCTCCTTGCTTTAAAAACCCCAGAGAGGGGAGGTGGCACTGATGTTTTACAAGCATTATTCACTATACTGTAAGAATTTATTTCTTGTTTTACCTTCTTTACCCTCATCTATAGTTCTACACCCCCGAACTATCTGGCTCAGCATCGTAAAATTATAAAAAAAAAACTGGATTTAATCATTTGAATACATCAAGGGGTAGAAACACAAACTGGTTATTCTGTGAAGTGTAGGCTCTGTGGAATGCAAGTTCTTCCCATTCTATTGCACAGGGGAAATGAGAAGATGTAACAGACACTGCAGGACCTGTTTGAACAGTCAGCAAAGTTTCTTGGCAAATTGTTGCTGGTCATGACATGAGCAGACACAGAGTGAAATGTCGGGGAGCCAAGGCTGAAGAAGACACCATTCCTATCTTTATCATCAGAGAAGTCACAGTCCCCAGTATGGAACTGCTAACAAGCAAAGACAGATAGAGTGTTATGGTTTCCATGTAGAATGTCCCCTAAAAGAGCTCAGGTATTGATGTTCAGAGTTGAGGAAATTAAATCATGAGAGTGTGTAACCCCATCAGTGGATAAATCCATTGTAATTGGGTGGTAACATAGACAGGGTGTGGCTAGAAGAGGTGGGTATCTGGGGATGTAGCCTTTGGGACTATGCATGTGTCCTTGCATGTGTTCTTCAGCTCTGTTTTCTCTCTGTGTCTGCCTCTATGCTTGCTTGCCTGTCTGTCTCTCTTTCCTCTTTTCTCTCTCTCTCTCTCTCTCTCTCTCTCTCTCTCTCTCTCACTCTCGCTCTCTCGCTCTCTCGCTCTCGCTCCTGGCCTGACTCCATTATGTGGGGAGTAGATTCTTTGAGTTTCTCTCTCCCTGCCTCTCACTGCCATCCTCTGAGTTTCACTGATATAACCTGGCTTCATATGGACTGAGCCCCTGAATTCTCCAAAACTGTGAGCTAATAAATCTTCCTTCCTCTAAGCTGTGTGATAATTTTTTTTTTATGTCATGTCAGTGAGAATGTCAATTCAAGCACAGAAGGGGGTGGTGCAAGTCTAATACCTGCTTTCGAAAACTAAGTACAGATTATCAGTCTTCTCTGCTATTTGGGATATATTGAATACTTGCTTTCTTTATATCCTTGTAATCTTTTTTTTTTTTCCTTTTTGTTTCTATTTAAAACTGAAGTTTAGGTTTTGAGCATTCACTTCTCATCAGGTTCTAAAATTTCTTACTTGAACAAGGTACTCAGGAACAAAATATAAGTGATATATGCGCAGTGATTGCATAGTTTTAGGAATTAGCAACATCACCAAGTGCTTTTGTACACAAAAGTAATATAAGATCTTGAATTTTGGCGAGGCCACTATTATAAAAACCCAGTTACAATACAATGCCATGCTTGAAGAGATAAATCTACTAAAATCAACTAATAGGTTTGTGTGTTCTGCTCACCAGCAGAAAGTAGAGACAGCAGAGAACTAGAAATCAAACAGGTATGTGTTGAGTAATGGAAAGAGTCTGGCAGGTCAAGAACTCATTGAGACAACTGAGGATTAAACAGGGTAAGAGACCTATTAGGACATAGAGCCATTTGGTGTCTGAGCTGGGGAAAAAATTTAAAAAAACCTCCTGATCTCCTAATCCAGGACACTACACTGGTGGCCAGACCTTGTTAACCTTTACCCTAGACCTATGGCTTTCTAGTACAATCCCAATGTTCCTTTTTTTCCTGGCCAGTTGGGAGCTTCAGGAGGGGGTAATAATTCACAAACCATGGATCCTACCCCACTGGGCACACCAGGCAGATGTGGAACCTGCTGTGGCTAATTTCCTTCTTGTCACTAGCTTGGGAGCTAGTAGGTTCCTCAGCTTCTCTTTGTTTGCTCAGAAAGCTCTCAATTGAGTGAAAGAGCATGAAATATGTTGCTCTTATATCTGTCAACACATAGATGTGAAACTGGAATTCTACAATGACTGTGGTTAAAGAAATCAAAAGCAAGTTGGCAAATCAAAACTCAAGCAATGTTGTATTGAACATAACATCTCACACTGACATACAAATGCTAAAAATACTAGTGCCAGAGATGCAGCTGCGTAGCCAGAGGTTGGTTGTTCAGTCGTTTGGCAACATGACCTTTATTTTTTAACTATGTTTAGGCCAGGCATCCTCGCACATGCCTGCAAGTCCAGGAATTGGGAGGCTGAGGCAGAAGGATTAGAAGTTCAAAGTCAGTCTCAGCATCTTAGCAAGGCCTTCGGCAACTTAGCAAGAATCTGTTCGAAAATTGAAATAAAGAAATAAATAAGAAAGACTGAAGGTATAGCTCAGAAGAAGAATGCCTTTGGGTTTAATCCCTGTTACAAAAGAGAGAAAGGTAGTGATATGGTTTAATTTTCCTGTTTATAACAATAACAGGATGGCTCTTTGATGGAAAAATAACCTTGAAGTTGATCAAATTATATGTACACAAAAATATGTAATGATAAGTCTGCTATTATGTATAATTATAATACATCAATAAAATTAATTCGATAATAAAATTATGCCTATTGGTATTCTAATTCTACCCCAAATGCCTATTTTCTTCCCATAATATAAATCCATTGTGATAAACACATATTCTAAAATATGAAATAATGTTCTAAGGACAGAAAATTTATGCTATTCAATCTATGGGGTAATATATAGTAATTTAATATTATTGTGTAATAAGATGAAAAACTGGTGATGCCATGCTGACCTCCTTTCCCTTGTTGTGTTATTTTACAGCTTTTCAAAAATCTCAAAGTCTGAGAATTATTATTCCACTCTATTTGGAACAATTGCCTGCTTAGGCAGTGAGGGATAGAAATAAGAAAACTGTACCAAGGACATTTACATCACAATGATAACCAGGAAACAGAAACTTCCACTTGAAACATGATTTCATATTTGCAGATATTTTATCATAATTTGTCTACCTACTTTTCCCTTTTCTATTTTAAAAAATAAGGAAGGACATTCCCATAAAACATGCCATATTTTGCTGAGTTCTTTTTTTTCTCTCCAAATTAGACATTCCACACTCTCTCTTATGTAGTTATTATGCAAGGTACTACACCATCTGAAAGTTATAGGTATGTTTTTTTGGCAAGCATATTGCAAGTAATTAATTAACTTCCTAGCAGGGCTCAGAAAGACATTCCTTTGTGGCCACTGAAGGGCATTTTTGAGACCAGAGCTTGCATTATGCTTTAGTGTTACCAGAAAATGGTATGGAATGAATTTTCCTCTTCTCCCTGTATCTGCAGGGAGAAGGGATTAAAGTAACCAAGTTCTGGGATGAGTTCTGTGACTGGGGTCTGGTTTAACAACTTAAATGTTTATTCCTGTAGTGAAACCCAGGTAGAAACAAAGAGAGTATCACACCCCCCAGAGTCTCGGTTCTCATTCAGCCCCCTTACAAGATGTCAGCAGCCATTGGGACTTCAGAAAATTATTTCCGTCATTAATGCCTTGGATTTTTTTATTTATTTCAAGAGGGAATACCAAAACCTAATTGGAAATGGTGGCATTTGGTAATTAGATGATCTAATACTTGTAAGTAGAGTTTTGGATTATCCAGAACTGCAGGTTTTCCAGAAGTTGAACATTTTTCAGGATATAATACTTTCATGCTAAAACTGGGATGGTCCTGGACAAGCCAGAGAGATTTGCTCATCCCTTGCATAACAAAACCTCATACAAAACATGTGCACAAAAATATCAGTTATCACTAAAATTTTCTTTTTCACTGGGCTTCAAATACGGACCAAGAATACACATCTATTCACCTATTCGCCATGCACAGAATTAGCATAAAGTTGTAACCTAATAAATCCTCCTCTTTTCCTTTTTAGTTAGGAAAAAGTCTGTCACACAGAGGGACAGAGAACTAAGAGCTGACTATTTCTTTAAAGGCTCACAGAAAATCACTTTCTGCTCAGACGAAATCATCCTGACATGGAAGCGTTCCCTGGACATGCGCCTTCACATCCTTCCTCAAAGGTGTCACTCAGTGTGGCTGCAGCGTGACTCCTCTTAAATTTTGAAATCAGGGATGCCTTTCACAGTTCTCTGGTAACCTCATTTCCAGCTCCTACTTGAACTGCTTATGCACCTTTTCTGGCATGTTGTCATGAATGTGTCCTAAAGACACTTAATATCCCAGCACCATGCAGGTGACTCCAGCGATCAGCAAGTTCACCCTCCACTGCACCCGGGTCTGTGTTGAGACACGCGGGTCATCTACGGATTGCGTCTCTGGCTTGGTCTGTGATGTTGAAACATGTACCCGTGAAAAAGGCCAGCCCCTTATCTTGAACTTGGTTGCCTTCCCAAGATTCCTGAGCAAGAATAAGCAAGGCTGAGTTCGGCAGGGAACAACCAACTAATGCTAGGCTCAGTGTCTTTGAAAACTCAGGTGTGGAAGACTCTGGCTATAAAATATCAGGGCCTGCATCTCAAATAATATAGGTAATTGTGTTTATGCACATAAAGTCTAGAATTAAGGAATCCCAGAACAGCAGAGTTGGAGAGGACTTTGAGTAGTATTTTTTTTTTTTTTTTTGGTGCTTTCTACCTCCAGGCTATACTCCCAGACCTATTTTATACTTTATTTGGAAACAGGGTCTCAATAAGTTGCTGAGAGCCTAAGTAGCTGAGGCTGGCTTTGAATCTGTGCGATCTTCCTTTCTTAGCCTCCCAAGTGCAGGGATTACAAGCATACGCCACCACGCCCAGCTTGAGTAGAGTATTTTGATGCACGGTTTCAGTACAGAGCAAAAATTCATTTGAGTAAATTAACCATTAGTTTCAGATAGAATGCTCAGATTGAGAGCAAATTAATTTCTGTTTATATTAAGAAAGTTCTCGGAATCATAATACTTTTTAGGTGTTTACTGCCTGCCAGGCTTTATTCATGTTCTGTGTACTAATTAATTTAATTTTCTTAACTCAAACAAGGGAGGTGCATTATTATATAGACTTTATGGAAAGTCATTCTCAGGAACCTTAGAGAAGTTATGTTACTTGTCCAATGACATACAGCTAATAAACCGTAAGAGCTGAACCCAGGCATTTTGCACCAGCCCGATCTTTCTAATCATGTGCAAACAACAATAACAGGCTCCCTGTATTTTCGTACAATGTCAAACCAGACCAAGTTTGACATGCATCTGAATTTGTATATTTGCTAATAGATATTTTAACAACTGGTATTATTTAAACATCTAGCCCCCTGATTCAAAATTTAATGTACTTCATTAAATAAATAAAGGTGTCCATGAAACAAAAAAAGAGAACTAGTTAAACCTTAAGTCAAACTCAAGCTATTCATTCAGGAATAAAATTTAAGCAATATCAGAATATCTCTGACATATACACAAATCGAGGAAGATTGCCAAGTATGCTTGCTTTAAGCCTCTTTAAACTAAAGAGATTTCCATCTCTTAGTTTCAAAAACTCCCATTTTAGCCGGGCGTGGTGGCGCACGCTTGTAATCCTCACACTTGGGAGGCTGAGACAGGAGGATCTCACAGGTTTGAAGCCAGCCTCAGCTGGCTTAAGAGACCCTGTTTCCAAATAAAATATAAAATAGGTCCGGGAGTATAGCCTGGAGGTTAGAAGGCCCCTGGATTCCATCCCCAGGACCACACACACAAACACACACACACACACACACACAAAAAAAAAAAAACTCCCATTTTATTTTCTAAAGTGTATTGCTATGATATATTAATGCAATCATGTCTTTAAAATTTGTTTCTTGCTAGCTTATAACTTCCATCTGTAAAATGCAGCCTAAATTGTGTATGTGTATCCTGTTATGACAAATACTCGTGGTGTAAAAATAGAACACACAACTACAAGCTACTACAAAATAATACACAAATGTGTGGTTACCATGGGTGTATCATCTCAGTCATACAGAGATAAATAAAACACAACAATATCATAACCCAAACATGCACTTTGTTTGCATACAGAGCCCATAAAATTGCAGATAAATTTCACTTAATCCTATCACATAAAATATGAATTACAATAAAGATTTTTTTCATGCCATAAATGAATATCATTAACTCGCACTTATTAAAGACTTAATACTTCCCAGACACTATTAAGCTCAAAAGGTCTAAATGACTGGTCAAGGTTCCATAGCTAATAAATGGCTAATTAGAGCCAACCGAGAACTCAGAAACACATGCTATTCTTGTGCTATGGAGCTGCCTATTTGGTTTCTAGGTAAGAGGATGACAAACAGTGAATTTCCTAATACACGATTATATTTTTTAAAAAA
Source organism: Muscardinus avellanarius (assembly GCF_963383645.1). NCBI lineage: Eukaryota > Metazoa > Chordata > Mammalia > Rodentia > Gliridae > Muscardinus > Muscardinus avellanarius. The sequence goes on from NC_137804.1 coordinate 11,584,103, forward strand.
TCTTCTAGGCTTATGGGAAGGCTTTCTATTTTGACTGTTGGCTATGTAGGTGCTTATATTTGTCCAAATGTTATCAATTAATAGCCCTATACTTAAAATGAGTGCACTGAATTTTATTCCTCAGCAATGTTAACCAAAACTTAGGGACATATTTGTCCTGTAAAATAAAGTACTTGTGCTTGACTAATCTTACTTAACATAATGTTCTCTAGTTCCTTCCATCTTGCAAGAACAGAAAGAGAAGGGACATATGTTTTCTCTAATATGTTCAAGCTAGGGAATAGTGGTAATACCAGAGGGATTACAGAGGATGGATGGAAAATCTCAACAAAGCTTGAACGGAAGGATAGGAGAGGAAGAAAGCTGAGGTTGTTCAATGGAGGAGCTACATACGTATATGTGTAATAGCATAAATACAACATGATTAACCTGGCCATCCTCTATTTGGGGGGAAGTGAAAGGGAGGGGGAAGGGCATGAAGCACAATGTAAATGTACACCACTCTCAACATGTTCTACTTATAAAAAAATAAAAACTAAATTAAAAATAAATAAATGCATCACTATTTAAAAAGCTCTTTCTTCCTAAAGAGCTACTAGTGTTAGAGATATAATGAATTTGGTAACAGATAAGAAGTGAAATAAAATCATTTTTAAAATTCCCTTTTAACAATAATTTGCATTTATCGCTTTTTTCTCAGTCATAATTAAATAATGTATATAGATCTCACTAGTGCCAATTTTCAAATAAAAGGGCATCTTTTTTTTTTTTTTTTGTAAGGGGATGGAAGCCCAGAGGCATTCTATTTTTGAGCTACATCCCCAGTCCTTTTTATTTAATTTTTTTTTAATTTTTAATCAGGGTCTCACTAAATTGCTGAGATTCCGGCTAAATTGCTGAGGCTGGCCTTAAATTTGTGATCCTCCTGTGCCAGTCTTTCAAGTACTAATGATTATCGGTATAGGCCACCACATTCAATTAATATGGTTATTATTTTTTAATCAAATGCAAAGATATGTTTTTAATGACTTTCCAATCTACATTCTCTTATTTTGTGCTCTCAAACCATGGGTCACAAAGATAAATCTGTAAAAAAAAAAAAAATTGTAGAACTTTTTATTTTTTCAGTAAGCCTCGGGTGGCTCCAAAATATATTAGTTATACAATTAGCAGGGTCAGTGGAATAGTGTCATTTGACAGCTAAAACATGGTAGCTTGGATAAAAATACGTGAAGATTTCTTGTCTCCAGAGGTACAGTGATTGGCAAGGGATCAATCTTTCTTTGTCCCTTTAATACATGTAACTCAAGTTACCCTGGGATCCAAAACTCCTTGAGACATACGTACTAAAAGAAACTCATATTCAAAGACCTCGTCTTTCACTCCAGGAGAACTATGTTGGATCTTGTATTTAAGGAAGAATGCTATTTTCTACATTTCATCTATTAACTCAAATTCTATCCTAGAAAAAGTATCTAAGCCCAACAGACTAACTTTTATATAACTGATGAATCTGAGCACTATTCAGTCATTAAATATTTATCCGTTGCCACTTAAATATCCGGCAGCATGCTGGGAATTGGGGGTACAAAAATAAACGAGATAGATCTACTGTCCTCAAAAGCTTTCAAATAAAGAACGAGTAGAAATTGATTGAAATGGAAGAGTAGGAAGAGGGAAAGAGGAGGAAGAGATGAAGATAGAGCTGCTGTTTCTATCATACTAAACCTCAATATGGTATGTGATTACAATTCACATTGTATATAAAAGAGAAAGGAGACCGGGCATGGTGGCACACCCCTGTGCTCTCAGTACTTGGGAGGCTGTGAAAGGAGGATCATGGGTTCAACAACTTAGGGACACTCTCAGCAACCTACCAAGACCCTATTTCAAAACAAAGAAAAGCATGGTGGCACACGTTTGTAATCCCAGCATTTGGGAGGCTGAGACAGGAGGATCCAGGTTTGCAGCCTGCCTCAGCTATTACTTAGTGAGGCCCTTTGCAACTCAGTGAGACCCTGTTTCAAAATAAAGAATTAAAAAAAATAGGGCTGGGGGTGTAGCTCAGAGGTAGAAAGTCCCTAGTTTCCATCCCCAGAACCACACACACACAAAGGCTGGGGGGTAGTTCAGAAGTAGATTGCCCTGAGTTCAAGCCCCATCCCTATTACACACACACACACACACACACACACACACACACACACACACACACGATAGAGATGACAGAAATAAACTGGAAAAGTCAGAGAGGAAGTGTTAGAAAATTTGATTATTTCAGTATAGTTGTGGCACACAAGGAAGGTGAGTCTTTCTACTATAAAGGTCTTTCAGGTTAGGGCTTAAGAATGGCTCACTCCAGCTGGGCATGGTGGTGCACACTTATGATCCCAGTACCAGCTGGGCGTGGTGGTGCACACTTATGATCCCAGTACTCTGGAGGTTAGATGGAGGATCACAGGTTCATAGACAGCCTCAACTACTTTGTAAGGCCCTCCACAACTGAGTGACACTCTGTTTCAACGTTAAAAAAAAAGTAGGGCTGAGGGTGTAGCCTGGAGGGTAAAATGTCCCTGGGTTCAATCTTCAGTAACACACACACACACACACACACACACACACACACACACACACACAGAATGGCTTACTCCAAGTGACTCTCAGCTTCTGTCTTCTGTAAAAACTTTCCTGGTTAAGTTTGTCAATGAGCTTGAAGTCGGCCTGTCCAAAAATAACTTCTCAGCATATATTTTTTTTTAATTTTTCAACAGTATTTAAAGCATTTAATCATTTTAAAAATACTTCCTCCCCCACTTTCTATAGTTCAAAACTCCCTGGTTCTCCTGGTTTGTCTCTATGTCACTGATTCTTCTTTTTAATCTCCTTTTATGGTTTCTCCTTCTTTTAGAACCATGGAATGTTCAGTTGTGTGGACATTTTCTTGCCTTACTGTGTGGGCTCCCCATGTGTGGATCCTGGTTAAGAGAGGGGATTCACACTAAGCTCTTTAACCTTGGACTTGTCAATTGCCAGCTGCTTGACAATGGAAAAGTCAATTATTTTTGTCATTTATTTACCTATAAAATGGGGATTACAAATAAATTAATATATATAATATGAAATCCTTACATTTAAAAATACTTAAAATAGTGTGTAGCATATATTAGGGAACATATTATTATCTCATTGGTTTGACAGATTTAAAAGCCATCTGTGACTCTTATGATTCCCATTCTGTATCTTTTTATTCTGAATTGTGTTTGTGTGTGTGTTTGTGTGTGTCACTGGGAATTCAACTCATAGGTATTATACATCTGAGCTATACCTCCAGCCCAGTTTTATTTATTTATTTATTTAATTATTTTATTTTTTGGTGGTACTGGGGTTCCTGGAAACCCTTCTATCTCCGGGCTCCACTCCCGGAGTGGAAAAAAAATGCATATATATATATTATTTATTTATATATATAAATATATATAAATAATATATATATATATATATATTTTTTTCAAACAGGGTCTCTTAAGCCAGCGTGGCTGGCTTCAAACCTGTGCAATCCTCCTGCCTCCTCCTCCCAAGCGCAGGGATTACAAGTGTGTACCACCACGCCCGGCCAAGTTTTATTTCTTATTTGGAAATGGTCTAAGTTGTGGAGAACCTTACTAGTAGCTGAGGCTGGCCCCAAACCTGAGATCCTCCTGCCTCAGCCTCCCAAGTACTGGGATTACAAGCATGTGCCACCATTCCTAGCATTTACTCTAAATTTTGAAAGTTGGAGCCATGTATCTTGCTGCCAAATATACCGACATGCTTTGTGTGTTTAAGATTACTACAATCTATTATCTTATTTTGTACCTTCTAAAGTCATTGGTTACAAAGGGAAATTTCTAGGTATCTAATATAATCTCCAAAAAAATAAAATAATAATGAGGAAAACTCTTGATTTCTCTCCCCTTAAAATTGTTCTCTCCACAATTCTCCTTCTTTTATTAAATGGTTGTATAAAGCTTTTCTAGATGCTAAAGCGAATAGTTGAGGTGTTATCCCTAATTTTTTTTCTTTTAAGTCACCAGTAAAATCGATCTATCATTTTAATACCTATCATTTAATATCAAATCTATCATTTTAATACCACCAAAATGCATCTTAAATCTAAACGCTTAACCTTTTCGACCACTATGGTCCTGCTCTGAGCCACCCCGGCTCCTTCCTGCAATTGCTCCTGGCTTGATTTCTCCTCATCTCACTTCTCCCTCAAGCCTTCAAAATAGAGAAATATTTCACCGGGCGTGGTGGCGAACACTTGTAATCCCCGCACTTAGGAGGCAGAGACAGGAGGATCGCGCAGGTTCGAAGCCAGCCTTGCTGGCTTAAGAGACCCTGTTTCCAAATAAAATATAAAAATGGGTCTGGGAGTGTAGCCTGGAGGTAGAAGGGTTTCCAGGAACCCCAGTACCACAAAAAAAAAAAAAAAAGATAAATATTTCTAGAGAATGCATGACCTTCCTTACACTCCTTGAATACACCAAGCTCATTTCCACCTTCAGGTTGTATACAAGCTCTTCCATATACCTTCTTTCTGAAAATCATCTGCCCCATTCCTTCTTGAAATTGGCATCTCTCCTTAAAGGGGACCCGTAGTCTATCGTAAACCCCTAGGCATTATTTACATTAAGAATTTCATGGTATATTATGATGTTCTCTTTAATTATTCCTCTATCCATGTATCAGCTCTCTCAATGGATAATTTTCATTGTTCTCTTTGTTTCTAGAATAAACAGGGAACAGCATTATTGATTACTACAGATTTAACAAAATATAGTCCAAAAATGCTAGAAGATGTAGATTGTTCTTTGTTTTTAATACTCTTATTGGTGCATTATAGTCTCATATCCTAAAGTAGTTCCTAATAATAGTGCCCACCAGATAAGGACCAGCAAGAAAACTGTAAAGCAGATATAGAGGCGAGCGTGGTGGCGCACGCTTGTAATCCCAGTACTTGGGAGGCTGAGACAGGAGGATCGCACAGGTTCAAAGCCAGCCTCAGCTACTTAGTAAGGCTCTCAGTAACTTACTGAGATCCTGTTTCCAAATAAAATATAAAATAGGTCTGAGAGTATAGGCCAGAGGTAGAAAGCACCTGGGTTCCATCCCCAGTACCACAATAAATAAACAAATAAATAAATAAATAAATACATAAAGAGAAAGAGAGAAAGAGAAAAAGAAAGAAAGCAGTTATAGAAATTCAATAACACAAAAAGAGGAAGAGTTTCTTGCTGAACCATCAATTTAATACAATTTAATACAATCATTACTAAAAAGTAAAGGTTGACCAAATGTTTGGTTCATGAAAATTATGTTAAAAAGAGTGAGAGTTTCCCAAGCACCTCCTTTAAAACATTTGTAGAAACCTATCCCCAGCTTTGATTTTCTGTTTCTATTAAATAAAAATAGTTTGGTGATGAGAAAGTCAAATTATCCCCATATTGTCAATAATACATATTTTGAGTCTTCTAGTTCATTAAACACAAATTAGTGTATCCTATAAAATGGTTAGATATTATTGAAGTCTGAGTAAGAAAATTAAAATAGAGCCAAGCGTGGTGGCGCACGCTTGTAATCCCCATGCTTGGAAAGCAGAGACAGGAGGATCGCGCAGGTTCGAAGCCAGTCTCGCTGGCTTAAGAGGCTCTGTTTCCAAATAAAAATATAAAATAGGTCTGGGAGTGTAGCCCGGAGGTAGAAGGGTTTCCAGGAACCCCAGTACCACAAAAAAAGGGCATCATTAATTCCAGGAATTCTCCAACTTTGTTACATATTGGAATTACCTGATTAGGTAATTATTAAATAATTTATTAACCCTCATATCCAGTTTGATCCCTTACTAGATAAATTAGAATTCTGGATGATACTCAACCTTCTAATGTTTATAGTTCCATACAGGATCCTCATGAGCACTCATGGAGTTGATTATCCAAAATTATGTGCTATTCTTTTTTTTATTTTATGAATGTTTTAGTTGTCCTTAATAAAGGACTTGATATGGGAACCAGATTTTGAATCCTGGTGACTATATGAACTTGAAGAAATGTCTGAAATGTCTGCCTGCCTGCCTGTCTGTCTGTCTGTCTCTGTCTGTCTGTCTGTCTGTCTGTCTGTCTCTCTCTCTCTCTCTCTCCCTCCCTCCCTCCTTCCCTCTCTCTTGTTATTGTAATACTTAAGATTAGGGGCATTCTATCTCTATTCTATCTCTGAGCTATATCTGCAGCCCTGTTTTATTTATTTGGGAACAAGGTCTCACTAAGTTGTGGAGGGTCTCACTAAAAGGCTGAGGCTGGCTGGGAACCTGGAATCCTTTTGTCTCAGCCTCCTAAGTATTAGGATTACAGACCCGCATCACCACACCCTGCTGTGCAAGTTTCTTAACCTCTTTGAGCCTCCGTGTACTCAGCTATTACTCACAAATTATTATTCCCCACTTCACATAGAATTAAATGATAATAAGTACTTATCAGAGTACATGGTATATACTGCACAATTAATATTAATAATATATATATAATTGCAACTGCATTATTCATGCCAGTTATTTATTAATTACTAAGCAAATACTGTGTGTGGTTTATAATAGATAATTGCCAAATATAATTGTGCATTAATCTGAATTAACATATGTTACCGAATGTCAGATCTATGCTGAGTCAAGAATTCAAATTATTTGGTTTAGGTCTTGAAGGCACTCTCATTTAAAACACACACACACACACACACACACAGAAGCAAGGTTCAAAGATTCTAGATTTTGCTTCCTGCTCACATCTGCCACCACCCAGATTTATAACACTCCAAAAGCCACTACGTAATTTGAGTCGGACTTGCAAAAGAAAGCTACTAATAAATTTCCTCCGGTCGTATTAGCGGAAACTTTTAAATCTTCAGTGACACAGTTTAAAAAAAAAAAAGCACTAAAATGAAAAAATATGTTCACATTTTTTCTTATTTACTTGGTTAGCCCGGGGTGCATGATGACTTGTTTTGCTTTAGTCGTATCTGAGCGGCTTGACAGATGACCGTGACGAGGTTACTTTTCAATTGATAAAAGGTTTGATTGTGTCGGTGCATTTGTCAAAACTGTCTGGCACAGTGTCTAATGGACTCCGCACTCGAGCCCAAATAGCTCTCGAGTAGTCTCTTACTATTCAGCACCTCATAAGGAGACACCCAACAGGGTTGAGTAAGAGCCAGGGTGATTAGCCACGACCCACCCTGCGGCTCTAGGGCTCCTACACTCTGGGTGTGTTCCACTGGCTTCTCAGCATGGGTGTTTCTCTTGTTAGATGTTAGGATGACATTCGCCCTTTTTTTTTTTTTAATCTATTATTTTATTTTTTTATTTTTTATTTTTTACAATTTTTTTTATTAATTTATTTTTTTAATTGGTGCATTGTAGTCATATATCAATCACATTGGAGTATAAGACTTGAGAGGATATACAAGCACACATCATCCAATTAGCCCTCCTCCAGCCCCCATCCCATTCCCTCCCCCTCCCTCCATCCCACGCTTCTTTGGTGATTTACTTTGATACATTTGTTTATGTACCTCCTGCGTTTTAAAGAGGCTCTGTCCTCCAGTATTTCATACCCTCTGATTGGTCACATTAGTTGCTTCACTATAGGGCCCTTTCTATAGCTCAACCTCTTCCTGTTGCCCTTTTCCTCCTAGTTATTGCTGATTAAGAGAAGCGTCTGATTTATATTTTCTGCGATATTTCTCTGTGCATGCTGCGTTGCAAGTACTGATCCCACTCTTGATGGTCCCAGTAGTGGCCTGGCTACTCAGTGGACTGATGCAGACCTCGCTGGCTCAAGCAGCGGCCTTGCCTCATGGGAGGCCCCAGTTCTGGTCTCGCTGGCCGCTGCACCGGTCTAACCCCTAAGCTGGCTTTGGTCCCGGCCTTGGAGGCCGCAGGAGTGAACTTGCCTCACTCCAGGCTCTGATGCTGGCCATTGGCCCCTGCACCGGCCTAACCCCTTGGCAGGATTCCAATCCCGGCCTCGGAGGCCCCAGCACCGGCCTAGCCTCACGGCAGGCTCCAATGCCGGCCTCGTTAGCCCCAGCACCGGCCTAACCCCTCGGCAGGTTCCGTTCCCGGCCTAGGAGGCCCCAGCACTGGCCATGTCTCACGGCAGGCTCCGATGCTGGCCTCGCCTCACGGCAGGCTCCGATGCCAGCCTTGCTGGCCCCAGCACCAGTCTAGCCCTTCACCCTCGAGGCCAGGATAAGAGCCTGCCGAGGGGTTAGGCCGGTGCTGGGGCCAGCGAGGCCGGCACCGGAGCCTGCCGTGAGGCATGACCAGTGCTGGGGCCTCCTAGGCCAGGATAAGAGCCTGCTGAGGGGTTAGGCCGGTGCTGGAGCCAGTGAGGCCGGCATCGCAGCCTGCCATGAGGCATGGCCGGTGCTGGGACCTCCGAGGCCAGTATTGGAGCCGGCCGATGGGTTAGGCCAGTGCTGGGGCCAGCGACGCCGGCACCGGAGCCTGCCATGAGGCAAGGCCGGTACTGGGGCCTCCAAGGCTGGGATTGGAGCCTGCCGAGGGGTGAGGCCGATGCTGGGGCCAGCGAGGTCGCCATTTCCTTTTAAAGGGGACAATGAGAGGGTGTCATACCTGAGGCAAAGAAGTCATGCAAAGAAAAGAAGGGCAGTGCAGCTGACTCTTGTCTTCTGGTGACAACCTGGGGTGTGTGTGCACCTAACTGAGCTTTCCCCTCTGTTTCCTTTCTAATTCAAGGAGCCTCCGCAGCAGCGTGCTTGTTCTGTAGCAGAAGAGCTGCTCACTTTATCCTTTTGCAGTATTTTAATTAAGTCACATTAGTTAATCATATAGAAGTAGGGGGGCTACCATCCAGGGCTTTCTGAAAGCTTTATATTAATTCAAATGTATAAGCCATAAAAGGATGGTTAGATAAAAGATATGGTAGACATGGACAATGTAAACACATTACTGCTTTTTTTTTTTTTGTCGTTGTTTTCTTATTTTAGATTCTGTCCGTTATGGTAAATATTTGGTTTTACCTATTTAGAGTGTAATTAAAATGTGTTTCAAGCTGTGTTTGCAATCATATCATGAAAGTTACCAATGTCTTTGAAAGGAGAAATAGGATACATCGAGGGTCATTTGTACCACTGTCATCTTAGTGGATCTAAAAAGTTGCACTGTTTCTCATCATCTTATTAAACCAAATCTACTCCAACTTCTGTGTCTTCCTTAAATGATCTGCATGAAGGACACAGAATCAAAGTGTCTATCCATGGTCGCCAAGTGATAACCCACCCCAAGAATGCATACAATCAACCGGAATTGGGATCTGCATTGCATTTAATGTATAGCCCCTAAATGTTGAATCGTATATTGCTGTCCCATTCATGACTGAGTAAGAGAAAAACTAAAGATCATTGGATTCCGGTTTCTTTTTTTGCCTACTTTGCTATCTGTTTTGGAGTTCTTTTCATGAATTATCTCTCAAGTCACTATCAATGAAAAAATGAGTGCATGCTACAAAACACATCCTTTGCCATTAGTGATGTTTCTACCATCATGAATATTAATCCTCACACCCTCTTATCTGAATCACTCTTCTTCTAGCTGACTTTCCAACTACATCTATATGAACTTCCCTTGCTTTCTGGAATCCTTCTGTCTACCAGGGAGCTAGAGTTATCTTTGGGGGACAAAAGAAATCTACCAATGCCATCTTTATCCTTTCTATGACAATTCATGGGCTTCCTCTGTTGCTCTTATGTTGAAACAAAGCTTCTAACATACACTCTTCAAAGTGGTCCTCTCTTGCCTTTCTGTATTTCCAAGCTATTTTTTTCAACATGCTACCTTCCTTTCTCCTCTATACCCTCATGGACCTTTCTAGCCCCTTCACTCGCCACACTGTCTCCTGCCCATGGTTCCGCACACATGGAGTCCCTGCTGCCTGGACTGTTCATCCCTTCCCTCCTCACTGAATTAAACCTACATATCCTTCTGATATTAGCTCATTTGTCACTTCCTCTGAGATGCTAGGTGCAATTCTACCTTTCAAACTCTTAGTATCATGAAGTTTTTGACCCTGATTGCTACAGGGCTTTTTTATACTTTTATTGGTGCATTATAGTTTTATAGTCTAGTAAGTAGCTATAGTGACATACATACATGCAACAGTTCGTGAGTTCCTTCCCTTCCCCATACATGATATTAAGATTGACATTGGTATTCTCACATACATGTATAATGTCAAGGGAAGTGTTTGCTTCCTTCAGGCTCTCTCTCCCTCCCCACAGCCTCCCCTGGATCCCCTCTCTGGCTCTACTGGGGTTTCTCCATCATTATCTAAAGTCCTCCCTGTAACCTGATCACTCCCTAGCTTCCCCATATGACAGAAAGCATATGACTCTTCACTTTCTGTGATTGGATAATCTCACTTAACGTAATGTTCTCCAGGTCCTTCCTTTTCTTGCAAACGACATAATTTTGTTCTTTATTGCTGAGTAGAATGGCATTGTGTATATATCCCATAATTTTGTAATCCATTCATCTGTTGATGGACACCTTGGTTAATTCTATAATTTGGCTATCGTGAATTGTGCCGCTACAAACATGGGCATGCATGTATGACTACAATATTCTGATTTCATTCCCTTTAGAAAGATACCTAGGAGTGGTATAGCTAGAGCATATGGTGGATCTATTCCCAGGTTTCTGAGAAATCTCAACACTGACCTTCATGGATGCTACACAACTTGCAATCCTACCCACAGAGTAGGCGTTCCTATTTCACCTCCTCACCAGCATTTATTCTTGTTTGAATTCTTGATGATTACCATTCGAATTAGTATTAGAATGGAATCTCAATGTAATTTTGATTTGCATCTCCCTGATTGTTACTGTTGTTGAACATTTTTTCATATAATTATTTTCCATTTGTATTTCCTGTTTTGTGACGTGCCTATTTAGCTCAGTTGCCCATTTCTTGATTGTGGTATTTTTAATACTAAGCCTTTTCAATACCTTATATATTCCAGATATTAGTCTTCTATTAGAAGAGTAGCTGGCAAGAACCTTCTCTCATTCTGGCAGCTCTGCCTTTGGATTCTTGGTTTCCTTTGATAAACGGAAACTTTTTTTGATTAATTTTGTCCCATTTCTTAATTCTTGTTTTAATTTCCTGAACTTTGGAGGTCTTATTAAGGAAGTTTCTGCCAGTGCTTATTTGTTGGAGTGTTGGATCTATGCCCTCCTTTATTAACTTCAGAGTCTCCGGTCTAACTTCCAGATCTGTGATCCATCTTGAGTTGACTCTTGAGAATAAGAGGTAGAGATGTAATTCCATTTTTTACAAATGGATAACCAGTTTTTCCAACAACCTTTGTGGAGAGGATGTCTTTTTAAACTCCAGCATAATTTGGGTGCCTCTGTTGAAAATCAATTAGCTATTAAGTGTGTGGATTTGTTTCTGTATCTTATATTCTGTTCCATTGGTCCCTGCATCTGTTTTTGTGCTGATGCCATGACGTTTTTATCTGTAGATCTGTAGTATAATTTGAATTCAGGTACTGTGATGCCTCCTACATGGTTTTTATCACTGAGAATTGATTTAATTATTCTGAGTCTTTTTTTGTACATTTATATAAAATTTAGGATTGATATTTTTTAGCTCTTTGAAGAATCACATTGATATTTTGATAGGTTTTACACTGAATTTGTAGATCACTTTTGGTATAATGGGAATTTAGTTAATATTTATTCTGCCTATCCAAGAACAAGGCAGATATTTCCATCTTCCAAGATCTTCTTTGATTTATTTTTTTTAGTGCTATATAATTTTCACTGTAGAGGTCTTTTACCTCCTGAGTTAGTTCTATTCCTAGGCACTTTATTGGCTTTGAGGTTATTGTGAATGGAATTGTTTTCTGAATTTCTTTTTCAGTGAATTCATGGTTAGCATATAAAAAAAGCTACTGATTTTCTAGACTGATTTCTATCCTACTACTTTGCTGAATTTGTTAATCAGCTCTAGAAGTCTTTAGGTTGATTTTTTTTTTCTAAGTATAGGATTGTGTCATCTGCAAATGGGGGATAACTTCACTATTTTTCTATTTAAATTCCTTTAATTTCCTTCTCTTTCCTTATTTCTTTGGCTAGTCTCCAGTATATATTGGAAAAGAGTGGTAATAGTGGGTGCCCTTTTCTTGTTCTTGTTTATAAATGGAATGCTTATATTTTTTCCCCATTCAAAATAATGTTGGCTTTAGGTTTATTGCATATTAGATTTATAATGTGAAGTTTCTTTTTTATTCTGATTGAACCCAGGGACATTCTACCACTGAGCTAGACCACCCCAAGTCCTATTTTATTTTGAAATACAATCTAGCTAAGTGGCTGAGTCTGGCCTAAAGTCTCCTATCTCAGCCTCCCAAGTACTGAGATTACAGGTACTTGCCACTTCACCCAGTTTAGTTGCAGTTTTATATGAAATCATAAGATTATTTAATGTTTATTTTCTTAGTAGAATATATACCCTCCTTAGTCAAGACCTTATCTCAGTTTACTTATCACCAAATTGTTACATCAACATGTTTGAGGTGCTCTGTTTATTGATTGAGAACATAATAAAGTTCCATGCAGTACCCCAAGATAGGTATCAATGAGTTCATTCTATTATCACCCTACAATATACACACTATGATGTATTTATTTAAAACATAGATATAACTAGACAGCTTTTCCATGCAGTAAAATTATTCTTCATATCTATTATTCTTCAAATTGTGTCTTTTTATTTTACTTGCGATCTGAACATAGGAGCTTTGGTGACAAATTCGAGTCAAATTTCTGAATACATATTTGCTCTCATACACAGAAATGCAATGCAACATCTTTTACTTTAGTGTCATTCCCTCGCTGCTCATTAGCATTTACATGGAGATTGTGAAAATTCAATGTCCATGGCTATTTTTGTATAACTGTTCCCTATTATTTTATTAGCATGAACATTAGAAAATATTGCATTTTCTGTAACATAGGGAACATTAACTCTAGAAGTTCTTGCAATTTCATAGAAACTGACATGGAAAATAAACACTGATGGCAAATATTGTGCTTTTTAGGAGAAATCCAACATTCTTGAAAAATGTTGGATGAGTAATAGGAACACAAAATTTTAGTCCTTATAAGATTAACACAAAATAATAATGAGCACTGTAAGAGACCAACACTAGAGAAAGTGGATAGGATTTTACAAATGACCTACATTGGTCTCTTACCCAAAGCATCTCCAGCCATCAGCTTGGTCTTATGCAACTGAATCAATTTAAGAGCAGACCTAGGAACGCTACAGAGGGCAGCAGATTAAATAGAGAAGAAGACGCAGAGCAAGTGTTCATGTCAGATAATGAGCTCCTCATCCACATAGCAGAATTGAAGAGTGAAAGAAATACAAAAGATTATCAAGTTCAAATCCTTTATTTTACATATAGATGAAATCAAATTTAAGAGGGACAAGTCAATTGTCTAAGGACACAGACCCAGCTGATGGCATGACCAGGACTGAAAGCCCGGTATCTTAGTGAGTATTGATTTAGACTCTATCATGCTGCCGAACACACCACCTTCTCTAGGAATTCCTAGGAAGAATAATCCCAGCAATAAATGCAAGGTTCCGATCACTGCAGTAACTGGAGAACCCACCAGCGTTTGTGATATCCTGGTAACCTGGGCCAGATCTTACTAGCTATGAAATCATCTGCACAAGCAACCACTGCCCTCTGTTCACTTAGCATTCTTTAAATTTCTCCAGCATACATAAGAAACATGAATAAAGTTTGCATCCTAAACAACCATGTTTCTGTGTCCCCAGCTCTCTTTTCTGCCAACACATGCCTTTAGGTTAATGCTTTCATTCAGAAATTTCTGGCAGTTCTTTTCAGAAATGAATATTGACGTAGAAATTTATGGTATGATGATACACCAGTGGTGTATCATGAACAAGCTTTCTGATAACACAAAAATTTTTTAAAAGTTCTGATTATAAAGAGTTTATAGATTCTTGTGTCATAAATAATCCTACCATGGCTCATTTCAAGCCATGTGTAACAAATCCATCACAAAATTCCTGAATGTTTACCAGTTGATTCTACTGCACAAGTCCGGAGGCTTTCAGCTCACCACTGTTACTATAAGGAAACCTAGAAACCAAACTCAACACACTCAAAGTTTCCTTCAATATGAAACCGTTGGTTCCATATTTTGGCTAACATGGGTATGCATATATTACTGTAGTTCTCTGATTTCAACCCCTTTGGAAAGATACCCAAAGTAGTATAGCCATATCATATGGTGGATCCATTCCCAGTTTTCTAAGGAATCTCCACACCCATCTCCATATTCATTGAACTAGTTTGCAATCCCTCCAACAGTGTAAACAGATGAATGGATTGCAAAATTACGGGAAATACACACAATGGAATTCTACTCAGTAATAAAGAACAAAATCATGTCATTTGCAAGAAAATGGAAAGACCTGGAGAACATTATGTTAAGATCAGCCAAGCACAGAAAGACAAGAGACATATATTTTCTCTAATATGCCCAAGCTAAGGAGTATTAGGGATATGAGGGACTCCAGATAAAGGAGGGGAAACCTCAGCAACGCTGAAATGGAAAGGTAGGAGAGGAAGAAGGCTGAGGCTGATTAATGGAGGAGCTACATTTGAATATGTGTATAGGTGTGAATGTAGCATGGTCAACCTGGACACTTATTGTTGGGAGGAGGGTTCGGGGAAGCTGGTGGGGGAAGGTTATAAAGCACTGTGTGAATGTATGCTATTCTCAATATGATCCACATTATGATGGGAAACTATAGGGTACCAATAAAAAACATAAAAAATTAGAAAAAAAGGAAACGGTTTCCACAAAGTGAGGAAGTGATTTGTCTCAAGATCACACCATGGTTGAGCAGGTCGAAATACTCTTTATTCCACATCAACAGTCCTTATCAGTGAGGTGAAACTTCATGCAAGAGGAAAAGTCAGTGGTCCTCCTACAACTGCAAAAGCCAGTGCTTTTTTAAAGACCTTCAACATCACCCAAATCAGAGACCCTATTATAAATACCTATTCTAGCATTTATCTCATGAACCCAGAAATCCATTTCAACAAGTCCTATAAGTGGTAGAGAACAATAGGGAAATTATCTCAATACCCATAAATATTTCTTTATGAATGAGATGCAGGTATCAACCAAAGATAACTATTCTTTTTTTTCCTTATTTTTTTACTTCAGCATCCTTTAAAGGAGATACCTGATGTGACATTTCTATCAAAAAACTTGCAAACGTTGACATATCCAAAGATCTTGCTTTTCAACATAATTCAGACTCTTCTAACAATAAAAACATTCAATTATTTATCTGCCAACTCAACCCCAACATTTTATAGACCCAAAACTAATATATTTCCATCTGTCTAAGTCCTGGTGTTAACATTTTTTGAAGCAACTTCTTTTAAATAAGTATGTGTGCTTCGAGATTCTGCCTTATTTTTTCCATAAATCAAGACAGTCAGTCCAACAGGGTGCCTTCTCCCAAATCCATCTGCCACACTGCCAACTGCTCATATGGTTACATATTTGTGTTTTGGTTTATCTGCCACTTTCTGCTGATTTGATATGAACTCCCAATTTTCAACTCCAGAACAAAAGCAAATAAATATTGCCTGTTGTGTATTTCTCTTCCAATATTTTAGAGGTTGGAAAATTTACAAAATAAACATCCTCTTGGCCTTCTTGTAAGAGATTGCAAAAGACAAAAAAGAACAGTTGAGTCATACTGTCCCCAAATTTAAAAATACCCACCAAAGGCATAATCCAAAGACAAATATCTGTACTGATAGGATTTTGAACACAGACAACAACGTAAAGATACAAGTCTATGGTTCACTGTAATTGGAGGGTAAACTTAAATATGATTCATGCATTTATCCTGAAATGGGAAGACTAATAATCTAAGAGTTGGTAGAGAATATATTAATAAAAATGTTTTGGAAGAGGACTTGTTCATTTCCACATCTTTCTTGGAAATATGAAAGTACTTGGTGAGTGTGGATTTTGGCCTTGGTAGGAGACAGCTCACTGGACTTGGCAGATGTTGTCAAGGAAACTAGAGGACTAACTAACCTGCTAATTCTCCAGTTAGTTGGTCCTGGTTGATTCTGTATTTACACCCACTGGTCAGAAAAGCTTTAGAACCCAAGAGGTAGTCATCCCAAAGCAACCATTTGTAAGTTCTTGTTTCTTGAGCGCTACCACTGCTCAAGAAAAGCAGCTCACTCTTTCTTTCTTTCTTTCTGCCCACAAAATTTGTCATCGACACCACCAACCCCATGGGATGAGAGCTGAACTCTGTCATTGTTCCTCTTTTGGGGACACACATGAATCTGCCAGCACACTGTGTATATCTATCTGCTCAAGAACCTTCATTTTCACGACAGCAATTACACAAACCCCACTCCCTGAAATAAACAGGAATCCAGTCTCTACTGGCAATTTTCCTATGCAGATGAGCCTTCCTCATAGAGACCCCAGTGGCTGGGGGCAGGGGTACCATCACCATCGCACAAACATGAGCACAAAAGGTCACAGAGAGAGGAGACACTTACGGTTGGCACAGCTTGATTAGGTCCTGGTCCGTGGTGCCTGGCGGGAGGCCTCGAATGTACAGGTTGGTTTTACTCAACTGTTCCCCGCTGCTGTTGCTGCTGCTGTTGTTGCTGCTGCTGTTTGTGCTGGGGCTGGGAGGAGCCATGGGGTGGGGTACTGGTGCAAAGGACTGCTGCAAATAGAGAAAGCTGTTACTCGTAAAACATAAGTCAGCACACCTGTTCCCAGGCCCGCGGCACAACTCCAAAGCAAGCCTCTCATCCTCTCCAATCCTTGCACGCGCGCCCACATGTGCACACGCAGTTCACCCTCCACTGTGCCGGTTCTGAGAACATCATTGGCTTCTCTCCACTCATGCCCTACAGCTGGATCCACCTAAGCCGGCCCTCAGTGGGATATAAAGAAATTCCCAAGGGCTCCTGGCAGTCCTGCATAGCTTTGGATCTGTCCCTGACCGCTCCAATTTTTCTCCTTACACCTGTAAAACTGCATGCTCTCTCCCTTGCTAATAAGAGCTGGGTCAGTCTGGCCCCAAAGCTCCAAGCCTAGCTCACCACTCATAGCTGGGCCTCTTCTGCTCTCCAGCATCATTGCTGATACACAGAGATCATTCTAGCAACAGCGATTCCGTGAATGAGAGATTGAACCACTGAATCCACCCCAGGCCTTTCCGTCGCCAACCGCAAAACTGCGTCTCCGCTCTGTGGGTCCCTCTTTTGTAAGACACACAGCACGTGGGGATGGCCCCCGATTAGAGAACCGCTGTCACCATCAGTCACACCATTTATGCCAAAATGGAAATGTTAAAATGACTCCCACAAACTTAGAATACGCAGTGTGAGGGCGCTCAGAAGCGTGCACGCCAGAATTAGTAAATAAATTTACTCATTATGCTTAATTCTTTTTCATCCGGGCGTATCTCTGAAAGTTCTCAAATTAAACCGCGCTGAGTCCCTGCTGGGCCTCTTATTAGCTGTGTGACCTCTTACACGGTGCCTTGACCTCTCTGAGATGCAGTCTTCTCATTAACACGAAGAAGATAATATTAATCTTCTATGGCATAGGGTTTTTAGAAAAACTCAATGAGCTAAAGCAAACAAAACAGTTCCTGGAAATTAGTAACCGCCTAATAAAATATTAGCAAGAATAACAATAATATTAATACTGGTGGTTGGAGTCAACCTTGCCAGTGATAATACTTTATGTAACTATCCCAGATTTTCTCAACTGTAACCCACAATGTTACTAAGCAAAGCCAAGCGAGCACACCCATTAAGACTTCAGTGGCGAAACCTGGCCGAGTTCTAAACTGACGCCGCGTGATCAGCAAGGTTGGTAATTCTCAATCGGCAGGTTTGGGATCAATTGCAAATGAATTCTACAGATGGTGTCAATCTACTCAAGCTTTGGTGCTTTGGACACAGCTAGGGTGTAGCGTAATTTCAAAGAAGAAAAGGAAGAAAAACCATGCTTTGCATAACTGTGATTTCATTGTTAAAAAAAAAAATCTAAGAAAATAAATTTGAACATGGCAAATGGACGAGTGGTCCTCTGAGTCCCACCAGCAGTGGGTGAGGCAACCTGTGAATGGAGCTAAAGTGGCTTGGTCCTAGCAAGGTGAACTCTTTTTGTCTCCTCTCTCACGTTCTGTTCCCAGACCAGATCCACTCAGAATCGCCCACCCTTTTCACCTCAGTATAACTCTACTCTTTTTCTCCTTTCAAATTCGGTCTCACTCTACGGCCCTCTTGCCTAGCTTTCAGCATATTTGGTCTTCATCAAATGTGTTTGGGGAGCCGGGCGTGGTGGGGCACGCCTGTAATCCCAGCATTTGGGAGGCTGACACAAGAAGACTGTGGTTTGCAGACAGCCTCGCCTACTTAGTGAGGCCCTTTGCAACTCAGTGAGACCCTGATTCAAAATAAAGAATAAAAAATAGGGCTTGGGGTGTAGTTCGAAGGTAGAATGTCCCTGGGTTCCATCCCCAGTTCTGCAAAAAGAAAAAAAATTGTGACTGGGGCTCACTCACTCAACCCCATCTCCAGCACCAACCTGAAGGTTCCTTTGCAACAGGAACTCAGGTTGACCCTGTGGGGAAAATCACCCAGCCAAGTACCTGAGAAATAGTAGGCGCCATTGTAATAAACAAAGTACTAACAGAGATGAAAGGTCAAGTGTTAGCAGTGCCCAGCCTGCTTTCTTGCTATAATGTTGGATTTTCTCTCTTCTGGGCTCTTACCTCTGCCCTGGACCATATCTACAAGTATTAGCAGAGGATGCCCCTTGGATTCAGTACATCAAAGCATAGCTCTCCTGTTTCTGATTCCCCACGCCAGCCAGCCCCACAGCATAATTACCCCAGTTTTTTTTTTCTTCGTTGCTGTTGGTTCATGTTTGAAAAGTGGGAGCAGCTTTGTCTCTTCTCTCCTCCTAAATCTCAGGAACTGGCCAGCTACCCAAACCTCTGAATTCTCCTTCCTGCCCCAGACCAGCGCCTGCACCATCCCATAGGCAAAGGCTCCAAGCCTGCCTGTGCTCTGCCTGCCCTCGGGCCTCCCTGTTAAAGCCTCCGTTCAGGTGTGGGGAGAGAATAACAAGGATTTTCCAATTAGAACACAATTTGGCCAAGAGTTAAGGAATGGGGAGTGGGAGGGAACGGGACAGCAAGGCTAAGAGGCTCAACACTCCTAGTCTCCATCTCTTTTTCTTGAAATGAGAGCAGCACTTTTCCCAACCACTTCTTTGATATTTCTTAGTATCAACATTTTTTTTCTTTTCTTTTCTTTTCTTTTGTACTGGGGATTGAACCCAGGAGTATTCAACCTCTTTCTATCTCTGAATTTCTGAGCACAAACCTATTTTAATTTTATTAATTTCATTTTATTTTCGGTACTGAGGATGGAACCCAGGGGCATTCTACCTCGGAGCTATACTCCCAGCCCTATTTTTATTCATTATTTTGAAACAGGATCTCACTGAGTTGCAAAGGGCCTCACTAAGTAGCTGAGGCTGTCTGTGAACCGAACCGGGATCCTCCTGTCTCTTAAGTACTGGAATTACAAGCATGTGCCACCAGCCCGGCTTATTATTATTATTATTATTATTATTATTTATTTATTTTTAAATAGAGTCTCACTAAGTTACTGAGGCTGGCTACGAACCTGCCATCCTCCAATCCTCCCATTTCAACCTACTAAGTACTGAGGTTATAAATGTTGAGTGTCCATGCCCAGCTTAGTATCAACATGTCTAATGTAGAATTTTAAGATGAATCAGGGAGAAAAATACACTCTTTGGCTATGTGGATTAAATGGTCAAACCATAACAGCCTATATCCACTGCTTTTTGAGATTTCAGATCTGGATGGAGGCCGAGTTTCTTTGCTAGTATCAAGAACCATAACCCGTTTCCTAACCTAAAGCATTCTGCTCTATGCCCCTGACACTGTTCAATACTTAACCTTCTCTTTTGCAAGCTCTGCATACAGTTGGCGGTCAGTATGTGCTTGCTGCAGTGGTTTCCTGGCCTCTCTAGCTCACAACAGGTTACGCGCGGGGTTTATATTTCACTTCTCTTGTGTGTTGCAGTCTCTTGAAATTCCCAGGGCCTTTTTAAAGCTGTTTGCCACCCCTTTGGCCTCTCCTCCCTCCAAATGCTTCGAATTCCATCCTGTCCTAGGAATTCTTTTAAAAGGAGACTTTGTTTAAAAAAGCAGGTTCCTCCCCCGCCCCCCATTGCAGAGCCTTTAAAACCACCAGGGAGCCAGAAAAATGTCTCTGGCTTTATGTATCACAGATCAGATGGAGCAGTTCAGAAGGAGCCCTGGACTGATCAAATACGAGGGCAGCAGCTACAGCATGATGATCAATATGTGTTGACTTCATTCCTCCTCTCCCTGGGGCTCTTTGCAGGCATTTCCATAACCAGAGCACCATTTAGTAAATTGCATGACGCCTGAAAACAATAAACGTGCCCTCAAATGGGCCCAATGTACTCTGGGAAGAAAAAGAAGAGGAAGGAAAAAAAAATTCAGTCAAAAGGAAACCAAAGTTGACCTGAGGATGGGGAACTTCAGGGCATAAAAGTGAGATATGTTTTTGATACATGAGAGCTGAAAGGTATATTTCAGAAGGCATGTCTGAAACAGTTATACAAACAAGGTGGTCTTCTTGAGTCATGGTCTTGTTGCTTTAAAGTACTGAGAATTGAACCCAGGAGTGTTCTACCTGCTAGCTACACCCAAAACCCTATTCTATTTTACAACAGAGTCTCCCTGAGTTGCTAAAGGCCTCCCTAAGTTACTGAGACTGGTCTCAAACCTGCCATGATCCTCCTGTCTCAGCCTCCCAAGTACTGGGATTAAAGCCTGCACCGCCATGCCAGGCAGGATGTCACTATTGAAAAATGAATAATAATTATTACACCCAAGCATGGGTGTAATTTTAAAAGTTTGAATTTTAAAAGTTCAGCTGAAAGAGGTCGATTTCTCAGTACTTGTTGCTATTGAGCCAAAAACCCTGCACGGATTTTAGTCACCGACTGCAGGGACTATTCGAAATCTGTATTATTTCCGTTATTTGTGGATGCACGGTGATCCAGGTAGCAGTCGGCATTGTAAATCATCTGTTTGGCTTTAAGAATTATAAATTCCTTCCTCTCCGCCCATTTTCAGAATACACATCCTTTAATCAACACAAAGTTGGCAGAAGCTTCCCGGAATGCCTGACAAATGCACGGGTCTAAATGAATTAATTTGTGAAAAGCAAAGGCGATTTTGCATGCTTAGGTTGCCAAAGACAGATGAATAAACGCTGCATCTTGAGAGAGAGGGAGGGAGAGAGAGAAAGAGAGAGAGAGCGAGAGAGAGAGAGAGAGAGAGAGAGAGAGAGAGGAGAGAGACACTAATCTCTAGGGTTAATGGGTCACCAAAGCCATTTTCCTAATTAAAGTGGCTCAGCTTCCTGTCTCCGTTCTTCTATTTTTTTGTGTGTGTGTCTCTAGATGGATTTGGAATTTTACCATTGATTAGCCTTTAAATCACGTTGAGCTACCAAGGAAGGGATTTTTAAAAACGTTAGCAAAAGAAAATATTTTCCTTCAGATAAAACTGACTTTGCTGGATTGCTCAAAGTCACACTCCATAAATCCTCTTTAGGCGCAGGGAGGACTTGAGGTCTGGGTTACTGAGCGCTGTGTCGCTGTGCTCTTGCAGGGCAAAGGAGGGCCATGAATTTGCAGCGTCAGCATCGTGAAAAGCCATGGAGATAGCAGATTTTCAGAAGCGGGGCTCTGAAGGCGAGAGAGGACTTCTCTGGATGTCGCCTGTGTTCGTTTGGCAGAGCCCGGATACCCAGGCTGTTCTCTGATGTTTCCGCATGGGGGTACTGCTGAGAGGGTGCGCTAGGGACAGAAGAAGGGCTAAGGCTTCTTAATCACTCGCCAGGACTGCAAATCAGCACATCCAGACCAGTGTCCTCTTTAGGAAATTAAGGGAAATGATCTGGCATACATTCTGGAAGATGCTATTATCATTATTCTTTTTTTTATTTTTTATTTTTGTGGTGCTGAGAATTGAACCCAGAGACATTTGACCTCTGATCTACACCTCCAGCCCTACTTTTTTGTGTGTGTGTGGTACTGGGGTTCCTGGAAACCCTTCTACCTCCGGGCTACACTCCCAGACACCTATTTTTTTTTTTAATATATTTATTTGGATACAGGGTCTCTTAAGCCAGCGAAGCTGGCTTCGAAACTGCGCGATCCTCCTGTCTCCGCCTCCCAAGCACGGGGATTAAGAGCGTGCACCACCACGTCCAGCCCTATTTCATTTTTTAAATTAGGAAACAAGGTCTCGCTAAGTTGCTGAGAACCTATCTCGGTTCTTGAGGCTGACTTCAAATCCACCGTCCTCCTGGCTCAGCCTCCCAAGTACTGGGATTACAGACATGTACCACCACACCTGGTGGGAAGACACTATTTTTAAATGAGCAATAATAATAATTGCAGGCAACATTCTTTTGCGTGTGCTTGATAAGCATTTCATATGTTATCTTCACAACAGCCCAGTGAGGCAAATAATATTCCTCTCATTTTGCTAATGAAAGAATTTGAGGGACTGAAAGTGTAAATGACCTTCTCAAGGTCACACAGCTGAAACCCAGATTTCCACCCCAGGAGGTTGACCCCGGATGCCCCACGGGGTCTCTAAACATGACAACTTCCTACTGACCAGGACACCGATAAACATAAATAAATTCTGCCTCCTTCATGTCTGTGCAAGAGGCCAAAGAAAGGATTCTCAGCGGGCAACTCAGGGGAAGACTAACCAGCCAGTTTTTTCCGTCTGCATTTAAAAATGAAGTCCATCTTAAAATTTAATTTCAAAGGGGAAGTCACTAGCAGAAACCAGCGTGTTGTGAGTTTTTCACATTGTGTCAAACAAGTGGGTTCATCATTCAAGATTCGCGGCTTGTTATTTAATAACAGGAAAATGAAGTGGCTTGTAGATCGCCCTCCACGGCTGACTCATTTAGTGTGCTTTGTTAAATGTCTCATTTTTCAAGTTTGAAAACTGCATCCACCTGATGTAAAATGTGTGGCTGTTGTAGGTTTGGAGGGAGCCTAGTGATGTTTCTTTACATAGTTTGGAGGTAGATTTATCAGGGACGGGAAGCATGTTTGTTTATTTGTTGTTGTTGTTGTTGTTGTTGTTGGTTTGGGGTACTTGGGATTGAACCCAACAGCTTTCTACCACCTAGCTATACACTCAACACTATTTTATTTTTTGTTTTGAAACAGGGTCTCACTAGGTTGTAGATAGTCTATGTTGCTGAGCCTGTCTTTGAACCTGTGATCCTCCTGCCTCAGCCTTCTAAGGACTGGGATAAGAGGTATGTACTATCATGCCCAGCCGTTTTTCTTTTTTTTCCCCAGTACTGGGGATTGAATCCAGGGGCATTCTATCTCTGAGCTACACCCCCAGCCCTATTTTATATTCTTTATTTTGAAACAGGTTCTCGCTATGTGGTGGAGGGCCTCACTAAGTAGCTGTGGCTGGCTACAAACCCAGATTCTCCTGTCTCAGCCTCTCAAGTACTGGGATTACAAGCGTGCGCCACCATGCCTGGCTTATTTGTTTGTTTTCATTTAAAGTATTGGGTAAATCTAACAAACATTGCTCACAAGTTAATAAATTAAAGAAAATTATCCAAAACATTATGTTTTTGAAGTAAGAAAAAAGGGAGTATTCCCAGTACTAAGTTGTTGAAGACCTCATATTAAGTCGCTAAGGCTGGTCTTGAACCTGTGATCTTCCTCTTTCAAACTCCCTGAATCCTGGAATTATAAACCCGTGCCACCGCACCTGGCAACTATGTTTCAAAATAACAAATAAAGCTGGTAGTATAGCTAGGAAGTAAAATGCCCCTGGCTTCAATCCCCAGTACCACAAAGGAAAACAAAACTCTTTTCTACAATTGTCAAACTATATCCCACGAATACTTATTTGCAGGCAAGGTTACAATCCATGTCTACCAGCCAGATCGTTTTAAACCAGGATCCCCAACTTTGGCCCTATTGATATTTTACACAAGATAATACCTTGTTGTACTGGGCCATCCTGTGCATCTTAGGATAATTAATAACACCTCTGCTCTCTGTATACTATATGTCAGGTATAGTTCCCTGGCTGCAAGTTGTAACAGTCAAAAACATCTTTAGATAACACCAAATGGACCCAGAGTGAGAGTAGAGAATCTCCTCTAGCTAAGAACTGCAATGTTAAACCCAGCCCTTTCCTCGACTGGTCAATCCAATGTCCCTCCTGGAAGAATGAGAGGAACTGGATGGACCCAACAACTCACTTCTTTGGCAAACCCCACCACCAAACCGATGTTCAACTTCCTATCCCCAAGGATGCTTGGAAGAGTCCACCGCACCCCTCCTAACCAAGATGTCAGCAAGCCACATTTCATTCTCAGCAGACTATGTCTGAAGCCTACTCCTGCCTCTGATAGAAAACATAACTCTTTTACAAAGAGAATGTCAAATATTTTTGCATGCAATTCCCCTTGGCTGGGAATCACCGGGCCCGGCTGCCAAGCTTCAAGCCGGCTCTGTCGCCAGCATCTGGTTGCTGGCAGGGTCCAAAGGCAGAGGGTCTGGTGGTTTCGAGCAGCCTTGGACTCCTCACACCCCAGTCTGCTCTGCGATGGTCTCCCCAATTTGTTTTTATTCATCTCCAGTGCAATCAAATTTGTACTCTTTTATCCACTCAAGGGTAAAGCCCTGGATAAAATCTCCCGTGAGACTGACATGCCAACTCTTTTACTATCCAAAAATGAATACAAACCACATTCCTGTCTTAAATCATACATTATTTAGCCTGCATGTACACAGGCAATCCGTGGCTCTGTGGAAAGTGCTGCTACGGGCCATTGGGCTCTTCTCCCAGACGGTGAATGTTGGACTGGACTTGGCTCCTGCAGACCTCTCCTCTATGCGATGCCTTGAGAGAGGGCAGACACAAGAACAGTGGCCGCCACCGGGGAGTCTGTAATAGCCTCAAAGGCGGCTGCTATGAGCACTGTCCATGCAAGCTCTAACACACACAGCTAAATTAACGTCTAAGACAGGCCGTGCAATTTCAGCTGTGCCTTCATGAGCCACATACATTACGGCTCTGCGATTTTATGTTAGGCAATTGCCTCTCCATTATCTAGAATATGACTATAGAAAACAATTGTTTCAATTATGCCTTTTATAATAGAGTTTGGTGAAGGCCGGCCCGGCTTCTTCTTTCCTATCCACAGCTTCGATATGGAAATGAGCAATAAAGGATGAAACTCCTCACAAAAGGCCATAATTTGAACATCCTCTGTCATCGGGCCTGGGTAATAGCTGCTGTCAGCCGCCTGTAGCACGGTGCTTAAGAGCTCCAGATTGCCCGCCGTGAATCCGGCCCGGCCACTAACCAGGCACTTAAACCTCTTGTCATGAGTAAAAGCGGGATTATGATCAGCTCCCTTCATAGGAGTGTTGTGGAGCTAAAATATATAAGTTGCATGTAAAATATTTAGCACGTAGGTGCCAAGTCAGAGCTAATATTCAACAATGCAATGAATATATATTTTTATTATCATTATCATCACTATTATAAATTTCATAATCATCACTATCATCATGCTACAAAACCTTAAAATGAACATCACTAGACAGGTGTGGTATCACATGCTTGTAATTTCAGTGCCTGGGAGGCTAAGATAGGAGGCTAGCTAATTGGAGACCAGCCTCAGCAATTTAACAAGGCCTTCCAGAACTTAGTGACACCCTGTTTCAAAAAAAATTTGGGCTGAGTAGGTAGCACAGAGGTAGAATGCCCCTGAGTTCAATTCCCAGGACCACATATACACACAGAAAACAACATTACTATCCCAGTTCTGATTGGAGCGATTTCCTTGAAAACGTGCTCTAACAGCTAATCTTTATGTGTTTTTTTTTTCCCAAAGCATGAGAGCCAGTACACTAGAAATGAAATTATGTCCTCAGACATGTGTTTTGTTTTTTAAATTTTCATCAGGAACCAAAATGCAGTCACTAAGCATTGATAAACAATCATTGTGGGTGGGAGGTGGAGAGCTAATTAGCTTCAAGGTATTTGCAAATCACTGCTGAGGTTTTATTAAAATTCGGATAGAAGGAGATTCGCTTTTGCTCTAAATATTAGTTTTTTTGAAAAAAAAAAAAACCTCAGAAGATTGCATAATCATACAGTTCTCTGTGATATTTGCAAATAGGCTTAATTTAAAGTCATTGAAATCCATTCAGAGGTTTAGGTATTAAATGACATTTTAAAATTCATGGGACTTGGAAACACAAGTAAACTAGTAATTATTCAGTTCAAGCACCTATGAACAAATTTCACTGGTAAATTTACAGAGATAGAGTTGAGTAGCTGCTATAAAGAATTACATGACATCTAGTTTTTGCCCAAATCCCCCCTTTCTGTCTCTCTCCACTTCTCTCTCCATGCTCTGAGCTCTAAGATCCAAGCCTCAAGTGGACTGAACCCAGAATCTCCAAGAAACCGTGAACAAATAAATCTTCCTTCTTCTGAATTGTATGGTCAGGTCTTTTGATTATAGCAATGAGAATTGACTAAGACATCTTATAAGATACATTTACGTTTTTTTTGTTTGTTTGTTTGTTTTTTTTTTTTAGTTTAGTTATTACCCTAAACCTCTACTTTTGGTTCTTTCCCCAATTTTGCTTTTTAATTAACACTCTATTTTTACAGACTTATGCCCTCTCTGTTTCACTGAAATTACAACTGGATACGGTCAACCTTCGATTCCTTTAGTTTTATTATGCCTGCCTTCCTGAGAAGAATGGACACAATAAATGTAGTTGAAAAAGAACCACCATGAGATATGTTGAGATAATGCTCTACTACAACAAAATGAATTCTTTCAAAGTGTCTTCCTTCAGTCTTAAAAGTCACAGCTCCAGATATAATTTGCCATTTATCCACTCAGTTGACTAATCTTTATATTAGCAGATCTTATTACTGATTTGGTTACTGATAGCTGAGAGGTTTCAGAAATAATGCATTTTGTTCCCAATCATGTATAACAAAAATTGTTACTAATAAGAGAAAGCCAACTCGAATACCAAATAGTATAAGGCTTTGTTGAGACGTTGGATGTTTTTGTCCAATTCAAGGCAAACCTCCCATTCCTGGTGGTGACTATATATTGTCTCAGGAGCAACACAATAGTAGAAGTAACATTTTCAATACAATTTTATTTACTTATCTAGGTTTCCATCCCAATTGGATGTGTCTCTGAAGGTAACCCATTTCTTTCTACTTCCCAGCACTAACAGTTCATATCAAATCAAAGTCACATGAGCCTTTATGCCTTATTTTATCTTCCTTTCTCCACTTGGAATACCCAGGATATCCTCCGATATTTCATTTTAGGGTGACTCTAAAATTCATCTTACAGACCGAGACATATTTCAGAGCAAAGGAAGGATGCATGACTAATTAAACCTGCACACAAAGTTAAATTATTTTCCAAAAGCAAAAAAAAAAAAAAAGAAGATATGATCACTCCATAATTACCTTCTACTTATCTAAATCCCATATATCTGTCTAGGGACACCTACAATCCTATTACATTCATATTTTCCTTTTATTATTTTCATCCTATTTCATTTCCATCTCTTTTCAGCTTCTGCACCATTAAAACTTAAAAAAAAATTACGAAATAATAATAGCATTGACTAGTGTTTATTGAGCACATGTTATATGCCGGGCACAGTTCTAAGAGCCTTGTATATACCGATTTATTTGCTGATTTCAGAATGCTTGGAGGCAAGTACCACTGTCATCACCATGTTAAAAAAAGAGAATACTGACACCCAAGAAGTTTAAGTGACTTTCCAAGATTGCTCAGCCACTCAGTGCACACGTGGGACGTGAATCTGGGCAGTTCATTCTCCAGTTCATTCCAGCTTTAAGTGTGAATGTAGGCAGAAAACTAAGACTAGGGACTAGCAGCTACTGCCATTTAAATATAATGAATTGCAACCAAAGTGAATTAAAAACTCAGTTTCTCAGATCCACTAGCCATACTTCAAATGCTCAGAAATAGACCTGGGTACTGACTTTTGTGTTCAGCTATTAACAAAGAACTTTCCCATCATCACCAATGGTTCTATCGGGCAGATCGTTCTGACGGTTGCGATGTTATGTCTCCCAGGCTGTACTGCTCAAAGGCACCACCTGTGTGTGCTAAGAAAATCGCAGCACCAGGCTCCATGAGGCCTTCCTTTTACTTTTTAAGTGCAATGTTTAAGTTCCCTCTCTATCCAGGGAGTAGGTCTAGACTTTTGTCATATGCCTTCTTGCCGGTACTTCTGACTGACCCAAAGTGAACATTATTAAAAGAGATTTCCAGGAAGTGTATTACAATCTGTGAAAAGAATCAGCTATTTTGTTTTTAACCAATAGCCAAAGTGTCATCTGTATTATAAAATTGTTAAATATGAGAGAGAAGAAGAAAGAGAAAGGGAGTGTGTTCACGCACACATAATTAAGATTAACTCTTGGTACAGAATAGATATCTGTTTTTGTAAGAAAAATAAATTCCACCTGGACCACTCTACATTTTTTATTTATTATTATTATTTCTTTTTTGGTGGTACTGGGGTTCCTGGAAGCCCTTCTACCTCCGGGCTACACTCCCAGACCTATTTTTACATTTTTATTTGGAAACAGGGTCTCCTAAGCCAGTGCGCGCGGCTGGCTTCTAACCTGCGCGATCCTCCTGTCTCTGCCTCCCAAGCGCGGGGAATTACAAGCGTGCGCCACCACGCCCGGCGATATATTTTTTTTTTCTTTTTCTTTTCTTTATTTTCTTTTCCCCTTCTTGTCTCCTTCTTTTCTTCCTTCCTTTCTGCCTGAAGATTTGGGCTGGCCCTAAATTTGTAATCCTTTTGTCCCAGTCTCCCAAGTACCGAAATTAACATTTTCAATATTACATTATCTACCTTACATAAATGTCCCCAGTGAGAACCCCCCTCACTTGTACTCTTTACGTAACACACTATGCTACCCAGCTTACTTCTTCTTAAATCAGGAGAAAAGCCAAAACAGAGAATGTTTTCTTAGAGCAAACTACCAGAGCAATTCAGCAAATTCACAAACAATAACCTATATTCCATGACATAAAATAGTTTCATTGTTTTATTAGCCGATTCATTCATATTTTATTGATGTAGCAAAATTAAATGTGAACAGAACCTAAGCTTTTAAAGTGCTAAATCTAACAAATTTGCACCATAAAACACAATAATTTCCTCAAGAAGATAATATTAGGGCACAGATCAAAAATGTGATGGCAGTTCATATGTAAAAAGTAACTGCCTCGTTATAAAAATTAAAAGGAGGGTTTGCACAGCTAATTTTCTATAAATATATCTCTAACATTTATTATGCCTGGAGCCATGACATGGTAACTGTGAGACAATAAAATGAGCATTAGCCATCTTGTATTGTTATTGATTTATTAAAATTTTTATAATCAGAAACATACTAGATATATGCACATTCAGATTCCTATTTCTCACCATCATTAACCTCAGTGAGGACTCCCCTCTTCAGTAAATTTTAAATCAGTGCACCTTGTATCTTAGAAAATTTCCTGAGAGTGACACGAACACATCCACCAGGTGCAGTGGCGCACTTCTGTGATCCCAGTTCTTGGGAGGCGGAGACACAAAGATCGCAGGTTCAAGGCCAGCCTTAGCAAATCAGCAAAGTGCTCAGCAACTTAGCGAGAACCTGTTTCAAAGTAAAAAGAAATAAAATAGATCGGGAGGGGGGGGTGGAGCTCAGAGGTAGAATGCCACTATGCTCAGTCCCTACTACTATAAAATTTAAAGTCAAGAATAACACGAGTACATCTAATCCCTGATGCATATTCTTTTTGTTGTTTGATTATTAGAAATCATTTCTTTTTTTTAATTTTTTGGGCTGGAGAACGAACAATCTGTAATAATAGCCCTGTTTTTCCTTTACCAAATTACTCTTGTCTTTTTTCAAATAAGTGATCCACCTTCAGAGGTTGGGGCATAAAAGGTGTTTGTCCTTTATGAAGGAGGCTTGTGAAAAAGGGAGTGTCCCTTCTACCTCAGAGTGACCGAGAACTTGGACCCTGAGTCATACTGCCCAGCAGGACCCACTGGCTGCCTGTTTTACAGGAGAAAAATTAACTCTTTAGCTTCACTCTTCTTATCTGTACAAATGGGAGCAATAACCACCTCGGAAGATTATTAAGCATTTCAAATGACTGTGTACCAAGTACTGAAAAAGAAAACTTGAGCTGGGTGTGCTAACCTCCATAATCCCAGTATTTCAGAGAATGAGACAGGAGGATCACAGCCTCGGAAACTTAGGCTCTTAGCAAACTAGTGAGGCTCTGTTTTAAAACAAGAAATTAAAAGGGCTGGGGGTGGTATAGTTTGGAGGTCAAATGTCCCTGGGTTCAATTCCCAGTACCACAAAAGAAATGATAAAAGAAAAGAAACTTTGAACAGAGTGAGTATTTTATGGGCACTATTATTTATACATAAATACTAGAGTATTTTTACAATCCAGGTTGTTACAATGCATGAACAATAATGTTCTTTTGAGTAAGTGGGATATTGGCCTATGGACTGATCCACCTGATTGCTGATTTTCCTGGTTTAAATCTTAGAATACTAAGTAAAACGTCTACTAATGTTTATGCAGACTGAATTTCTCTACATTACAAATCAAGAAATGTCCTTTTTCAATAATACCTTAGGTTCAGTTACTTTGATTTTAGCCACTGATGCTAACTGCTGTCACAGAAACTAGTAAAAAAGAAAAAGCACTAGGAGAAATTTTTAAGAAAATGTAAACTCATACAAGAGAAAGCATTCTGAGAATATACAGATTTTGGAAAAATACAAATGGTTAAAGTACTCTTAAAATAAGATATCTCTCACTGCCAACAGAAAAAGCTCATAGCTTAAACAACACACCAACTCCATGCACTTAACTAAAAGGAGTTTTGTATACAGAATATAAATGATATTAATTTTGTAGCTTCTGGCACTAGAAATAACTAGGTTTTAAAAACTGTTACTCTGCAAGAATGTTTTGTGGATAAACGATGGCTTACACTGTTTATTTCGTTTTAGCCGTCTGCCTCATTTTTAATAGGTTATATGATATCAGGATGTCTGATGCGAACACGTCATAGTGTACAAATAGAATGGTAATACATTTGTACATTGCAAGGTGTTAAGACACATCCCCCATATCCCAGAGGATGACTGTTTTGTTTTGTTTTGCTTCTGAGAATATTAGCAGGTACTTGGCAAATGTTGCTAACAACCTTTTTTGGAGAAAAGTCGCCCAAAGAAAGAGTTGTTAAACAGTCACCATTTCTTTGACCCCCACAAAGGAAGCTTCATACGTTGGGATGAAAATTGTCAGGAGGAGGGATCAAAATCTGAAGCTACTCAAAATCAGGGGCCTGAGTCTCTGGGGAGAAAAGAAAAGGAAAGAAAAAGAGAAGAAAAGGAAAAGAAAAAAAAAGGAACAGGAGGGGAAGAAAAGGAAAGGAGAGGGAAGGGAATAAAAAAAAAAGAAGCAAAAAGAAAAGACTTCTAACTTTGCTAACATTGTTTTGAATGGATGTATGGATTTTATTTTTTAACCCTTACTGGTGTGGTGTAATCTCACTTCATACTTCATTGCACAGTGATAGGACACACATGCACACAGCACTGGGGATTCACTTTTGCCATATCTGTATATGGCTGATCCTAACCTACATTGAATTCAACCACGGAGTCGCCGCGTTTCTGAAAATGGGAGCATCTTCTTCCTCAAGGGATGCTAGATCCAGGCTCCCTACAGCATCCTGTTATGCATGTGACCCCAAGTGAAATGTTATTTAGTGGCTCCGTGTCCTAGAAGATATAGACAAGCAAAAGAATCTTAGTATATAGAGTGGTAAAAAGGAACTATCAGTACTGATAGGAAGATAGAGTGATATTTTTGAAGTGTTAGGGATGTTCTACCTCTGATCTACCCTTTCATCCCTTATTATATTTTTACTTTGAAACAGGGCCTCTCTAAGTTGTGGAGGGCCTCATGAAGTTGCTGAGGCTGGCCACCAACCTGTAATCCTCCTATCCCAGCCTCCCAGCTACTAAGATTACAAGTGTGCACCGCCACAGCTGGATAGAATGGGGACTTTTGGTTGGCCCTGCCTCTGCTGCTGGGACCAGAAGCATCATGAGAGACTATGGGCAAAGTGTGCGGGATGATTTAGTAAGACTCTGTGACCTAACAGAGGAAAGTACTGGAGTCACATGAATAGCTTAAAGATGGGACTCCTGGAGAGCCTGGCTGTGCACTCCCCGGTAGAGAATTCCAGCAGGCAGAGCACCTTGCCAACGCCACTCCTTACAGATGCTCTGGCCCTACTTCACAGTCTGTCAGGGCAGCCAATTAGAACCAAGGATTTGATCATGTCTCTTTTATGTTAATAGTGATGCTGGGGATGTTGGTAGTCATGCCGGGGATTGAACCCAGGGATATTCTACCCCCAACCAGATCTACACTATTATTTATTTATTTATTTATTTATTTATTTATTTATTTGGGGAAACAAGGTCTCAGTAGGTTGCTGAGAGCCTTGCTACTTTGCTGAGGCTGGCCTCAAATCAGCAATCCTCCTGTCTCAGCCACTGAGGATCTGAATTATAGGTATAATCCACCACACCCAGATGATTATGTCTTAAACAGAATCCAACAAAAACAACCAAGTGACAGATCAAGGGACAGCATCCATCCCTGAGCCAAAAAGTGTGTGTTGACTGCTGGTGAGTAATACAGACAGCCTCCTACCAGTCACACTGATCGTGCTATAATGGCTCTTAAACTGGAGGCAGGGTTCTAATTGACAGCTTGTGGAATTAAACATTTTACGAAACTACCAGTTTATGTTTAAATTTACATATGTATCACATTGCCTCTTCTGCTTATAGCCAACATACAGAGAGCAAAACTTGGGCACTTAATGGGTAAGGAGCTTGTTCAAGTTTATAAAGCATGTGCATTGTATCAGAAGGACAGCTTGTTTATGACTGTATTTCTCTCTCCTTATATATACATATATAATATTATATTATATACCTATATGCCATTATATTACCATAATGATAGTTTTGTAAATAGATAATTTATTTATCTACAGGTAAGATTTCTAAGGCTGCTACCATTAAGAATGTCTATCTAAGACAAGTGTGCTGGAATATCCCTTTAATATTAGTACTTTGGAGGCTGAGACCAGGGGATCACAGATTTGAGGCCATCCTCAACAATTTAGTGAGACTTTCAGTAACCCAGTGAGACCCTGTTTTAAAACAAAATTAAAAAAAAAATGGCTGGGGGTATAGCTTGCAGGTGGAATGCCTGTGTGTTAAATCCCTAGTAACACACACACACACACACACACACACACACACACACACCAAAGAAAACAAAAAAAGGAATGTCTGCAGGAATTTGAAGCAGGGATCTAACTAATTAGAGAAAAGTTGTTAATTATAGCAAAAGAACAAAGACTCAGCAAAAAGCCAAAGATTTCTAATTCTTAGCCTATAAAAATTTAACCTACACTCTAACATATGTAAAATAGAGCCTAGGGATTTATCAGGCAAATGCAATGATGCTTTTATAAAAGTAAATATTATCGTAAGAAAATACTTTAGAAAAAAGGTAAGACGTAACCAGTAACAATTTATGACTAAAATCCCCAGGAGACAAAAATAAAAGGGAGCGGGTAGATAAGGTCAATGTGGAGTTCTCAGCACGTATCACAGGACAGAAGGCAAATAAAATTCAGTCACTTGGTTCTACCAAAATGTGGTGAATATTTAACTCTGTTCACGTGTATGAGGAAAGGCTGCCTTTGATCAATTCTAATTCTTATGAAGATGTCTGTGGGCCGGGCGTGGGGCACACGCTTGTAATCCCCGCGCTTGGGAGGCGGAGACAGGAGGATCGTGCTGGTTCGGAGCCAGCCTCACTGGTTTAAGAGACCCTGTTTCCACATTAAAGAAAAAAAAAAAGTTAAAAAATAGGTCTGGGAGTGGAGCCCGTGGGAGTGGAGCCCGGAGGTAGAAGGGCTTCCAGGAACCCCAGTACCACCAAAAAAAAAAAAAAAAAAAAAAAAGAAGATGTAAGATGTCTGTTGCTTTTACTGTAGCTATAATAAACAAAGAACAGCACGCTTACCCTGCGCAGTGAGCATTTCCAAGTATCAGAATGACCAGCACTGCAGAGAAATATGGTTTTATAACTAGAGCTCTCAGTGACAGTTAATGGCATTAATGTGATTGCATTTTTTTGTGTGTGTGGTTTACAGAAACTGGAGAAAAATACTTCAGTAATAATAGAAATGAAAGTAAATAAAACAAGAGAAAGGGTGACAATGTGGAACTTTCTCTATTAGCATGATGACTTCAACTCTGATGACGTAAGGTCTTCTCAGCTGTAGAGTGAGCTGTAGGCCATCTTTTCGTGTCCAGATATATGTTTTATGCATAGAAAACAGACATCCACTAATGCCCCTGTTCCAATTTCAGCAAAGATTCCTGAAGTGCAGGTTACAGACAGGGTAGAACTTTTTCTCAATGCCCAAACTTACCCGTTGAAGTATGGGGAACGGTTAGAGCCTATCAAGACCCTCATTGACCAGCAAGCATCTTTGGGGGTATTATAATATTGTACACCATCCATCGCCCGTCCATCCATCCTGAATCATCCATTCATCTTGAGTCATGGTCTTCTACATCCTCTACCATCCATCTATCCTAAAATCATGGTATTCTACACCATCGACTGTCCATCCTGAACCTGGCTATGCTGTGAGCTAAGTCATATTTTATTTTATTTATCAGGATTCTGCTAGTGCT
Source organism: Muscardinus avellanarius (assembly GCF_963383645.1). Lineage (NCBI taxonomy): Eukaryota > Metazoa > Chordata > Mammalia > Rodentia > Gliridae > Muscardinus > Muscardinus avellanarius. The sequence goes on from NC_137804.1 coordinate 11,619,330, forward strand.
AGTCATTAATTTCTGTCAGTTCTAAGTCTTGGGAAAAGGCCAGCTAGTGTTATATATTAGCAAATCGAGAAAGAGAGACTGACATATCCTTAAGCCATCGGCTTCCACTGTGACCCAATCTACAATGTTGTGAGAGGACACCGATGACAGAAGGGAAGCAGGTTTTGTGCTTGCTTTTCCCTAATGAGAATACCAGCTATACTATGACCCACTGTGTTCATTACTTATCACTCTCCAGCATGTCAAATAGAGATAAGGCTTGCTTGTAGACAAAATGAAAATGAAATTTATGTTGGCATTTGATATGCTGGTTCTAGTGACCAATCAATATCCTCTCATCTTGTCCCACACTAATGTTACAGATTTGTTTTTATTATTAAAAAACACAGCAGAATTGGGGGAAAAAATGATCTCTAGCATTTTAAGTTTGCTCATTTTGCAAACTTGGGTATCAGCGAGAGATCATTTTAGAAGCCGAAGACATTTACAGGTTCCACCATGATATAAAAAATAATTATTGAACATGTGTTTGCTGGTGGTGGCAAATTTATAAATGATGGACAATTCTTCCATTGTTAGTAGTTCAAAATCACTCATATACTTCTGAAAACTTTTTTTTTGTTGTTGTTCTTAGAGCTTGAATTCAGGGGAATTCTACCCTGAGCTATACTTTCAGTCCTCTATTTTTTTTTTAAATCTTTATTTTGAAACAGGAACTCACTAGGTTGATGAAAGTCTCACTATTTGCTGAGGTTTTCCTCAAACTTGTGATCCTCCTGTCTCAGCTTTCCAAGTACTGGCATTACAAGCATAAGCCACCATACCCAGCTGAAAAAAATTTCAAAAAACTATTAAAAATTTCTAAGTTGAGTAATATTAATGTTGTACTTTTCCTAATGTTGATAAATATGATATTGTGGTTTTGAACAATGTATCTGTTCTGAATCAGTTCTAAAGCTCTACTTACTTATATATTTCTTAACCATACTTGTCAAATACTGTGCTAAGCAGTTGAGGGATCATTCTTTTGTAACTGAAATTAGGTTTTTAAGGGATATTAAAATATTCCACTAAGATATTCTATAATTACAGTAATTTGAGAATTTGGACATGTAGAGTTGAATGACTGAAAGTAGAAAGGGTGAGTACTGTGTCTATTTAAAGCAGCAGATGTTAAACTCCAAAATAGCATATTTGAATGAGACAGAGATTAAGATTATTTACTCGATTATGAAAATTAATGTGCCCCTTAACCTAAAGAGACATTTAAAAAGAATATAATTTATACATACAACATTATAAAAGTAAACATATATTAGATTGAAAAAGAAGTTCCAAAAAAATCAATTTTTAATGGTTAATAAATAAAACAAAGATTCAAAAAATACAGAAAATAACAATGTGAATTCCCAAAACTCAAAACTCATCCCCTTCCTTCATTTATTTTATGGTTGTTGCACACCCTCTGATTGTTCTTCATAATACTTTCTGCAGAGAGAATAAAAATATAGCTATGACTGTATTTATTTATCTATTTATTTATAGTTTAGAAAAGTTTTTTCTTCAGCTTTTACTTGTTAATAGTAATGGCCTATATATTGTCAGGATGACACACATTTTAAGGGAAAATCTTTAAAATAATTTTGCATTAATTTATCTTCTGGCTTCAGATCATATATCTCTTTGATTCTACAGCCAGAGCACTTCCAGTGGGGGAAACAGAGGCCACATTTCCATCTGGTTGTGCCCAGTGGGTTCGTGTTACAGAGGTTCCCAAACTTATTTGTTTGATTGCCTGTATGAGTTTGGTTTTCTTTTTTTTTTTTTTTTCTTATCATTGTGGCCAAAATATCTGGTAACTTAGAGGAAGAAAGATTTCTTTAGCCTCATAGATTCAGAAGTTCAGTCCATGGTCTACTGGCCCCAAGGCAGAAACATTAAGGTGGCAGAATATGGAACAAGAAAGCTACCGAGACCATGGCAACCAGAAAGCACACAGAGAGAGAGAGAGAGAGAGAGAGAGAGAGAGAGAGAGAGAGAGAGAGAGAGGAAGGCCCAGGGATGGATATGATCCCCAAGGTCAAGCCCCAGTTGCCTACCCCCTCTAACCCACAGTTACCCCCCAGTAAGCCTACTCAGATTATGAATCCAACAATAGATTTATTTAATGAGCTTTTGGACCCAGTTCAATTGTTTCACCTCCAAACACCTCTCCATGGCCAACACATGAGCTTTGCTGAGGGGAAACTACACAATCTAAACCATAACACTGCCTCTTCTAAAGAAAAAGAAAATTACTCAGCTCCCCTATTGGAAATCTAGATTTAGTGATAAATTTCCATTCTTTTATATATCTATATTTTATTTCAGCCTCCCCCCAGGGGCAATATTGCCCACTTTGGGAGCCTCTGTACAATCCCCAGGACATCAGGCAGTATAAGGGTGTGAAGCTTCATGAGAACCATTCTTAGCACAGAACAGCCTAGGGTAACCCAAACATGTCCAACCAAATCCAGACAAGGCATCTCCAGCCTCCTTCAGAAACCCTCAGCTAAATTCCAAATTATCCTTCAACACCACAAGAAGAAGAAGAAGAAGAAGAAGAAGAAGAAGAAGAAGAAGAAGAAGAAGAAAGAGGAGGAGGAGGAGGAGGAGGAAGAGGGCGAGGGGGAGGGGGAGGGGGAGGAGGAGGAGGATAAGGTCTATGGAGGAGCTTATGAAAACATACCAAGCCGATGGAAGCATGTGGTTTATGTGAGGTGTGGGGTTTATCCAATTTGGATGGCCATTGGTGGTTTTATTTTAAAGAGAAGAGTTCAAAAATGATGACATACACTTAGATATAGGATCATGGAATGGATAGAAGAAAATTTATAAAAGGGCCCCTAAAAGCTAAATTTAATCAAGGTCTAGGCAAATATGCCACCCTCGACTCTCTAAGCCACTTTCCCAGCCTCTTTTCTATCTCTGCTCATCTAAATGGGGAGCTAAAAGCTGTTCTTTCTCCGCCATACCAAGAGATTGTTGACATGCACACACACTTCGCCACTGGCTCCTCTGTCTTGCTTTATCTGCAGACAATCTTCCAGTCTTCATTTATTATTTATTTATCGTGTGTGTGTGTGTGTGTGTGTGTGTGTGTGTGTGTGTGTGTGTTACTGGGGATTGACCTCAGAGACATTTTACCTCTGAGATACACCCTCAGCTCTTTTGATGTTTGTTTTGAATCAGGATCTCGCTAGATCCTTAGGTTGCCGAGGCTATCCTCGAATCTGCAATACTTCTGCCTCAGCCTGCTAAGTACTGGGATTACAGGCATGTGTACCACGCCTGGTTTACAATCTGCATTTCACTGGTACCCCTTGGTATCTGTTCCTGCATATTCTTCCCAGCGGCCTCTCTGCTGCCGGACACACTTCTGAGCAAGTTCGACGTCATAGCATAGACATTTCTTTCAAGATTCTGCCTCACATGACCCAACTGAACCTTGCATCCATTTTTTTTTTTACCCACAAACCACCTCTGTATTGGTGACTTAACATCTGGATGCATCTGCTTTCTCTTTCTTTTCCATGGCTGTCCTGTGATGCTTCTAATTCAGTGTTTCCCAGATATGTTTTTTTCATTAATTCTACTTCTTCTATCTCAGGCTAGAATGGTGAAGCCCTTCACATACAGATGAATGCAACTATCTCCAAATTGTACTTCCTGTTCTCAAGCTCCGAGGATGCAAATCTATTCCACACATGTCATGAAGCTTTATCTTGCTAAAACAGAAATAAATTAATTTTTCTACTCTATCCCCATGCTAAAAATGAAAAAATCTAAAATGCTCTTCACAGTCTGTGGATTTTCTTCCTCAGATTGTCACTCAAGGGCCCTGGACCACTTTCACAAAGTCTCCTTGACCACTCCTAGCCCATAAAAATAAATTCCTATTTCCGAATGTTGATGAAATTTACCATCTTGGGTCTGCAAGCTATTCGTGTTGATGGTTGCAAATTTATAATAACGCAATGCTTTTTCCACTGAAGAAGAGAAACTATGGTTCTCCCTGCATTTCAGAGTAACTATCACTCAATAAAGGGTATAATGTCCAAATTGCTGGTGCCTACAATTTGCTTGTTTTTCATCTAAAACTCCAACATAACCAGGCATTTATAAGAGCCCTGTTCAGTAATATCATCTCGAAGGGCAGAAGTGTATTTGCATAATTCATATTTACAAAGATACGAGTTATATGGTTCTCATTATGCAGGGAGAATGTGCCCCCGTGTCTGCCCATGTCTAATTGGCCTGGGGATTGTCCTTCCCAGCATTCATCAGCCACGTCCTCATTTTATTCTATTAGGAGGGAAGAAAGAGCCACACTAGACTGATCAATGTGCCAGTGAATCTTATGGCTGTATTTTAGAATGACCTATATTAAAGGAGTTGGGAAAACATAAGAGAAATTTACTACTCATAGGATAATGACTCACCGTAGCGTCAGGGTGCCCCGAACGTGGCATACTCTTGCTGTATTTACGCCCCAATGCTTGACTGATGGTCTTTCTCATATTTTGCCTTCCTTCTGAAAGCCTGGATTCTCTTGCCTTATTGATCTCTTTATACCCTTATCATTTTTCCCCTGAGTTATTTGGCACGGTGACAGCACTCTGTTGCCAAGGCTGATTTAACATCATCTCCCAAGTATGCGGCGCTGAGCTCAGAGTGGAATATTTTAAGACTGAAACATGTAACACATCTGTCAGGCAATGATACAAATGTGGTCCCTTGTCAGAACTAATGAATGAGGTAATCCAGAGTATGGATAAAGAGCAGGAAGATGGAAGATGCTAGAAACTCTGTTTCGCCAAAAAGCATTTCTCAGTAATTAAATTATTTGGTGAAGAATGATGTTCCTTTGTTTTGGGTTCTCACTGATTTTTTTCTTCCACAAAAAGACTTTGGCAGATATCTCTAGAGAACATAAGTGCCCCAAGAAACAGACAGCTTGCACACATTAATAGAAAAAATAGTGAGTGGTCTTCTAACTGGAGTCTCTCTTCTGGGAAGAATATATTTTTGTCCAAATATTCCATAAAACTTGTTGAGCAAGCAACTTGATCAGAGTCCATTTTTATTTTTTAGATTTGCTTTTGCCAAATTCTCACTATTGGATAGGAACAAGGATAGGAACAAAACCTACAGAAATGTTCCAACAATTAGAAACAGACACAGATAACCTGTCAGTAGTGCCTCACCCTATAACCTTAAAAGATTTCTCCAATCTGAACATGGTTGAGCATGCCTATAACCCCAGTCCTTGGAAGGCTGAGACAGAAAGGATCACAGGTTCAAACCAGCCTTGGAAACTTAGCAAGGCCCTCGGCAACTTTGTGAGACCTTTTTAAAATTAAATATATACATACATACATACATACATACATACATACGGTTGGAGGTATAGCTCAGAGGTAGAATGCCCCTGGGTTTAATCCTCAGTAACACACTACACACACACATCTCTTTATAAAAATAAAATATTATCCCAAATTTGAGTTTTTACTGCATGTGGCTGTCATGCTGGGATGTAAGTTCCTGGCTTTGCACAGTGCTCACTCAGAGATGTGTAACTCGGGATGCAACATTTTCAGCTCTGCTTAAGTTCTGAGAAATGCCCCTGCACACTCAATTCCCCTCATCTAGAAACAGAAATAGAGATCCAGTATTGAGGACCCAAGAGAAAAATCACCTGCAAGTCCCACTAGGTACCTCATGAACATCACTGGTCTCATTTAACCTCATATGTACCTGAAATCCATTCATATTACCATTCATGCTGACTGTTAACGAAAGCTCGGATTGTATTTGTAAATAAGTTATTTACTCCCTTGATTTATTTACTCCTACAATATAAATGTAGCCCAGTTTTCTTATCAGAACTCTATGGTATTTCTCCTGATTTTATTTTCAGCTGCAACTATTTCTCTAACCAGGGAACAGAAATGACACCAATGTTCAAAGTAAACCACCTAGCCATCCCGGTGTGATGGCACATGCCAGTAATCTCAGTACTTGGGAGGCTGAGACAGGAGGATTGCAGGTTCAAGGCTGGAGTTCACAATTTAGCAAGACTCTCAGCACCTTGGCAAGAACTTGTTTCAAAATAAAAAGAGCTGGGGTGTAGTTTGGAAATAGAATGTCCCTGGGTTCAATAATGCCCTGGGTTCAATCTCAGGATGAAGGAATGGAGGAAGAAAGGAAGGGCTGAAGGGAGGAAGGGAGGAAGGAAAGAAGGAACGAAGGAAGGAAGGAAGGAAGGAAGGAAGGAAGGAAGGAAGGAAGGAACCCCTCCCACCCTTTTTAGTGCCATTTCAATTAGTACTGAGGTCAGAATGTATTTGAACCTGTGCCGATAAAGACATTTGCAAAGGAAGGGTCTGAGCTGAAGCCTCAGACTCCTGTTTCTCTGTGTGGTATGTTTTCCTCCTGTTCTCCAGTATCCAAACCTTTTCATCCTAAAGATTTGACTCAAATTTCCCCCTCCTCTGAGAAAACTTTATCATAGGCAGATTTCTTACCTCCCTACTTAAGGCTCTAGGGGACATTTTCCTTAAGCCTCTGCTGGTGATAAATATTGTGTGCAATGTTTTGTCCTTCAGGGTGTATGCCTGTCACTGGCATGATGGAGAGTTAAGACTGGGCACGCAGCAGGCACACCTCAGACCCTCAGCGCTCATGCATGTATACCCAGAAGAAATCTTGCTCTTGGTACTTAATCATGTACTGAAAGTTGAATGATATAAAAATCTAATCAACAGTGATTATGCTTGAGAGATCCAAGGATAGGTCAGAACCCTTACCACAATTATATTCTTAGTTTTATTAGATAATTGCATGTTGTTCGATGTGGTTGCACAAGCATGGAAGCTTGAGAAATGGTTCTACTAGCCTGTGTGCTGCTGGGCAGGCCTGGAGTCAGAAGAGAAAGGAAGCTCTGGATAATAGGTCCTACCCATCCTTCTTCTGCAGCTCTCTGCCAAAACAGCTGCTAGCTTGCTCTTATAGCCACAACTGCAGCACCTGAGCTACCTGGATTATGGAAAGAGATCTGCTCATTTACTGACCAGGGAATAGGCAAATATTTATTTCGTGCTGGGATAGCTCATATATGTCTGTCAAAACTATGAGGGAAGTGGCCTCCAAATTTCGGATCTCAGTGTATTTGTATAAAGAGAATCTTGCAGAAATGTAAAGGCAGATAGACCTTGTAAGATAAAATGCATGTAAATAAAGGTGCGCTTTCCGTTGAACTAACAATTATTGTCGATCAGGATTTAACTAGGTTAAAATAATTGGGATAATATATTCCAACTATTTTAGTTAACAACTTCTTTCTTACTGTTACCTCTTCTTGATGGGCATGGGACATTTGCATTATATTCATTCTGTATCATATCAGATTTGTGTATGTGTTGAAACACTTTTAAAAAAACTATCATCAATTCCATTGCTCCTCGTGATTCATTCTTTGATGGAAAAGAATTGTATTTGTAAGAAGTATGTTTGTAGGAAAGAGCTGGCAACTTGAAGGGGGCAAATTATTTGCACAGTGAATAGAGAATCTGCCAAATTGACCAACAGAGAACTTGCAGTGGGCCAGGATATAATTACTTTGCTCCTCTGACATATAACTCTCCACCCCCCTCAGATGTGACTCTGATCAAAATTTTAATGCCACATTATTAGCAAAAAATAACTACTTTGAAAGTCAATAATAACAGTATGTCATTCGTACCATTTCCTGAAAAAAGTCTCCGATCTGATAAAATTATAAAGCTTTTTTTTTTTGGGGGGGTACTGGGGTTTCTGGAAGCCCTTCTACCTCCAGGCTACACTCCCAGACCTATTTTTTATATTTTTATTAGGAAACAGGGTCTCTTAAGCCAGTGCGGCTGGCTTCGAACCTACGCGATCCTCCTGTCTCCGCCTCCCGAGCGCGAGCGCGGGGATCACAAGTGTGCACCACCACGCCCGGCCAATTAAAGCATTTAGATGCTAAATGATCAAGTGTGCCATCCCTATTCTCTTATACCTGTAATGACCCTTTATACTTGGTTTACTATAGATCTCAAAAAAATATTTCAGAGGAAGAAATACCTTCTCTTTCTGGTTCTCGATAACAATTAAAAGAATATTTCTAGGAACTGACTTCTGGTCTGAATCCTTAACACTTAACTAGGTATGGTGGCACACACTTATAATCCTAGTCCTTGGGAGGCTGAGGCAGGAAAATCATGGGTTCACAGCCAGCATCAGAAACTTAGTGAGGCCTTTTGCAAATTAGTGAGATCCTGTTTCAAAATAAAAGAATAAAATAGGACTGGGGGGGGTATAGCTCAGAAGTAGAATGCCCATAGATTCAATCCCCAGTGCCACACATATGCACACACAAACAACACTAATTTTTAACACTTTCTTTCTTCAGGTAGTAAGGTTACTTTTATTTTTATGCTACCTTACCTTTATTTAGGATGAAATGTAAGTAGAGCTTTCTACCTTTTATCCAGGGCAGATGGATGAGATAAAAGAAGCCTCTTTATGATGAACAGATCTCCATTATCAAAGGGATGCTGCTCTCACATGTTGTCTCTTCTAACTTTTCTCTGAATTTCAATTTGAGACAGAGGAGAGACTTAAGTCTATGGCTAAACCTCTAAAGAAAGGAAGGTCAGAATTCCTTTTCTCATTCCTTCAGTGTAATTTTTCGTGTTGTCTTTTTTTTTATTTAAAGAAGAAACAAAAGAGAAATCATGAAACCATTTCCAATAAATGCCCTTAACAGGCAGAACCGTTAAAATGTCACCCTGCCACCACCATCCAGAAAATTTCCAACAACTATGGGTGAAAGCTGAGAAGGAAGCGGTTAATCCAAAATTGTGTGTCCTCCAGGCCACACACATAGACAGAAAAACCCCAGTGAATACCAGGATTTTAAAAACAGAGAGCTTGTTATCTCCTTGCGCTTAAAAAGTAATGTCTTGCCAGGCGTGGTGGTACACGCTTATATTCTCAGTACTTGCGAGGCTGAGACAGGAGGATCTGTATTTACAGCCAGCCTCAGCTACTTAGGGAGGCCCTCTGCAACTTAGTGAGGCCCTGTTTCAAAATCAAGAATAAAAATAAGGCTGGACGTGGAGTTTGGAGGTAGAATGTCCCTGGGTTCAATCCCCAGTTCTGGGGGGAAAAAAGTCACTTTTTTAGTAATATTTTTCAAAATCTTTTGCCATCCATTTAAGATTTTGTTTAAAAAAAAAAACCTTTATTCTTTGGGAACGTGATGGGGGAGGGACGTTAAATATGAAAATAAATAAAAGAAGCCGAAGTAAAATCTTCCCCCAAGGTTAGTGGTACCAGACACAGGATCTTCCATCTGGGTATCTCAAGGACAAATTCCCACATGGGGATGCAAAGGGAAAGCATCAGAGAACTAACAGATGGGCTTCCCTTGCCTTGACCGGCCTAATGGAGCTCTTCTCCAATTTGCATACTAGCCGTCCCTGAGACAGGTGTAAGTCAAGGACTTAAGAGAGGCCAAGAGAAACCTTACATAGTATGCAGCTTCCTGCCTGGTTTTGCCTGAGTTTGTCTTCTGTGCTGATAGCTAGGAAATAACTCTAAGGAGTTTAATGGCAATATTTTTTTAATTTATTTTTATTCTGAGTTTTAGTCTAAGATAGCTTAGTATATGTGAGAGTTCAAATAGAAGAGTTTCATCCTGATGAGGGAAGAATACTGATGCCTTTCTCTGTTTATTAGTGACTCATCTCCAAAATAGCTTGCACATGCCTGCACTTTTTATTACGTATGCACAGAAAACATTGGCTGTTTTCTGGTGCTTGGTCACAGATCTGAACGTTGAAGTGTTGGGAGCTGCCTGGCTCTGGCACAGCCAGTCTCTGAAATAAAGAACCCATGGCTGTCCAAACCTCTATCTTCTCTTATCAAATTCTTGAAATGTCTGACTGTCTCTCAGATGGGTAATGTACCTGTGATTGTGCACTGTATACAGAAGTCTGTTAATTTATGCTTGTCTATGCTTCTCAATTTATTCTCTTGGCCTTATCAATTAGCTCCAAATGAACCACATCTTTGATGATTGATGCACTATCATGTTGGTGCTTGGCCATGGGTTTGCCATGACCAACAGATAAGGCAGAAGAAGGATATAAGCGGAGGTTTGATAAGAACTTGCACAATGGATTCTTCTTACCTTGAAATGGTCCCTCTTGAAACCTGGCCACCATGCAGTTAAACAACAACAACAACAACAATTCGACGAAAACAACAACAGTTATCGCGACAGCACAATTTCCTGATATTGATTTATCCAAATAATTTTGGGGGCAATACATAGTAGTAGATGCACAGAAGACTATACTAGCCATTGTGGAAACAATTTCAGCCCCAGATGTATTCGGCTAGAGAGAGTGCCCTCGTGAAAAACTTGGGAGGATGAGCTAGCATGTGGAGAAAAGGAAAATGCAGAGGAGAAAAAAAGGTAGCCTGGCCAGGCTCTCAGATCCCTGGAGCTGTCCGTCATCCCTGTTGGTACCATGTAAAGCGGAGGCTTGCTAAGCCAAGGTAAAGAATCAACTGCCAACCGCTGGAACCAGCCACGATGTCCACCAACAGATGAATGGATTACAAAACTGTGGGATATGTACACAATGGAGTTTTAGTCAGCCATAAAGAAATTATATCATTTACAGGGAAATGGATGGAACTGGAGGGCATTATGCTGAGTGAGATTAGTCAGTCACAAAAAAGAAGAAATCGGGTACTCTCCCTAATATGTGAAAGTTGGGGAGAAGTGTTTAACAGGAAGAACTCTAGATGAAGAAGGGGATCCTGGAGAGGAGCAAATAAGACAGCCTAACTGAGGAGATGGGAGAGGGAAGAGGGAAACTCTCTAAAGCACATCGATGCTCTTACACAAACATATCAAAGCCAACCACTGAGCCAAGCATGGGAAGGAGGGACAGGGAGGAAATGGGGTAGAGATTGGGTAAGGGCTAATCTGGGTGATGTGTGCATGTGTGTCTCCAGAAGTCTTTTATCCCATCAGGATGTATGACTACAATGCACCAATAAAAAATGCAAAAAATATGTTATAACCAAATTACAAAGCAGAAAGTGATATAAAAATAAAGGTGATTAAAAAAAGAATAAAACATTATCGGTTTGAGCCACATTGCTACCTACTGTTATTTGTTATGCAGAAACTGATCATTGAAATGGTCGCTTAAAAACTACATCTGTTTACTCAGATCCTGAAGGGCCATGAACTTGGCATGCGACTTTAATCCGCTAAGAGGCTGTTTTCTCTGTGTCTGAGCAGGTTGAACTGTATGGTCTTTGAAGCTTCCTTCCAGCCTTGAGAGTCTATTTCGTTTTGTACTGGGATCAAAATAAAGATAGCTAGTGACCTGATTGTAACAGCAAACTAATTATGCATTATGCATCCTTAAAAGAAAGGGATTCTCAACTTGGCAGCCCTGGTCTAATATAAAGCCACTAGAAAACAAAGCATTCTTTGTGCAAAAGGCTTCCAGCTCAGCCTCATCACAGCTGAGCATTTTGATGGAGATTCTTCAACTTTGCATTGTGCATATTCTGAAGAAAAAAAAAAAAAAGAAAAGAAAACCCAGTAACCAATGTTTGGTATAATGACTGCAGAAAATAATGGAATGGATGCTTTTCAAAGAACTGGAATCTGTGCTGTCAGCTCATTCCATAATACAGAGAGAAAGGTCCAAAACAGAAGGTGTCGTGATGTCACGAGTCAGGCAGCTCTCTGTACCTGTTTACACATGTCAACCCCTTAAGGTCACAGACTTACTGCTAACCTCAGCAATTTAGGGAAAACTTTTGCAACATGGTGAGACCCTGGTTCAAAATTTAAAAATGAAAGAGGGCTGGGAGTGTGGCTCAGAGATAGAATGATCCTGGGTTTATCCCCCAGCAACCATAATAAAATAAAATAAAATAAAATAAAATAAAATAAAATAAAACAAGAGTGGTATAGGCAGAGCTGCTCTTATAGTTCAGGCAGAAGGCTCCAGCTTCACTAATTTTATCCCTAAACACACTGTTTTGAAACATATCAGAAATAAACACAGGATCTTCTGTTATTTGAACCAAATTCTGCCCCAAAGTGATAATGGCTATGTAAGTTATATTAAGAGCTAAAGAATTATATCAGAAACCATTTAGGGGTGTGGAGGTATTGCCAAGAGAGAAATCAAAGACCAAGCGAACTCAAAAGACATTTTTCATTCTCACGCACAATAAAAGAAAAACATTTCATTTACTCGGTTTTCAATGACTCCTGTCAGACTTGCTTTCCACTAAGTTCCACAGTGACCATTAACGATATTAATGTGCAATCATTAATATTGTTCCCACTGGTAATAAGAGTTATCCTATTATTCCTCAAGTCGGAGTATATTTATGCAGACAAATTCCAGCTGAGGAATTCCTTGGTATTGATGTATTCCGATAAGCTTTGGGAACAGTGATCTGTATCCACTGTAAGGAGGATGGTACTTAGCTTTTAACTCTTCCTTAAATGCAACAGGAATCATAGAAGCCACAGAAGCTAGAGTGATCATCTCTTTGGGAGAATAGGGAGGAGACTGGAGAAACATATAAAGACCTGGCCAACTGGTTGAAGCGTGAAAGTATCTTTCCACCACAGTAAGACCCTTTGACTCTACACTGTTGAACCCCTTCTTGAGAGATACAGTGCATCTGCCTATCTGCCTATATTAAGATTCTTTGAAGCCGGGAATGGTGGCACATGAGTGTGATCGTAGTATCTGGGAGGCTGAGACAGGAGGATCACAGGTTCAAGTCCAGCCTCAGCAATATAGCGAGAAGACCCTCAGCTACTTAGTGAGACCCTGTTTGAAAATGGACTCTGGATGTAGCTCTGAGGTAGCACGCTCCTGGATTCAATCCACAGTACCAAAACACAAGAACAGACAAGCAAAAAATCTCGAGAAAAGAACATTCTTTGATTCTGCGTACTTAAATCATAAGTATATTGTATCAGCCTGTACCAAGATTCCCAAGTAATATTGACTGTGTGAATAAGTAGAGATGTTCTGCCTCCAAACAAGTGGTGTAGAAGGGGATTACACACGCACACACACACACACACACGCACGCACACACACACACACACAATTCCTTAGTTGCTGTTCATATTACCTTTGGCAAGTTTTTCAACCCCTGGAGCCTCAGTTTCCCTGTCTGACAACTGAGGATAACAGCAGACTGAGTTTTCTAGGCCACTAAGTTGACAGAATGGTGTGAGCAGTTTTTCATTAGCCACTTAAATGAAAATGAAATTTCTTTCTTTCTTTCTTTCTTTCTTTCTTTCTTTCTTTCTTTCTTTCTTTCTTTCTTTCTTTCTCTTTCTCTCTTTTGCGGTACTGGGGATGGAACCCAGGGCATTCTATCTCTGAGCCACACCTCCAGCCTTATCTTCTATTCTTTATTTTGAAACTGGGTCTCACTGAGTTGCAAAGGGCCTCTCTAATTAGCCGAGGCTGTCTGTGAACCATGATCTTCCTGTCTCAGCCTCCCGAAAGCTGGGATTACAAGTGGACCACCACACCTGGCAAAATGAGAGAAATTTCAAAGGAAAAGAATGACGCTTTGCTATTTCTAACTGGAGGTATGGAGTCAATTAAAAAGTACATATTTGGTTGACTTTTATTCTTATTTAAGTTTCCTTGTGTGTGTGTGTGTGTGTGTGTGTGAGAGAGAGAGAGAGAGAGAGAGAGAGAGAGAGAGAGAGAGAGAGATATTGGGGACTGAACCCAGAGACATTTCACTTCTGAACTATACACTCTCAGCCTCAATTTATTTTTATTTTTGAAACAGGCTCTTGCTAAGTTGCAGAAAGCCTCAATAAGAGTTATCTGAGGCTGCCCTCAAACTTGCCATCCTCCTGTCTCAGCCTCCCAAATACCGGGATTATAGGTACACACCACACTGGCTACAAATTTAGTTTAATAAAACAAAATTATGAATCATAAAAATGTGCGCCGGTGTATACGTATAGGCCTCCGTATTTTCTTAACACAGTTAAAGGTCTAGTCTAGGGTTAGAAATGAGAGTTTCTAATGCCATGTCCAGCTGTGGTCAAGATGTGGATTCTATCACTATTGACTGAAATACTGAATGACAACGCAAAAGAGTAGAACGTAACAAATCATGCGCGGGGATCATTTGACTCGATGCTTCAGGGGGAGTTATATGTGGTTTAATGAGCCAGGCTACCTTTCCTTAGGGAATAGAAAAGGGCCTGGGTTATCACAGAGGGGACTGCAGCGATTCGAAATGAATGCTTTGCTCGATGTCAGCTTTAAAAATTATGATCACAGCGTTTAGTGCAGATTTCATTTTTAATAATCTCCTTAAAAATCACTAAAAATACCACCCCGCCATGTAATTTGTTTCTTTCACACGGATGGTACTCCTACTGTTTAAAACTAATTGCTTTTTTACATTATCTTAAGGTCAGGCTCCGCAGAATGAATTTGGAGATTGCATAGCTGTGTGCCTCCACTGTTTAACACATCGAGAGCGGATCAGATGCTGAATGAGAATCCCTTCCAGAATTGCACTGAAGATACCTGCTTTAATTTGCCTCTAGGCAAAGCTACCGATGACTGGCAGTGTGACTTGAAGGTTGTTAAGCAGTCTGAGTATGTATTTGCCTCTCTCTGGAAGATGGTCTACAGATGACGTTTATTTATTTATTTTTCGTAAAAATTTGACAATTAGGATATGCAACGGGAAAAAAAAATCAGGCCTGGGTTTGGTTGGGAGTTTGGGAGAATAATTAAGTATTGTTTACGTCTATCTGATCGGATACAGCTCTGTCAGGATTGCTAGTAAGATCAAAAGTTGGGCGATACCTTCAGCTCTTTGCAACAGCAGCAAGTCATAAAGGTAACACTACGAGTGTGTTCTCAACTCAACTGCTGGGTCCCCTAGGACACCTTGGGAAAAAATGGAAATGTCGCTGGGTTGACTGAATTGTCCCTACTCTTTCAGGGTATACATGAAGCCGTTGGAAAATAGTCTCACAATTCTGTAGATTGGGGTAAGCAAGGGTGTGTGTGTGTGTGTGTGTGTGTGTGTGTGTGTGTGATTCACACTCTTTCCTAAGACCTCTTATAACCACACATGTGTCTAATAGCACTTATAACATATCAAAAACTCAATGGTGCTCACTATGGAAAAAATTAACACTGATTTCCCACCAAAACAATTAAAAAATGGACAAGAATACTTGTGAACTCATATGTATTGATGAAAACAATATTTTCTTTTCTTGACATACTTAAGAACGACAAATTCTCAAAGGCATCAGATGGCAAAGAAAGTACCCATGACTTTGTTTTTCATTTTGTTTCGTGCCCTTGTTTTCGGTATTGTGAACTGAACCCAGGGGCATTCTATCTGAGTAATATCCACAGCCCAATTTTATTTTTGTTTCGAAGCAGAGTCTTAACTAGGTTGCTGAAGGTCTTGCTACTTGCTGAGGGTGGCCTTGAACCTATGATCCTCCTGTCTAAACCTCCCAAGTACTGGGATCACAGGTGTGTATCACCATACCCAGCCATGAATTTTTTTTTTATTTTAACATTACAGGATCAAGCTTTCAGAAACCACAAAAATAGTTTAACTATCTATACTTTCTGTTTTCTCAGAGAAACTTAAGACAATTTTTTAGATTTTTAAAGGGAGAGTGGAAGCTTCTAAATAGCTTATTCATGAGCAACAAACCTTTGACATCCCCATTAAAATCTAACTTTGTTTTAAGAACTTCTTTTAAAAATCTAGGAAAATTTGGGTTTGGGTTCCAGAATTTAAAAGACATTCCAAAAGTATAAACATTGAGCACAAAATAACTAACTCCAATTTTTGTTTTTTTTACCCATGGTTATTGTGGCTTTTAACTGCAGGTAAATGTTTTCTTCCATTCCTAGTTTTATTATCATTCATTAAAATTCAGAGAGGGTGAAGTAACCAACTACCATTATAATCTCTCCACAGTTAAATACCTGCCCAAGACTTTTTTATTTGACAATTTCACAGCTATATTTTTTTGTTTTGTTTTATTTTTATTGTACTGGGAATTGAAGCCAGGGGCATAGTACCTCCAGGATACACATTCAGCCCTATTTTATTGTTTATTTTGAAACAAAGCCTTGCTAGGTTGTTTAGTCTCATTAAGTTGCTGAGGCTGGCCTTGAACCTGCCATCCTCCTGTTTCAGCTTCCCAAATATTGGAGCTACAAGTGTCACCACACTTGGCTTCTAGTTAATATATATATTATACATATACTTTGCAACATAAATACCTCAGGGGAATATATATGCGTGTGTGTGTGTGTGTGTGTGTGTGTGTGTGTGTGTATACACATACACACATTCTCAATATATATTCTAATGTAAATATATAATGTAAATGTAATATAATATAATGTAAATAAATATAATATATAAACATAATACATATAATATATAATATATAATATATAATATAATATATTTATATATAAATATAATATATAATGTGAATGTAATATAATATAATGTAAATATAATAAATATAATATATAATGTAAATGTAATATAATATAATGTAAATAAATATAATATATAAATATAATATATATATAATATATAATATATAATATAATATATTTATATATAAATATAATATATAATGTGAATGTAATATAATATAATGTAAATAAATATAATATAATGTAAATATAATAAATAGAATATATAATGTAAATATAATATTCTAATGTAAATATATATTTGAATATATATTTGAGTTATAATAAATATATAGGTATATCTGAATTAGAATTGCAATAATAACCAGATCTATATGATTTAGTGATTAATAAGCAATTGATTTTAGTTAGTTTGTTACAGTCAAATTGAGCTAGCTATAATTATGCATAATGGTGAGAAGGGGTATGATACAATTTTGGTTACAGGGTCAAGAAGAATTGCAATGCATATTATATTCTAATCTCCTATTTTAAGGAGAATTGCTGCAGGAGATTGGGATCTAGCAATGGATGCTTCTACCTGTGCTTGAGGAAGTTAAAGTTGGAGGTCTTATAGTGGTCTTTTTATCACAAAGGCTAGGTATAGCGTGTGTAATATATATTATGCATTATAAATATATATTCAATATAAATTTTTATGTATCTTCCCCAGAGTTGTTGAGAGACAAGAGGAAGGCAAAGAGTCTAGTCTGCAGGCATTTTCCAGCTTTAGAACTGACCTATTTATAACGTGATGCTCACACCTCTGCTATCGAAGCAAATTGAAGATTTATCACCAGAGGTTGACCTGCCGATTTCATCCTCATTATACTACCTGGAGTAAGGTGACACAAAAGCAGAGGTGTCACCGGAGAGTCCAGAGCTAGCCCGGCAGTGCTGTTCTTTCAAAAGGAGTTGGTTAAAACAAACAAATCTGCTCCATTGAAAAAGTTACTGCAATTCATTGAAAATTCTGTAAAAATACAACCTGTAAACTCACAGTGAATGCACTGGCTTTGCTCATTACTATAAGTAGGGGGCTAATAGAGGTCCTCCTAACCTGTAAAATAAAAGTATTATAAAAATAATAAGCCGGGCGTGGTGGCGCACGCTTGTAATCCCCACGCTTGGGAGGCAGAGACAGGAGGATCACGCAGGTTCGAAGCCAGCCGCACGCGCTGGCTTAGGAGACCCTGTTTCCAAATAAAAATGTAAAAATAGGTCTGGGAGTGTAGCCCGGAGATAGAAGGGCTTCCAGGAATCCCAGCACCACCCCCCCAAAAAAAAATAAATAATAAGCTGTAGCTGGGTGTGGTGGTGCATGCTTGTAATCCCAGCATTTGGGAGGCTGAGGCAGGAGGATTGTGATTCATGGACAGCCTCAGAAGCTACTTAGTGAAGCCCTTTACAACTCAGTGAGACCCTGTTTCAAAATAAAGAATAAAAAAATAGGGCTGAGGGTGTCAATCTGAAGTAAAATGCCCCTGGGTCCTATAACCAGTACCACAAAAATTTTATAATAATAATAAGCTGGGCATAGTGGTGCATGCTTGTAATCCCAGTACTTGAGAGGTAGAGACAGGACGATGACAGGTTCACAGACAGCCTCAGCAACTTAACAAGTCTCTCAGCAACCTAGTGAGACTAAGTTTCAAAACAAAAAATAAAAGAGGTCTTGGGTGTATAGCTTGGTGATAGAATGACCCTGGGGTTCAATCCCTCTACCATAAATCATCATCATCATCATCATCATAATACATGATTTCAAGTCTCAGTGTATAATTAATTCATTCTATAAATTGGAAAAACAGAAGTAAGATATTGTCCTGAAACCAGCAGACCCACAGCTCTAAAATGGGTGGCCCTCAGGTGGCCCATGGATTGATACCCATCTACAAACTGTTGACCAGAGCGGAGTGAGATCCATCAGAGAAGTTCAGAGAATAAGGGCTGAAAAACATAACCCCAGTTGACTTTGTCACATCCTCCAACTATCTGATTTAACATTAATCTGCAATGGGGAAGAAGTAAGTGTGCACTCAATATTCATCTCAGGTAGTATCAGAAACGCTGCTGGAAATCAGCTCTCTGTTGTTGTGGTGGTTGTTGTTGTGCTTGTTGTTGTTGTCACTTTTCTTTGTTTTCTTTTAGCTTTCGTGGTCCTGGCGATTAAACCCAGGGGCGTTCAGACTCCAAGCTACACCTCCAGCCTTACTTTATGTTTTGTTCTGAAAATAGTCTCGCTAGATGGCTGAGAGTCTAACTCTATTGCTGAGGTTGGCCTTGAACCTGCAATCCTCCCGTCTCAGACTTTTAATATTGAGTTTAGAGATGTGCCTGGCAAAATCAGTCCTCTTGGTTCCCAAAACATTGTTCTCCCAATCTCATCTTCTGGTTGCCTACTCTGAGCCAATCTATGCTGAGGCGGCAAAATTCAGTTAAAGAACATTCCTGTCAGACAGAATAGAAAAAGAGCACAGGGGTCATTCAGATTTTTATTACTAGCAAATTCCATTTTTGAAAGAAGAAAAGAATCACTAAGCAGTTTGGGAACTACACTGTACAATTAGTTTGAGACAGAGATTTATATACTTTTGAAAAATTTGTTGAATCCATGCATGGTGGTGGACACCTGTAATCCCAGAATTTGGGAGGCTGAGACAGGGGTATTACAGGTTCAAGTTCAGCCTTAGCAACTTAATGAGAACCTCAGTAACTTAGTGAGAATCTGTTTTAAAATAATAAAAAAAATAGAGGTCTGGCAGTGTAACTCAGAAGTAGAGTACCCCTGGGTTCAATCCCTAGTACTAAAAAAAATAAAAATAAAAAAAATGTTGAATTACCTAAAATTTTCCCAGGTTAAAATATGAAATAAGGAATTTATTTCCTTTTCATAAAGATCTTTAATCATATATCTATAATCACATTTTACCAATGGCAGAGAAGGAAAAAGTAAAAATGATCATTTTCCCTCAACTTCAATGGTGATTTATTATTCAATTCACTTTCCTATTATTTTCCTAGTTTCCAGTGATCATCATACTGTCCTGGAAATAGAATTTTCAACAGCCCAGAACATCCTTCTAGAAACACCAAAGCTTCTTCAAGTCTAACCTTTCTAGTGAGCTCCAGAGTTGACTGCACCCAAAGTGGGGGAAAACTCTTTTTTTTTTTTTTTTTTTTTTTAATCAGTATTAGATTTGTTTTCCTTAGCTAATCTTTCCAGGGTGATAGAAAGATGTTATGGTTGGCACTGACAAGTTTACTCAGCCCCCAGATCTGGTTTGGACACACACTTCACCTCGCAGCCACAGAAGCTTCTCATGTTCTACTCTTAACAATCCCATTGAATAAGAGGACACCAAGAAATAAACCTGTATCACAGGTGTCCCTGTCTTCCTGACCTCTCTTCTCTTTTAGGCATGGGTGGGCCTATTCCTGCTAGGATAAGAAAACACATCCATCACAGCCATAATTCTTGAATAGTTGAAGGAAAGTAGGAGATTTATTGGTACTTGTTTACTTTTTATTCCTAAATTTGCATACTTTTACTTGGCTTGAGGACAAGTCTGATGTGATTCATTTAGGCTCAACAGCTCAATTCCTCTCCCCTTTTCTCTCCTATCTGAATGCATTAACCAGTCTTAAACTTTTTTTTTTTTTTTTCTGCAGGGCCTTGCACAGATTAAATCCTCAGTAAATAAGCCATAACGGCAGATAGCTATTGGATAAGCTATTATATTTGGGTCTCCTTCTGTGTAGAATTGTTGATTTATTTTATGTCCCAAACTCCAATCCATCATCCTACTCTTTGGCTTGAATTCTTTATCATTCCACTCAAATATTTCCTGGTGTAAAGCTCTGTGTCACGGACAGAAAGCATTGTACAGACCATTGAAATATTAATACCAATTTCAAAACAGCAAGGATTCCAGGGTTAGGGCAGGATACATAGGCAAGGTTCCCCAAATTATCAGATCTTTGACCAGTTATAGTTCTAGTGAAGGATATTTTACAACCAAATGAAGAAAACATTTCCAAGATCTCTCCGAAAAAAAAAAAAAAAAAATCGATAGAGCTAACTCACTGTGAGAACTAAATACCAGGGAAAAAACTACATAGTCAAAGTACATCTCACAACTACTATGTAATTTTACTCACATTTTTGGTTTCTGGTGCTGTAAACAACTACATCACTGCTTAATCTGTTCATTCAAGGAACATTTATTGAACATAAACTGTGCAGGGAATACAAAAACAAGACATAACCCCTTGAAATATTTTGACTGGTTTCTAAGAGGGGAGGTTAAGCTGTTTATGGATTTGGCTTACTAGGGAATTTTGCTGGAATTTTTAGAACTACGTTGAATTCTTGGCTTAAGATACTTCAGATAACCTCTTTCTTCATTAGAATATTTTTTTTTCTATGTACTCTTATGTTCTGAAAACTACAACATTTATTTCTTTTGTCAGGCATACAACCCAAAGCCTGATTGTCACTATATAACTAAGGGCTTTTCTCATCCCTCTTTTAAGTATAAAAAGTCAATGCCAGGGCATAAAAGAAAGAAATCCAAAAAGGGGCAATCATCCACATGTCTCAACAACTAGCGGACACCAGCTTGGTATCTGGGCTGTTATCTAAATTACAGTATAGGCAGCTTCACTAACATTCTTGGCGTTTAAAGTGCTTTCCTCTGGGGCAACTTGTTCAAAGCTGTCTTTCTTTAATTTGACGCAATTTCCCCCTTTCCAGTTTTAAAAAATTAACCTCTGTAGCCCTGACCGCAAGACAGTAAAGAATTGTAGCAGCTGTCTGAATGCCAAGAAGGATAAAATTTCAGCACCAAGATTTTTCTGTAAAGGAGGCTTCTCTGTTTAACAGAGCTTAAAGAAAATAAAATTTCAGTTTGGCTTTACTTAGAAGCTACATTTCAAAGAAAGGCTGGTCCCTATCCCCGATCCTTGTTTAGAAGTTTCCTCTGATGCTGTTCAACGTATCTACGTTCTGTTCTGGTCATACAATGATTATCACTGTTGAAATGAAAAGCCAACCTGGTCTTGCTGTAGCTTCTCTTCTTAAAATATGCACTGCGTTTAAATAAGTAGTGGAAAGAAATAACAAAATTCCATCCTGGAGCTGTGCATCAAGAAGGGTATTAAATATTTCCTCATGATGAAAAAAAAATAAAAGGTATATTTTTCTGAAACCTTTCACCTTTCTTGAAAATGCAAAGATTGCAAAAGAGACCTTAGTTATTTTTTATGGTTATGTATACATTAATAACTTTATGGTATTAATGATGTCATGGGATCTTACTAAAATATATTTTATACATATGTTAAATAAAATAAACATGTGTGTGTGTGTGTGTGTGTGTGTGTGTGTGTGTGTGTGTGTTTTACTGAGGAATGAACCCAGGGGCATTCACCTTCCAAGCTACACCCTAACCCTATTTTATTGTTTGTTCTGAAACAGAGTCTTGCTAGGTTACTAAGAGTCTTGCTAAATTGCTGAGGCTATCCTCAAAACTGTAATCATCCTGTCTCTCAGACCCCCAGTCTGATCACAGGTGTGCACCACCACACCTGGCTAAAACAGAATATTTTTTGATAATGTGAAGTTAATGTAAGTTTTTCTTTGTGTGGGTTCATGGCGGGGTTACTAGGGATTGAACTCAGAGACATTCTACCTATGATCTTCAGCCCTGACCCTTCTTGATTTTTGTTTTGAAACAGGGTCTAGGTTGCTAGGCTGCTAAGGCTTGTCTGAAACCTGAGATCCTTGTATCTCAGCAGCCCAAGTATTGTGATTACAGGCATGCACCACCACGCCGGCTATGTGAGTCATTCCTGACAGTCAGAAATAAAAATTTTCTATAAACTACTTATTTGTTGGTTGACTAAATAACAGGCAGGCCTTTTGAGAAAAATCTGAGACCCTTCCCTGTCACCTGGATTCAAACATGAATCACCATGGGTCTTGGCTCCATTTTACCCCAAATCCTACCAGCAGTTACGATCAAGAGCTACAGACCTACAGATGCATCTTACAATCACTTCTCTCCTGTTATTTGCACCACTACTCAGAGTTCAGAGCAATATTGATACTATCAATATCTTACCCCAAACCCCAGTGCTTTCCAACTATCTAGTAAATTACTTAGAGCTATCTACCTTGGTATACATTTATTCCCCAAATTTCCCAATCTACAACTCTCCTACTTACAACCTGTTCCCCAAGCATCACAGGCAGAGTACTCTTGTTCCCCTTTAGAAATGTCATAGAGCTCCGAAGCTTTGTCACCATCACCTCTACCGTCCCACCTGTCCCCTCAAAAGCATCTACCCCAAATCATCTTATGCTAGAAAATGCCTTAAGGCTCTTCAGCTGAGCAGACCTGATCATCTCAACCTGTTGACAGATCCTACTATATTTCTTCTACCATTTTGAGTTATATACTAGACTCTGCTTGCTTTCAAGGTAAGTAATTCACTTTTCCCACTTGTTAACTGGGAGTTCCTAGATGGCTTCTGCTTCGCTTCTGTTTATTTGCCATTTTCGTTTTAGCATGGCAAAATATACATAACATAAAATATTTTCTGTTCACTTTGTGAGTTTATGTGTGTGGTGCTTGAGACTGAACCCAGGGGCATTCTACCTCTAAGCTACACAGCCCTTTATATGTTTTTGTTTTGAAACAGGGTCTTGCTAGGTTGCTGAAAGTCTTGCCAAATATCTGAGGTTAGCCTTGAACCTGTTATCCTCCTGCTTCAGCCTCCCAAGTACTGGGATAACAACCATGCACCACCACATCCTGCTATGTTGACTACTTATCACTTTATAATTTAGTAGTATTAAGCAGATTTAACATGGATGTGTCATCATTACCAGCATCAGTTTCCAGTACTTTGTTCATCTTACCCAAACAAAAACTTGGTACCCAATTAAAGAGTAACACTTATTTGTCTGTTCTTCCAGGCCCGGGTAAATTCGTCTCCTTTTTGTTTTTTTGTCTTTATGAATTTACCGCCTTGGTGCGTCATAGAAGTGGGATCCTACAATATCTGTCCTTTTGTGTCTGACCTGCTTTGCCTAGCTTAACGTCCTCCAGGGCCATCATGTCATAGCTTGCATGAGCATTCCTGTGGCATTAGCATAGAGCTCTTGAACACAGTTAAGAGCCCGTAAATACTCCTTGAATCCAGTTCAACTATCTGTCTCTGAATGAAATAAAAACAACCTTTAATTGTATTAGTAGGTTTATCAAGCCTTTCTCCCCAGAAGGGATGGAGCGTAGGCACTTAAAACAAACAAACAAAAATATTCTGCTTGGTGCAACAACTTTTCGACTTTTGAGTCTATAAAACCTTTGCAATAGAATTTTGCTTCATGTCACTGAAACTCAAATTTACCAACCTATGATCCATATAAGATTTAATCTCTAGAGACTCTTGTCCTGTTTATAACCCGCCCACTAACCCATTCTAGAAAGCCTAGCTCTTCCTGATTCTCTTGGGACCTGGGGCAGACATAATCAATGAACTGATTCAGCCTTCATCCTTCATTATATATTTCTTTCTGCCTAGCAGTGTCTGGGCTATAATATCATAACAGATCTGCCCAACTGGATATATGAATATATGGGGCATAACTGGATATTATAAGTACTTGAGGTAGGAGGGATATTACTTTTTTAACCCAGGATCTAGACTGAACTGGCAGAACTTCTGGTTTTTGATCTTTCTGTCTGACTTTTGAGGGGCACTAAGGATGGAACCCAGGGGCATTCTACTTCTTAGCTACAGCCGGGCGTGGTGGCGCACGCTTGTAATCCCCGCGCTTGGGAGGCAGAGACAGGAGGATCGCGCAGGTTCGAAGCCAGCCATGCGCGCTGGCTTAGGAGACCCTGTTTCCAAATAAAAATGTAAAAATAGGTCTGGGAGTGTAGCCCAGAGGTAGAAGGGCTTCCAGGAACCCCAGTACCACAAAAAAAAAAAAAAAATTTGAAACAATGTCTCACCAAGTTACTGAGAGTCTTGCTAAATTGCTGAGGAAGGCCTCCAACCTGTGATATCCGTACTGGGATTACAGGTGTGCGGCACCACATCCAGGTCTGTTTGACTTTATTGAGGTCTTTACCACGGGCAGCAGGCAGAATACTTGTGTAATCTGAACATGACGTTAGACATTGTGCAGCTATTTTGAGACCATGAGGGTAGAGCCAAAGGGGGTTCACCCCTGGAGTACTTGTCTTAGATTTTTTATTATTAAAGGCCCATAAACCTCAAGTTTTGCAAGCTCCTGATAGATTTTGTTTCTGTTTATAGTTAAGACAACACAGGTTGACAACAGCCTCAACAATGTCTCAATAATGTAGTGAGACTCTCATCAACCTAGTGAGACTGTTTCAAAATAAAAGTTAAAAATAGGGCCAGGGTTGTAGAACAGAGTTTGAATGCATCTAGATTCAATTCCTGGTACTAAAAAAAAAAAAAAAAAAGGACTTCCTGTGAGATAGTAAGACAGTAAGAATCATCAGTAAATGGAACTAAGCAAAACCTGAGAAATTATGGAGATAATAACTAAGGGTACAAAGGGATGAAATTTTTGTAGTACTGAGGATTGAACCCGAGGCATTCTACTTCTAAGTTGTATTTAAGACTACAAAGGCAAGAAACTGATTTTTGTTGGTACCACCTTCAAATTCAGATTCTTTATGACCAACCAACTTCTTATTGGCATGACCCTGTGAGATGAGAATATATACAGATGTGGGGGTGCATTTATGTCTACACACACACACACACACACACACACACAGCCAGATGTGGTAGCACATGCTTGTAATTCCAATTGCAAGAGGGTCTTGGCAAATTTGTGGAGACCTTGTATCCAAGTAAAAAATAAAGTAGGGCTGGGGGTGTAGCTCAGGGATATAATGCCCCACCATGCACATACATATATGAACACGCACAAATATATGTATATAGATGCATATTCAAATATATTTACATATATTGATATACACCAAATTTTCTGTGTATGTGTACATGCATCTGTACTAATGTAGAACCACAGCTCCGTACACATATAAGACCACAGCTGTTTGAGATTTGAGATTTGAGCTTTGTCTGGTTGCTGACTCCAAGGAATTATGCTCCACAGTCCATGAAGGAAAGTTAAAATATTCAGGGAAAAGTAAAGGGGATGTGACAAGACTAGAAGAAGAGAAGCAGCTTGATAGAGGAAGAAGTAATTTTTTTCCCCCCAAAGCTAACATTCATCCAGAAACACTGCATTGCACGGGCAGGGCCAGCCCGGGAGTGTGGGAAAGAAAAGCGCATTTCTGAAGAGATCTGCAAAGTGATTTACACCCCTGCCAAGAACTTCCCAGATGTAAGAAACCCACACAAACCCTCCTCTTCAAAGCCCAGTTCTGAGAGCCCCAGTCACATTCTCCCTGTTGGAAGCATCCTCTTGTGTGTCAGCACCCCATAAACCATGCGCTGCTTGAGGTCCTAGGGCTCCTTTCTCTTCTTGCCATGTAAACATCTCTTGGGTCACTGCACACTCAACATACGCAGACAGACACACACACACACGTGATGTTCTTGGAAAATGGGGATCTTTGGGGCATGGAGAACATTACTTGTGTCTATACCCATCTTGACAGCCTTTCCGGAAGTCCCCGACACAGTTGTGACAGACAATGGCCATATGTTCCAGCTGGAAGGCCGCCATTGCCGGAGATCTGAGAATGAGCTTTTCAGCTCCAATCCAGAAAAAAATCTTCCAATCACAAAAATGATTTCTGGCTTCTGCCAACACAAGATCTGGTCATTATCAGTTCAAGGACAATTGTATTCACTTTCAAGAGTTGGTACATGATTCTAGAGAGTACAGTTGGGGAGACATTGACTACCGAGGTTTTCTGAAGAGCCAGAGAGGTGCAGGGAGAGAATTTTGCCTTACTGGCTAATGATCTTTTTCATGCAAATTGTAACTAACCTGCTTTTTGCTTCTTCAGAAAGATCTGGAAATACTGACTTGGAATTGAAGAGGTCAGCTCTTCATAAAGTCAACTTAAAAAAAGAAAAATGGCAGTGCTACAGGTTCGAAGCCAGCGTCAGCTACTGAGTGAGGCTCTCAGCAACCTAGTGAGATCCTGTTTCCAAATAAAATATAAAATAGGTCTGGGAGTGTAGCCCGGAGGTAGAAAAGCCCCTGGGTTCCACCCCCAGTACCACCAAAAAAAAAAAAAAATTAAATAAATAAATAAATACAATGGAAGTGTTAAATAAAAGAAGACTACAACAGCATGATGCACTGCATTTTAGCCTCATAAGCAACCTTAGATTGGTATTGGCATCACCTCCATTTGTAGAATGAAGAGTCTGTGGTTGAAAGAGGCTGACTGATCATGCTTGCATGGCAAATAGGAAGTGAAGACAAAAGTAAAACTCATGTCCAATTGGAGTGAGGCTTTCCACTCTCATTAACATTACCAAGGACAGCTGCATATGTGCTTCTCCAAAGTTAAGGAGGAAAAGTCAAAGCAGTCTCTCCCACATCCTTCCTTCCCAGCCACAGTTGAAAAATTTGATGATCCTGGAAGTATTCCTTCTCTTTGTGATGTCACAGTCCCGGAGCAGATCCCGGTGGTTACAGGCCACCTACTTGCACATCACTTGTGCAAGAGGATATTGGAAGAGAGGAGCTGAAGGGGACAAGGGAAAGCAGATAAAAGAAAGGAGAAAAGGGGAGGGATGAGAGGGGGGATTAAGGAAGAAATTTGAGGACCTGGCTCTCTTAAGCATTCTGTTCCTTCTCCTGAGGGTGAAAGCAAGTTTCACTTATTCATTCTAAACTACCAAGAATGAATACCAAGACCAGGCATTGCATTGTACATGTTCAGTATGAGTAAAAATTAGGAGTAACACTCAAGGCCAAGACCCATTTGGGGTTAGTTAGCATCCTCACAAGTTGAAGAGTAATTTGTTTTAATTTAAAGAAATTTCAAGTCTTAAGAAAATCTTCAGTTGCTGAACTGGAAGAAATTTAACTGTGGACCACAAGAAGCTCACCGCTAAATTATGCTAGAACAAGTTGGGAGTGGTGGTACACGCTTGTAATCCCAGCATTCGGGAGGCTGAGACAGTAGGATCGCAGTTGGCGGCCAGCCTCAGCTACTTAGGCCCTTTGCAACTCAGTGAGACCCTGTTTCAAAATAAAGAATAAAAAATTGGGCTGGGGGTGTAGCTCAGGTAGAAAGCCCCTGAGTTCCATCCCTAGTACTACAAAAAAATCAATAATAATAAATAACTAAATAATGCTAGAACAGGGCACTTTGCATATAACACATGAACCTATATCTGCTAAATCAATCCAGCAATTAAATATATAAACATGCATTCAAAGTGCATTCATTGGTTAACTATTTGTAGTTCTTCTTTGATGAAATGACATGAAGTGCACATTGAATTTGGGTTCTTAACACATATGGAAGACAGACATTTGAAAATGAGCAATGCACAATTTCAGTATTAAATACTCAGCAGGCTTCAAAGACAACTGCGTTTCATTAATAATAAATAATAAAAAATGAAAACTCAGTAAAATATTAACATATCAAACACCTCTGCACTGCTATTTTTATGCACAAAACATCTTACCTTCCCAGGAGACTAAGTCCCTGCCTGATTGTAAGTGAGGTACTTACAAATGAAAATAAACTATTTCAGATGAGTCAAATAAACAGAAGCCACAGCAACTATGCCTCATGTAGTTTTAATAATTTCTTATTTCAAAATAATTTCAAATGCAGAAAAGTTGCAAAAATAGTACGAAGATGATCCAGAAATACTTATATACCGTTTCCCTAGGTTCTTCTTTTAGATTTTGCCACATTTTCTTCAAAATTGTCTACTTTCTCGGTGTAAATATTGCTTTACCTGGGGGTCCATCTATCTATCTAACAACACTTTTTCTCTGAACTACCTAAGAGTATGTTGATAAATCATGGCCTTTTAGCTCTAAAACCTTCAATGAAAATGTATCAAGAATAATGATATTCCCTCATGTCATTATTGAACAGTTCTCCATATCAGCAAATGTAACATTGATACCATAATCTAAAATAAATGCAACCCTTTTGCCATTTAACTTCAAATAGTCTTCCTATTTGATATGAATCCAGTAACTGTGCCCTGAATTATCTCCTTTAACATCCAATTTTGCTTGTTTATTTTTATCTTTTTGACAATGGCCATTTTAAAGTAGAGAAGGTTTTTTTTGTGTGTGTGTGTGGTACTGGGGTTCTCGGAAGCCCTTCTATCTCTGGGCTACACTCCCAGACCTATTTTTTACATTTTTATTTGGAAACAGGGTCTCCTAAGCCAGCGCGCGCAGCTGGCTTCAAACCTGCGCGATCCTCCTGTCTCTGCCTCCCAAGCGCGGGGATTACAAGCGTGCGCCACCACGCCCGGCTGAAGGTTTTGAATTTATTTAAGGATGCTCTTTATATTGGATTCACCTAATATTTTCTTGTAATCACATTTAGGTCATGTATTATTCCTGGCTAAAACATCCAGGTGTCACACTGTACCATTCTCAGGGTGTCATATTGGTCGGTACACACAGCCCACCTGTCCCTCATTGGACACTCTGATCATCTGGTTAAGGTATGGTACAGTGTTTCTACAATATAGTGTTACTTTTTTAGCTTATAATTAATGAGCAATCTATGAAGGGAGACTTTAAGACAATACAAGCATCTTGCTCTTTGTCAGAGTTTCCTCTCTAGATTTAGCATTCCTCAATGCTCCTTTACTTTGGTTTCAATATGATGATTTTTCCAGCTTTATTCCTCCTTCATGGCTACATCATGATGGGTCTCATTATTTATGAAGAGAAAATTTGGCAGAGCAAAAGACACTCAACCAAGAACATCTTACTGATTATTAGAAATTTAACTACAAGTCACTGACCTTCTTGAACGTGGTTTTACCATTAAAGCAATGGCAATAGTATTTTTTAATTAAAATAATAATTTATCTGAAAATGATAGTTGCTTGTTAACTGCTTTGGAAAGTACAACATTTCGTAAAAACTTAAGATGCTATCAAACATAAGCATACACTTAAAGTTCCTAACTATTACAACAATAAAAAAAAATGTCATGGTATTCTCCAGTTTGAAGAACACTTTGACATACATTTACTTATTTATGCTTAATGAGAATGTTGTGAGCCACAGAGATCGGGAAGCAACTGGATTCTATTTTATTTATTTATTTTTGCAGTACTGGGGATGGAACCAGGGGCATTCTACCTCCGAGCTACCCCGCCCCCCAGTCCTATTTTTTATTCTTTATTTTGAAACAGGTTCTTAGTGAGTTACAAAGGGCCTCACTCAGTAGCTGAGGCTGTCAGAGAACCTTGATCCTCCTGTCTCAGCCTCCCAAATGCTAGAATTACAAGTGTACGCCACCACACCCAGCCAAGCACCTTCATTTTATAGACGAGCATTTGACTCTAAGTATTTTTTGTGATGTCTGACCCAGTGTTTTCCCAGTGTTCTGTTTTTTATGTACATACATATACACATAGCTAGTGTGCATGCATATCTGTGTGTTTATTTCCAATATGAAATCTAATATCTAATTCCAGAGATTTGGAGGGAAATCCTTTTGATATTGGCAGGGTGGGTGGGGAACACTTGCGGAAACTTACCAGCAATAGATAAGCACAGGGTCCTATGAAAATTGACTCCCAATGTCTTTCACATTCAATTTAGGAAAGAATGATAATGAGGATTTGAAAACACTATGCATTTTCTTTACAGATCAGCCTTCAACCTCTCCTCCCCCCACACACACAACCAGACAGTGGAGTATTGGGAGATTGAGAGCTGGAGTTAGAGGACTGGATAAGAGGGGCAGTTTGTAAATTAAAGTACAAGGCCAGGGCAGACTTGATTGAAAAGGTAAACATTAGTGTCCTGGAGGAGACATGGCTATCTGAGGAGAGAACATTTCAGAAGGAAGGAACAGAAAGAGACAAAGACCCAGAGAGAGGCCAGGTGTGCGGATGGGTAAAAGGTCGCCATGGTTTCAGAAGGATGGGAGGGGAGGGTGATGGGAGATGAAGTCAACAGGGGTGTGGATGGTAGGAAGACCTTGAAGGCATGAGAGGCCAAGGCGAGGACTTTGGGGAGTCATGGAAGAGACAGGGGTCAGCAGTCCCATGGCTTCTATGTAATGGAATTAGTAGGGTTGATGTTGAAGTTCCACAATAACCCTGACCATGCTAAACAGGACCCTGTTTAAATAGGTACCACAGTAGGTCCTTCATCTGTGAGTACTCTCCTTATCCTAATGTTTTCACATACCACAGTAAAATTAATTTAATTATAATTATAGAAAATTTGGGTTGTATACCTCTTAAATCATTCTGTCTGGCAGTGTTTAGTTCTTCAACTTTCTTCTCTATCCGTAATAATTTTTCTTTTCTTTTTTTTTTTTTCTTTTGTGGTGCTGGGGATTGAAACCAGGGTCATTCTACCTCTGAGCTTTACCCCCAGCCCTATTTTATTTTATTTTTTAAATTTTGAAACAGAGGCTTGCTACGTTCTGAAACTGTCCTTAACCTTAAGGTTGAGTCCTTAAACCTGCAATTCTCCTGTCACAGCCTCCCAAGGACTGGAATTACAGGTGTGTTCCACCATGCCCCACTTATCCATCATAATTTAAAAAGACACATTCCTTTTTCCTACTACATTGCACTGTATTTACATATTGACATTATATACTAGACCATAAGTTCCTTGAGGATGTCAACTCATCTTTTAATTCTTCATCCAAAATAGTTTCTCAGTCAAATGGGTCTCTATAATATTGAATAAATAACTGTTCATAGGTATGGAATTAAGGGTACAGAAGTTCACAGAGTATATTAAATTAAAAGTCATATAAAAGATTTTGTTCTGTTAAGAATTTGATAAAAAAAAATGTTCTGACATTACCAGAAAAAGCAAACCAGTTTGCTTTGAGGATTGTTTCTGAAAAATGCTCAACTTTAAGTCAACTTTCAGGTTTTCTATGAAAGGGGGAAAACTCAGATGAAATATTTTAAAAGGCTCACTTCTTCTGAAGCAGCATTAGAATACAAAGTGACAAAAACTTAATATATCCCCCTGTACATATTCTCACTTAAAACATTTTGGAAGTTTACAATTCAGTGTTTTATGATAAAAAAAAAAATGAAATGTGGCTCACATCCTTGGGATGCTGAGACAGCTTTTCATCCGCATCTGAGCATCAAGTTACAAAGCTGTGACTTCACCTTTGTGGTGTAGTTTTCAAAAGCGTATTCACCTATAGAGAAATCTGTAGATATGAAGGCTCTTTTTCAAAAAAGAAAAAAAAAGCGGGGAGGGGACCAGCAGGCTGATTTCAACCCTTTGGGAAGAAAAATTATAATGAGAAGTCTCCTTTTTCTCCTCTCTCTCTCCACAAACAGTGTGCCATTTAGCAAAGTTGCAACAGACAACTTCAGAAAAATGGTACCTGGTGTGACCTCTTCGCACCTGAATGTCCAGCAGATTCAAATCTTACATATGTTACATCTCAGTACTGTGGCATGATGGGACAGTGTGTGTATGTAATTTGTTATTTAAAATCTTAATAAATTCCTCAGAAAAAAAATATGATCTACTAAGCAAATGTTTAAAGGATGTAAGGCCACATTATAAAATGATGATGAGTAAGAAATAGAGTGAATTAAAATATATTTCATTTATTCATTCATTTGCTTAATAAGAATTTCACTAAAATTTATTGAATCCTATATTCTAGGTACTAACATGAAAGTTGGAAAGCAACAATGAATGACAAATTCCCCCCCCCTTTTTTTTCTTTTCTTTTTCTTTTTCCTTTTTACTACTAGGGATTGAACCTAGGGCATTCTATATCTGAACCATATCTCCAGCTCTTTTGCTTTTTATAAAATTTTGAAACAATTTCTCACTAAGTTGCTAAAGCTGACCTCTAACTGGCATCCTCCTGGCTCAGCCTCCCAAATACTGGGATTATAGGTGTACACTCCCATGCCCTACCGAAGTTGACTTTTAGGCAGGATACATTCCAAGTGGATGAGGCAGACATTCCAGGAGTAGGCAAGGAATGCGATGATTTCAGTATTGCAATGTACACATCTAGCTGGTGATGGTCTATCATCCACCTAACCTTTTGAAATTTCTGTTTTCTTAATTCAATCCCATTCATCATAGCTATAATCCAGACACTGTGTTAAATAGCTATCTCATAATTATCCTTCCCATTCAGTTGTCAGGGAGTTGAGTAATGTCATTGGTTTACATTTCTGTGGAGAGTTATATTTCACATATAACATACAGGTAAGCATATATTTATATAATTTTATAATTATGTATTACATAATTTGGTAATTATAATAACCTGTGACATATTAATGAAAGTAGCAAACTAAATTATGTAATTTATCATAGATAATTATAATTAAGTATATATTACGTAATACCTTATAATTCATATATGTGTAAATATATTCTTTTCTTTTTTTGTTATATTTGGAGATTGCATCCACCCCCAGGCCCTCTTCCTTCCTTCCTTTCTTTCTTTCTTTCTTCCTTTCTTTCTTTCTTTCTTTCTCTCTTTCTTTCTTTCTTTGAAACAGGGTCTCATTCAGCTGTGGAGGGCCTCATTAAAGTTGCTGAGGCTGACCAGGAACCAGCAACCAGTGATCCTCCTGTCTCAGCTTCTCAAGTACTAGAATTCCAGGTATGTATGCACTGCCACGCCCAGCCCTCTTCATCTCTTTTGTTTGGTGGTACTGGGGGTGGAACCCAGGGGTTTTTCTACCTCCGGGCTATACTCCTAGACCAATTTTATTCTTTATTTGGAAACAGGGTCTCACTAAGTTGCTGAGAGCCTCACTAAGTAGCCGAGGCTGGCTTTGAACCTGTGCGATCCTCCTGTCTCAGCCTCCCAAGCGCGGGGATTAAAAGCGTGCGCCACCACGCCCGGCTCTCTTCATCTTTTTAAATTCCTTTATTTCTTTTTTTGTTGTTGTTTTGTTTTGTTTTAGCTTTTGGTGGTACTGGGCGTGGAACAGAGGCTTTCTACCTTCAGGCTATACTCCCAGACCTTTTTTATATTTTATTTGGAAACAGGGTCTCACTAAGTTGCTGAGAGCCTCACTAAGTAGCTGAGGCTGGCTTTGAACCTGTGTGATCCTCCTGTCTCAGCCTTCCAAGAGCGGGGATTACAAGCGTGTGCCACCATGCCCGGCTAATTCCTTTATTTCAAATAGACTTTTAATGCCGGGCGTGGTGGCGCACGCTTGTAATCCCCTCGCTTGGGAGGCAGAGACAGGAGGATCACGCAAGTTCGAAGCCAGCCACGGGTGCTGGCTTAGGAGACCCTGTTTCCAAATAAAAATGTAAAAATAGGTCTGGGAGTGTAGCCCGGAGGTAGAAGGGCTTCCAGGAACCCCAGTACCACCAAAAATAAATAAATAAATAAATAAATAAATAAATAAGGAGCAAAAAATAGGACAGGGGGTGTAGCTCTGAGGTAGAACGCCTCTGGGTTCCATCCCCAGACCCGCAAAAACAAACAAACAAACAAACAAACAAACAAAAATAGACTTTTAACAAAACAAAATTTCTTTGAGGAGACAATTTTACGGAGGCCTCTCTTTTGTAAATCCCAGAATGACAGAATTTGATATTCTGAGAGTCTTTACAGCAAACATTTTCCTGCTAGGCTTCTCAGTTACTACACTTGGTTCGGCTCACTTTACAGACATAAAAGTCACGACTCCAAAGTTGAAGCAAACATCCATTTTCAAAGATCTCTATCATATCACTCCCTCCCCCAAACACTTCCTATAGAACTTTCAGAAACACAGGCCAAGCCGGGCGTGGTGGCGCACACTTGTCATCCCAGCATTGGGAGGCCAAGACAGGAAGATCCCAGGTCCACAGTGAGCCACCGCTCCTTATTCAGGCCCTCTGAAATAGAATAAAGAATGAGCTGGGCATGATGGTGCACGCTTGTAATCCCAGCATTTGGGAGGCTGAGACAGGAGGATCAGAGTTTGCAGACAGCCTCAGCTACTTAGGCACTTTGCGAGTCACTGAGACCCTGTTTCCAAATAAAGAATAAAAAATCAGGCTGGGGGTGTAGTTTAGAGGTAGAATGCCCCTGAGTTCCATCCCTAGTATTGAAAAAAAAAAAAAAAGATACCAGATTTAGCTAGTGTTCCAGGAAAAGTTCTATGGGACATCACTAAGATCCTATCAATCAATGACTACAATTCCTGTTTTTGATTTTGCAATTATGTCTGTCCCATAAGCTGTCATCCATCACAATATCAGACAACCTATTTTCTCTTTTTAATGTCACAGAGAGTTTCTTGCACAAACTTGCTAGCTTGTTCAATATATTCTTTGATGTTTTTCTTCTGGATCCTTATCAGTTCTATTCTCTTTCCCAGCTGTCTTTAATGTCTTCTCTTTCTCACTGTTTCTTTGCATTTTTTCAATGGATCACCTGTCCTTCCCATGCTTGTATTAGATCCTATCCCACTAGGTATTTCCAAAAAAATGTTAATAAATATTATGAAATTGAGTGGTTTGATAGAATCTCAGATGGCTAACCAAGGGTCTCAAAAATTCTGCTTTAAAGAAATTTCAGCAAAGTTATTTATGTAGTATCTCTCAGAACCTGTTGAACCATGAATGTATTCTGAGGCCCTCCTCAAAGGTTATATAAGTTGTATTTAATAAACTGAAAGACATGTATTTTTATTTTCCTACAAATTAATCTAGAGATATTTTTATAACTACATCACAGTGTAATTGCCAGTATATTTTCCTTCACAGTACATTAAGAGTAGTCCATATTGCAATACAACAACATCTTAGATTTAATAAAATATATTAATGGGAAGTTTCTTCCAAGTTGAAACTTTTTTAAGTCACAAAATATTCCCTTAAATATTCAGCAAGAGAACATTTTGTGGGGGGAGGGGGAGAGACTATTGTCTCAAAATCGCATTCCAAAATCTGTTTTAGAGTAATGACATTTAATCTTGCAAATGAAAATCCCCAAATGACATACTAAAAGGGGGAGTGTGTGACTGGGGAGATGCCTACAATCTTTAGTTTTCAAAATAATTTTTTACCTTTCCCAAAGCTCTGTTACTCACTCAGAGTAAAATTTGATATAAAGTAATGCAAACATAAACCAAAATTCTTTCTTCTTTTTTCAGGGGTGGTACTGAGGAGTCTTGTTGGAAAGATTCATTAAACTTCTGTAATTTTTATAGGTACATCCACTACCCAGCTTCTCTAAAATGAAGAGACCCGCAGTCTATGTAAAGGGAGTGTGCTGGCCAGCCACCTTCAAGAGCAGTCCCCAGGCTGGGTGTAGTGGTGCACGCTTGTAATGCCAGGATTTGGGAGGCTGGGACAGGAGGATCGCAGTTTGTGGTTAGCCTCAGCTACTTAGTGAGGCCCTTTGCAACTCAATGTGACCTGTTTAAAAAAAAGAATAAAAAATAGGGTTGGGGTGTAGCTCTGAGATAGGATGCCCCTGGGTTCCATCCCTAGTATGGAAAAAAAAAAAAAAAAAAAAAGAGCAGTCCCCAGAGCTGTGTCCTATCTAGCAGCTGTCTCTAGTCCCTATTCTTACACCTATAAAGCAATTCTGGAGTCATATCTAATAAGGACTCAATTTCCCCATACTAAGGCCTCCAAACATGCTTGTAATCTCAGTACTTGGGAGGTTGGGACAGGAGGATCATCGCAAATTTGCAGCCAACCTCAGCAAATTAGTGAGATCCTGATTCAAATTAAAAAATAAAAATAAAATAAGGGTAAGAGTGTAGCTTAGAGAAAGAGTACCTGAGTTCAATTCTCAGCATCATAATAAAACAAATAAGCAAGCAAACTGTACTTAAGGATGCCCAGGATAGAGAGGAGTTATGGTGGAGGTGTGCTCGGTGGGCTGAGGAGGGCCCTCAGTGGTTTGGTCTCTGTGATGACAACTTGCCCGGATGTTCTACCACCTGTGAGCAGGTAAACACAGAGCCCTCTTTCTTCTTCCTACATTTGGAACTGTGTCTTGCCGACATTGGCACCACTATCACAGCAATCTCTAGGGTAGGAGATCTTAACACAGAAAGTATAAAAGTCAAGATAGTGACAGAGAAGGGACCTGAGAACCTGTGACTGAGAAACAGATCTGGGCAACCTGAGCAGATGAAGAGACTGAGTGCTGATGTTTTTACAGATTTTTAGTTTTCTCATGGGTCCATGGGCTGTCAGACTGAGTCTGTCGTTATTACATCCTGGGTTTCCTGATGTAGGCTTTTCTCCAAAATGGCCTCATTCAACAATACTTTTACATTTTGAAAATTTAAAGATTAGCATGGTGGTGCATACCTGTAATCTCAGGACTTGGGAGGCTGAGACCAGAGGATCATAGGTTCGAGGACAGTCTCAGCAGGTAGTGAGGCCCTCATCAACCTAGTGAGAAACTGTTTCAAAATAAAAATAGAAAATAGGGCTGGAGGATGGAACATGGAGGTAGAATGCCACTGAGTTCAATCCTAATACCATGCACCCTCCCCAGAAAAAATTAAGAGATTTTATATTTCTTTGCTCCTTTCTTTCTTCCTCCCTCCCTCCCTCCCTCTCTCTCCCTTCTTTCTTTAGCTAGTTCTTTTTTTCTCTCTGCTAAGTGCTATTCCTCTACCCAATTTCTCTAAAGTGTTGGGACTAATACTGTGAACAGTTGCTTAAGAATGTCATTGCATTGAAGGGAGAGATGCATCAGGTGTGCAAGTTCTTCTTGCAGGGGAAAAAATTATATCTTGAGTCACAGGGGAAAAATTGGGCAAAGCTACTAATTTGGTGGCAGAGAGGCACAAAATGGGTTTACTCAAAGCCCAATTCTCTAATTACACTGTTCCTTTAACTTGGCATTTCTGGAAAGTAAACTTGAGCTAGGCTCTGCAGGAATGAAAAAGACAACAGTCCACTCGAAACTCAAATTCTTTGACTCAGTGTTACTCATTCAACAAGTATATATTGTACATTGGCTATACACAGAAAAATTTCTTGAAATTTGCCAATCAATAAAACACACACAATAAAACCTTTATGAAGTTTACATTCTATTTCAGAGACTCATACAATAAAAGGCCTTATTTATCTCAAGTAGATTTTTTTTTTTTGGTGGTACTGGGGTTCCTGGAAGCCCTTCTACCGCCGGGCTACACTCCCAGACCTATTTTATATTTTTATTTGGAAACAGGGTCTCTTAAGGTAGAGCGGCTGGCTTCGAACCTGCGCGATCCTCCTGTCTCCACCTCCCAAGTGCGGGGATCACAAGCGTGTGCCACCATGCCCCGGCCAATCTCCAGTAGTTTTTAAGATACACTTATAAAATATAGTGGATAAAGGCATATAGAAAGGGATGAAGATAAGAGAGATCACGTGTATTTCTTATAGATGCATGGTTCAATGTATGATAGTTATTTCAGTTGGGGAAGTTCTATCTGCTAGAGTGACATTTCATCAGAGATCTGAATAAATAAACCAAACAGATGACTGGGGAAGGGGTGGCAGATGGGAGGTTTAGGGTCCTATTAGCACAAAGAAAAGGTAAGAAGTTGGTGTATTTTAAATGTAGTAAATTAGCCGGGCATGGTAGTGCACATCTATAATTCTAGTAGTTGTGAGGCTGAGAAAGGAAGATTTTAGATTTGAGACTGCCCTCAGCAACTGAGGGATAACTGTTTCAAAAAAGATAAAATATGACTAGGGGTTAGCCCAGAGGACCCATTTACACAAAAATGAATAAATAATAAATGTAGTAAAAGTAGAAAAAAAGAAGATCAGGCAGTGAAGTAAGAATGCCTTGTGGATGCTTAGTAAAACATCTTGTTTTTCTTTGAATGAGATAAAATAAATCAGTTCTCTATATTGTTTACTTCTTTAAAATGGGGCAGAGAGATCAGGCAATTATCAAAAGTGAAGAGAGTCAAGAGTTTACTTTCTTCCTTTCTTTTCTCTCTCTCTTTTTTTTTTTTTTTTTTTTTACTTGTAATGGGAAACATTACGGCATAATAGAGCATGTTTGAGTGCTGATAAGAATAATTCAACTGCAAAAGAAAAGAAATGATGGGGCAGGAGAGCAGAGCAATGTGCCTTGTAAAGGAGAGAGGAGGCCACTTTTCCTGAGGCATCGATGATTTACCTGTAGTCAGAGAAAGAGGGAAGAACACAAGGGTTTGGATGCTGGCAGTTTGGAAGGGTCCAGAGATGTTACAGAAGGAACATTTGAAATTCTCTTTCAATTGCTTCTGTTTTTCAGTGCACTCGCAAGCAAAGTTATCAGCTGGAGGAGAGAGGAGAGAAATGTACAAACCAGTCTTCCAGGTGAGTAAGAAAATGAACAGACCAGGGGAAATTCCAGATTGGGTAGCAGCTGGAAGGGCCCACTTGAAATGAGTGGGTCTGAGTTAAAGTGAGCCCAGCCAGCGCGGCAGAATGTTTCTCTCCAGTGCTGTTCAAGTATGTGCATGTAGATATATAAAGGGGGTCAAAGGAGGGAGAGAAGGACAAGACAGTTAATATGAGGGAAGGAAGAGTGTACCAATGATTTTGCATAAAATCTAAAATGGAGTCTGGAGGGAAGACATGAAGGGTGGCAATTCATAAAAGGTCATAAAAATGCTAATTTATGGTTGCTAATGAGATTTTAAAAAAACTAAGAAGTGTTGGAATCAGAAAACAAAGAGTCGTGAACTGGAAAAACAGAAAAGTGATTCAAGACGAGGCTCTCAGATATTGGGATGATGGAGGATTTTTAGTCATTGGTAATGACAGAAACCAGGACATGGCCATTGTATGGGTGCAAAGCATCCAAGGAGAAGCAGCCACAAAAACCAGTAAGGAGGGGTACTAACACCACCGACAATATGGCGGGATTAATGCAGGATATAATGTGTTAAGTTGATGGATGTGGCTTGCAGATTCGTGAGATTCATAGATGGGGTATTTTAAAAGAAATAGGAATGAAAATGAGCTGGAAACGATCAAAAGGCTGGTCTTCAGCAAGACTCACTGTCCTCATCTGAGAGGGCTTTGGGGAGAAGCGATGTCTTCTGAGATGTCTAAGATTGAGTTTGTGTGAGAAAGTAGAGGAAGGAACTCAAGAAAATACCAGGAGAAAGGAGATATTGTATATGACCCTGTGAGTTCCACAGGGCCTGGGGGAGAGGTCAGATGTGAGGTCAGTAAAGAGACGGGACGAAATTGTGGGAATTAGGCTCGGAGTACTGCAGAGTTCCGGGCGTCTTATGGGAATGAAATCAGCCATCCAAGTTCACTGGATACTAAATACAATTGTGGTCATTTGAACATGTGCTCAGGGACAGCAGGCTCAAAGAGTTCATCTCATCTTCCTTCGAATGGAGTTTGCTTTCTGATCACTGTCTTTCTGAATGGCAAGCACATTATGCCACCAGCTAAGTAAGGCTGGCCTAAGCTTGCTGAAGAGCGCCTACCATTTACCGTTTTACCTTTCTGTCTCACCAAAAGGCAGGAAACAAGAATAGGGATGGGGAAGTTTGTTCATCTTTTTTTTTTTTTTCTTTTTTTTTAATTTGCAGGAGTTCAAGATTTTCCTCTCTGGGCCAAGAGCACAGACTTGGACAGCTGGGCTGGTCGGTAACAAGGAATGCATGCTAATACTTTTTCATTTAACCAGAACGATGTAATCTGAGCCAACTAAAAAGCATTTCTCCTCTTCCTGCTCACAACGCTAAGGAATGCCAGGGGCCTTCAGGGAACACCAGTGGTTTCTGCAGAGTGGCCCAGGGAGCCAGAAACTGCCTCTTGGTTTCCCAGCTCTAAGCTTCTGAAATAAATGCTCATGTCTTTTCTCGGGTTTTCTGCTCTCGACCCCAGACATCAAGATAGACTTAAACCTGCTCTACAGTGAGTATGGTAAAGGCATAAAGTTGTGCTCCCTGGTAGCAAAACTTCTCTCCCTGTTTTATACTATAGATAGTTCGATAAAAATCTTCAGACCATGGCGGGGGTAGTGGTGCACACTTGTAATCCCAGCATTTGGGAGGCCGAGACAGGAGGATCGGGGTTCATGGACAGCCTCAGCTACTTACCGAGGCCCTTTGCAACTCAATGAGACCCTGTTTCAAAATAAAAGAATAAAAAAATAGGGCTAAGGGTATAGCTTGGAGGTAGAATGCTTCTGGGTTCCATCCCCAGTAGGGCAAAAAAAAAAAAATACACATATTTATATATAAATTAAATTTAAAAAAATCTCCAGAACAGGAAAGAGGAGCTGTGGGCTTCTATTCCACTTCTTGACCCACCTTCAAACCCTGTTAAAGGTTATTTAATAAGCCTGGCATCTTTCTGGCTTATCTTTTCTTGGTAAATGTGCTTTTACTTTTCAAGGTAAGCAAGAATTCTGTTTTCACATTTGGATTCTTTCTCGTTATAATTTTCTCATAATCAAACCTCTCAGGATGATAGTTGACTTCAACTTCGGTGGGTATTAAGAATCCTTTCTGCTGTTAACATAGACTTAGTTCGCTATGAGCTAAGCACCTTACACAGCTTTCATTTTACCTTATTTGATCCTTCTAATAACTCGATGAGTTAAGTGGTCATATTGCCCACATTTTATAGTTGAAGGCATAGAAATATGAAAAAAATGATGATAGTCTCGGGCTCACACTGTTAGCAAGTAACAGAGCCAAACTTTGAACCTGGTAGTCAGAGTCCAGATCAGAGTCTTAGCTCTTCAGTGCATTGTTGGTACTGGGTTAAGTGCCGTGGAAGAACATTGCTCAAGATGGCTCATCTAAGGAGCCCATATGGAATAATTTTATTTTCCTGGTAGTACTGTGGATTGAAGCCAGGGGTGTCCCACCACTGAGCTATATTCCCAACCCTATTTTTTTTATTAGATATGTTTTCCTTTAATGTGGACAATATCTTCCCGTCCCTTGTTTTCCAAGTGTATGACCACACCCACACACCCGTTGGAGTCTGCGCCACAGTGAGTTTAACTAGCCATCTGCATTGCGCTGATTCTTGGAGCACGCTTCCAGGCTGAGAGAGACTCTTCTTGGAAAATCATAGAAGAAAGATTAACATTATAAAAATAACTTTCTTTAGCCTCATGCCCCCATCATCCAAGGGTAAATAGCATCCAGAAACATCAGTGCCCAGAAGCTGTGCACCCAGGATGAAGAAGAGAAGCAACATCTAATCAGGGTGGTGGCGCACACCTGTAATCCCAGGACTGGGGGTGCTGAGACAGGAGGTTTACTAGTTTGAGACCAGCTTTGGCATCTTGGTGAGACCCTCATCAACCTAGCACGACACTGTTTCAAGATAAAAATAATAGAATAAAATAGCCTAGGGATATAGCTCAGAGGAAGAGTCCTCCTGGATCCAAAGAGGAAGACTTCCTGAGTTCAAAGATGAAGAGTTCTCCTGGGTTTTAAAAAAAAAAAATCAGAAGGATCTAGAAGAGAGCTATCCAAATAGGCAATTGATGAGTGAAGACAGAGCCATTCTCAAAAGAGAAATATTTCCACTATAGTATTAATTTTTATGATAAAAAACAGCTTTTATTTATTTATTAGGTCATTATGGTAAGCACTATCCATCCAGCAAAGTCCAGCTTCCCATTATGAGTGGCCTTCTGGAAGCCAAAAGGCCTTGTGATTTTAACAGAATGTATCACCTATGATCACCTGTGACATCGCTGCCCAGGGGCAGTTAGCGTGGCCCAACGTGCACACAGCTGGGGCGTGGTCGCGAAGCTGCTCTCTGTGATGCTCGAGCCTCGGGCGCTCAACAGCAGAGCATGTTTGTTCATTTTGTTTCCTCATCCATAGGATCATTAATAGTCATGTAGAGTTGAATCTATAAGTGTGTGGCTCTGTTTCATGCTTCACTTTCATGTATTGATATTTTTTTCACAAATAGGGTTAGTAAATTAAACGAGGGACAATAACCACAAAATCCGGAATGTTTCCATCTGGATTCTATACTAAAATGATAAAGAATAGTTTTGTGTTAGTCTGTTTAAATAGTGCTAATATGGAAAGAGATATAAATAGGGGAAAAGTCCTGAATTGCCATATAACTAGGGTCCATGTTAAAATTCAAAATAATTTTTAGTAGATCGCATTATAATTACAGCATTGCCTCTTTTTTTTATGTCTGTGGGTCTAAGGATAGAACCCAGGGGCATTCTACCTCCGAGCTACACCCTCTGCCCTATTTCTTCTTATTTATTTATTTATTTATTTATTTATTATTATTATTCTTATTATTATTGGTGGTACCGGGGTTTCTGGAAACCCTTCTACCTCCGGGCTACACTTCCAGACCTATTTTTTTATATTTTTTATTTGGAAACAGGGTCTCTTAAGCCAGTGTGGCTGGCTTCGAACCTGCGGGATCCTCCTGTCTCTGCCTCCCAAGCACAGGGATTAAAAGTGTGTGCCACCACGCCCGGCTTTATTCTTTATTTTGAAACAGGGTCTCGTTGAATTGCAAAGGGCCTCAGTAAGTAGCTGAGGCTGTTCACAACTGCAATCCACCAGTCTCAGCCTCCCAAACGCTGGTGTGCGCCACCATACCCGGCTGAGCATTACCTCTTAAAGTCAAAACTATATGCTACTTTCAGGATGTCAAGAAT
Organism: Muscardinus avellanarius; assembly: GCF_963383645.1. NCBI lineage: Eukaryota > Metazoa > Chordata > Mammalia > Rodentia > Gliridae > Muscardinus > Muscardinus avellanarius. The sequence continues at coordinate 11,662,768 of NC_137804.1, forward strand.
TCAAAGGTCCTCTAATAAAAAGTGTTTGATTTTTCACTAGTTCCAGGAGTTCCCAAAATTTTAAACATGTCAGAGAATTCATTTTCGTAGATCCTATCCCTTCACCACAGGGAACAAGTTTCTTTCAATAAATAAATATATATATATATTTATATTTATTGAAATATATATATTATATATAAATATATAATATATAAGTAAATATATATTTTATTTATTGAATACACTTCAAATATATATATATATATATTTATTGAATACACTGAGGACACTTGCCAATTATATATATATATATATATATATTTGAACCCAGGGGCATTCTCTCACTGGGTTACTCTATTTTATTTTTTATTTTTAAACAGTGTCTTGCTAAGTTGCTAAAAACCTCTCTAAATTTCTGAGGCTGGCCTTGAGCCTGCAATCCTCCTGTCTCAGCCTACCAAGTACTGGGATTACCAGTGTGTTATCAAGGCTGGCTAGGAAGCAAATTTCTGAAGTGAAGAAATGTAAGTGATATAGCGACGTTGTGTTGCAATGTTGCAGATGCAGGGAGCATAGGTATTAAGAAAGAAATCAAATGTATTAAGTGTTGCGTACTAATGTGTGCTTTTACATATGCATTATTATATGCATGGGGCCATTCATGACTTGTGCTATAGAGCCATTGCTCCCAGCTCCCACCATCCCCACTTCAGTTTCAAATTTTTCTTTTTTTCCTTTTTCTTTTTTGGTTCTGATTGAACCCAGGGGCATTCTACCTTCAAGTTATACCCTAGCCATTTATTATTATTATTATTATTATTATTATTATTATTATTATTATTATTTATTACTACTACTGTTTAATTTTTGAATCCCACTAAGTTACAGAGGATGTCATTAAGATGCTAATCCTGGCTTCAAACATGCCATCCTCTTGTCTCATCCTCCTAAATACTGGAATTATAGGCATGTACCACCATTCCTGGTACTTTTAATTCTGAGTAGCATTTTTAAAAATGTTTTTATTTATTTAAGAGATCAGAATGAAAAGCACTTACATATTTGCAATAAAATTTTCATGGCTTTTAATGAAAACAGTATGGGGATTAAATGTCTTCTAAAAATTCCACATTTTACCTGACTTCTTTGTGACAGCATCTGGATCCTAGGGGAACAGTATTTCATCAGAAAGTCTTTATCACAATTATGATTGTATTCAAAACAGCAAGGAAATGTTCTTTTATGGATAACATTTACTCAACACTGATTATATATATGTGTGTGTGTGTATATGTATATATATATATATATATATATATATATATATATATATATCGTGTATGTGTCTGTGTGTGGTACTAGGGATTGAATCTAGGGGCATTCTACCTCCGAGCTTCACCCCTAGCCCTATCCTATTTTTTATTCTTTATTTTGAAACAGGGTCTCCCTAAGTTCCACAGGGCCTCACTAAGTAGCTGAGGCTGGCTGTGAACCTGGATCCTCCTATCTTAGCCTCCCAAGTACTGGGATTACAAGTGTGCACCACCATGCCAGGCTACACTATAATATTTTGATTAGAAGTTTTTCTAATTCCTCATTACAAAGGAAGAAAGGAAATAGAAGGAGGGAAAGAGGGAAAGGGAGAGGAAAGGAGGGAGAAAAACAACCTCAAACTATACCTAATGCTGGGAGACCTGTTTCTTTCAGGAAAGAGAAAAATCTGCTTCCACAGACAACACAGCACAGTGAACACATTGGGTGGTGTTAACAGTAACAGCAACAACAACAAAAGAAAAGACAAAATCAAATCCTCACTTGTGCCCAAGTGTCATGTACATCTAGCATTTGACCTGGAAAGGAAACAGCATAGGCCTCTGTAGTGAGAGCGAGGCTCGGGGGCAGTGCCATGAACGGGCTCTCATACTGGGTCAAACATAGCCATTTCCAGATAATGACAGCAATTTTCTGCATCCTGGTAAAGAAGACCACTATTTCCCTTCTTTTTATGTCATTTTCTCCTCTGGACAATGACTGCATCATTCTTTATGCACAGAGATGTCACTTTGGCCGTCCTCAGCTCTGACTCCATGGTGATATCACAACAGAAATCCACCCACGCTTCATAACCAGCTCTTTCCTCCGGGCTGGTAGGTTATGACTTGAAGACCAGGTTGTTGCCTTGATAGAGAAAAACAGCATGCTAACACACACCGTGCGCGCCATCAACACTGTCTCTAACATCATCTTTTGGGCAACTGGGACCGTGAAGTCTCAACACAGACATCAGCCTGTTCCTTCCCTCAGCTTACGATGACTCCAGGTGCTGCAAGATGTCTGTAGGGTGTTGCTGTCACACTTTGGACCCAGGCTGTTACTTAGAAGCCTCAGAGAAGGGTAGGAAGTCACGTAACCTCTTTTCCTTTCTGGATCTCTTCCTAGCACGTACTCCCTCACAAACCCAAGAGGTCAGAAAGAAAGAAAAGAAGCTTCCACACAGCAAGTAACAAATGACACCCTTTGCACATGATGGCTATTGTGGAATGTCAGGAGATGCAGGGGGAGTTAGCACCGAATCTCGTCTGTGGAGCTGGGCGCATGGTTCTGAGCGGTGCTCTGTGACGATCTCAGGTGAAGACCCATTTGTCTCTCAAGCCATCATGGACAATTCTGATCGTGTGTCACACAATCCCATGCTACTTTGACTGCACTCAAACTGGTCTATACTTTGTTCAGCAGGATGAGACCCCATGACACAGTACTTCCAATGTCCATATATATGGCCGACGAAGGACAAACATTTCACAGAGACATGTTGCTTTTAAGTATGATGTTTGGAGTCTGACTGACCTACCCTAATCCTGACTCCTTTCCTTACAAAGGTGCCTGACCTAGGCATTTTGGTTAATCCTTCGGTGCCTGCTTTTCCTTATATGTGAAATGGTTCAAAGAGGGAAACTTAGCTTAGAGGGCTCTTGGAAGAGTTAAAATGAGTTTATATATGCAAAATGACATTTAATATTAAGAACAATTTAGCCACTATGTGTTAGATTTTTAACAGGCCACCTTAACCCATACACATGTATTTTCGAACTGTATTCATCACAATAGAGCAGAATGTAAGAGATAGGATTGTATGTTGTCATCCACTTGTCAGAATAAACCACACTTATGATAGGCTAAGATGTTTTAAAAAGTACACATACAAGCCAGGCGTGGTGGTGCACGCTTGGGAGGCTGAGACAGGAGGATCACACAGATTTGAAGCCAGCCTCACCTACTTAGTGAGGCTCTGGCAACTTAGTGAGACCCTGTTTCCAAATAAAATATAAAAAAACAATTGGTCTGGGAGTATAGCTTGGAGGTAGAAAGCCTCTGGGTTCCACCCCTAGTTCCACGAAAAAAGTACACGTATAAACTAAGGTTAGAAATCATTTATGTATCTACACACACAAGCTGTATAGTAACACTTGCCACATTTTATAAAGTTCTTTGTTAATTATTTTCTCTCCAGTCCTAAAAGTAATGACCTAAATATATCATTCTATCTTCTTGTACCTACCTCTAATCCAGTATATGTTGAATCGTGGATGAGTCATGAAATCAGAAAATTAAGTCTTCAAAGTTATGAGAAGATAGAATAATGGGGAGAAGAGGTCCAAAGAAGATTATTAAATTTTACTCCAAATTAATATAAAAATAGAAATATGACTCATTGATTCAACATATATTCATGAAATATTTGCCATATGCTTGGCATCAAGCTGGTTATGGGATTGAATAATGAACTGCGATCAGCCAGGCATGTTGACATGTGCCTGTCATCCTACTATTTAGGAAGCTGAAACAGGAGGATTGTAGGTTTGAGGCCAGCCTCAGCAACTTAGCAAGGCCCTCCACAGCTTAGACTCCATTTCAAAATAAAAATACAATAATAAAATGGAACTGGGGGTGTAGCTCAGAAGCAGAGTGCCCCTGAGTTTAATCCCTAGTAACACACACACACACACACACACACACACACACACACACACACACACATTGAACTATAATTAGAACTATAAAAGAAATATGCCAAGAGTGGAGATGGTCAGTAAGAAAGAGATTTAATTTAATTCAAATGGTCCAGGAAGGACACTGAAGACATGGCCTTTTATCTGGGGCCTGAAGAAACAGAGGAAATCCCTGTGCAGGGACACACAAGGACTGTGCGCATGTGTGTGTGAAGCTCAGGAAACACACAGAGAACGGCACAAGTAACTGTATTATGAAAGATTCAGAAAAAGTTGTGCCCGGGGTGGTGGCACATGCTTGTAATCCTAGCATTGTGAAGGCGGAGACCAGAGGGTGGTTCGCAAACAGCTCAACTTAGTGAGACTCTGTTTTAAGATAAAGGATAAAAAATAGGCCAGGGGGTGATGTAGCTCAGAGGTCAAATGCCCCTGGGTTCCAACCCCAGGCCCACAAAAAATAAAAAGAAAGAAAGAAAAAAGAAAAGAGAAGGAAAAAATATTTTTTTAAAAAGGAACAAGAGTGTAGCTCAAAGAGAATCCATTCATCCTTGATGCCGCAAAAAGAAAGAAAGAAAGAATGTAAGAAAGAAAGAGAAAGAGTTGTGTATTTGAAGGCAGAAGAAAGTTAAACTAGGAAACCCATTGCAAAGGTTATGAAATCAAATGAAAGATAGTATCCTATATACCAACTAAGTTTATTTGGAAAACAAACTTTGTATATTTCCATATGAATGTATTTTATTTTATATATTTTTCTTATTAATTTTAACATCACACTTAATGATTAGTAATGATCACTTGCAAAAGTTAGTTGAAGATATTTTTCAATGCAATTCTGTTTTAGCAAAGACAGACTTGAAACCCACTCAGATCTGCAAATACAAGAATAACCATCAGGATACAATTTATGTTAAAATTATTCATCTGAACATATGCATGAGGATGCTCATTTTTACTTAGGTCAGATGTAATAGAGCTTGGATAGTCAGTAAAGTACAAATAGTACTTTACATCTTTAGTTCGATATACTTTTCAAAATGAGCTCATCAGTATTGTTTCATCTAACCCCCAAATACCTTTGTGGGATAGATATTTTTATCTGTATTTCACTGACTAGACACCTGATAAAGAAATGTTAAGCGACTTGTTGCAAGGGCACAAAGCTAGTTAGAGACAGATTAGAGAGGGACTCTTGGTACTTCTGTATAGCTTTTGACTCCCTGGCAACCAATTCCCACTAAGAAATATAAGGACAGCAATAAGCTGAGGATATGCAATTTGAAATGGATCAACAAAACAGGCTGATCAAAACCTGAATGCGAAAGGATTCATTTATTCTTGTAAGATGTTCGCCAAAAGATCTGAGTTAGCTGGGCATGGTGGTGCATGCCTATACTTGGGAGGCTGAGTAAGGAGGATCGCAGATTCGCAGCCAGCCTCAGCAACTTAGTGAGGCCCTTTGTAACTAATTTAGACTCTGTTTCAAATAAAAAGAATAAAAAATGAAAAGACCAGAGTTTAAATAATTGGTTCCATTTCCAGTATTACCACCACTTTTTTTTTTTTTTTTCTGATACATACAATGAAGCCCTTAACACATTAACACTGAGTGCCTGGTCCAGGGGAGTGACTATCAGTTTCGCCAGCATCTGTTATGGCAGAGCTGCTCTAGTATTGGAGCACAGTTGGGCAGAGGGATGACTGCCCTGGTTGTAGGGACTGGTTGAGAGATGGACATGCATGCTACAAGCCAAGCCAGTGAGGTTTCTCTTGGGTTATTCTTGGGTAAGAATAACCATCTTATTTAGAGAGGAGAAGCTCTTGATGGTTATGTCATCTTGAAGTTGGTAGCTAACATAGAGATGAGAGAACATTTGCTTAGAAAAAGAATACAACTGTCAGGCAGGGTGGCACATGCCTGTAATCCCAATACTTGGGAGGTTGAGACAAGATAATCACAACAGGTTCAAGGCCAGTGTCAGCAACTTAGGAAGACCTTTAGCAACTTAACGAGACCCTGTTTCAAAATAAAATTTAAAAAAGCCAGGGATGTAGCTTAGAGGTAAAAGACCCTGAGTTCAATCCCCAGTACCAAAAGAGAAAAAAGAAAAGTGAATACAGTTGAGTTTTGTAACCAGCAGGAGGATAAGAGGAAGGTAACATCATAAGGGAGCTAGAAAGCAAAAATTAGTGCCAGGTTTGCCTGGACTAATAGTTTTTAACCTTGAATCTGGATTAGCATCACTGGGAGCCTGTAGATTTTCCAGTGACCAAGCCTTACTCCAAACCAACTGGATTAGAACTTCTGCTTCTCATGTTCATGCAGTGTGGTCCTGAGTTTTTCTGGCTTTGGTGGAGACACTACCACTCTATCAGGCATTGCCCCTTCCCCAGCTATGAAATGGAGGCCTTAACAGAGGAGTCAAAGGAGGACAGGCAAAGAGGTTGGTTTTAGCAATACCTTACAGTTACACATTTCTTTGTCTTTTGGACTGCGTCTGACCACACTCAGTACCACCTGCTGTTGCTATTTCGCATGCAGGTAGGAGGAAAGGCAGCCCACCTAGGGAACACCAGTTTCAGGTGGCCACGGTCACATCACAGAAGGCCGATGTGTTGTGACCTTGGGAGGTGAGTTCAGCAGCACACCATTATAGACTATTTTTACCACACCGATACAATGCACATTCATAGGTGAAAGTAAAACAACAATCTCATTACCAAGTCAAGGATATTGAGCACTGCCTTTTCTTTAGAATCCATCTCATTAAGAGCCTCTAAAATGTCATTTTAGACATTGACACCTTAAAATCTGGCTCAAAAAATTCCTGGAAAATTGAAAAGAAGCTGCTCTGAGCTACCAATAATACCTCTTACAACGTAACAGAGGTATCCTCATTATAAATCAACTCGTAATTTACTGAAGGTTCATGCAGCCGAGTTGTATGTGAGCCATCTTTGAGATTTTGGCCTTGTATTCTTGCTGACCTCTGTCATTGGGATGGACTATCACACTCAGAGGGTGGGCAGTCTGAAGGTTACCATTTCTGGGGTCCTAGGGTCTCTCTGAAAGCCCACCCCTTCCATAAAACTGGCTTCTCTTTTCTAGCAAATGTTCATAGCATTCAGAGGCTCTATGCTCGAAGCATCTGTCTCAGGCTCCGAGCCTGGCCACTACTCACTCACCAGCAGAATTTTTCCAGCCTTTGCATCTACTGGGAAGTATCTTAACACACCATTTCATTTGTGTCCCTCCAGCTCCAAACATTCCAGAGTATCTTCAATGCTAAGAAGGCTTTGATTCCTTCTCAGCATCTTACCCACCATATCCTAGCCTTTTCAAAGAGCAGGGGCTCAACTTTGATTTCCTGCAAACAGGCACTCAGAAACCAGCTAGAGGGGTATCAGAAGTGCTTTCTTTTAAATGATAAGGCGATTTCCAAAGGGATTCCCTCTAGTTATAATTACTGGTCACTCCTTTGCTTGCTTTCATGTGCTACCATTTTTGCCCTGTCTCCAGTGCAAATTGTAAGGACCTCAACCACTGATAACAGTCTGCAAAGGAGGAGAACAGTCATTACCATTTCTCTGGCCAACACCAAGTTCCTTCCCACAAGTTCTGGGGGCCAACCCTGACACTTGTGTCCTTTTTACATGGTATAGTTAATTATTTTAATTCACTCCCTTGCCATTTGGTTTCTTTCACTAAATCACAGTTGTTCACCACATTAGTGCAGCTAGGCAGCAAAGGAGACTAGCTGGTTGGTACTACTAGGAAGCTGGCATTTCTTTTAGAAGAGGGTTAACCTTTGTAGGACCCAACAGTATTCTGCCCACTCTTTTTTATTTCCCCAGCTTCAGAAGCTGCTTCTAAGCAGAGGGACAGTGCTGAGAATTCATTGGATTGCATAAGACTGGTGAAGGAAAACAAATAGGAGGAATTCAAGGTTAGCACACAAGGTGGCCAGGATATCGCCACCCCAGGCATACCACCTTTGAATAGGAATTTTATTATGAGAAACTCCATGCACTAATCCTGCAAGCAATGCCTACTTTACAGAATTGAGAATCCAGAGAAAATTATGTGGACCAATGTCTCCGAATTTTTCCTGGTAGCTTTAAATTTTTTTTCTTTTTAGGTTTACTAATGCATAAGCATGAAATAGAATGATCTAATATAATTAAACATTGGCTGTTTTCTCAGAACAGTTCTAATGGCTTCAAGTGCATTTTATTGTCTTTCTTCAGTGAAACATCCCAATAAGGCTATTAGTAAGTTCTATTATCATTTCCATTTTATAGATGAGCAAACTTAAAGACAAATCTTTTTGTCCATTTTTCTTTTTTCTCCCCCAATGGTAATTCTAGGCAGCGTAGACATCCCAAGTAATGATTTCTCTCTTCCTGTCCCAGAAGAAAGATGTACTTGGTCTCCTAGAGGCATTTATTATTAAAGGAACAACAGTAAAATTGAGTGGGAGAAACAGAAAACCATTACACGAAAAGCACTGCAATTAAAAAAAATCAAGTGGAATTATTTTGGTGCTTACTGGTTCAAAGAGACATTAGGACTTCACCTCCCAACAAAGTCATTTTGATTTCTCTCTCTTACAGTAGCTTCCAACTTAAATTTCTGAAATACTGCTGTTTGATTATTTACCAGGTACTGCCTTCTTTATCAGAAGGAGGAAATTAACATTTGGCAGGTTTATTGTAAACAAACAGCCAAGAGTTATTATAGTTCTTTTTAAAAATTAAATTAATTGAAAGCAATGTTTTGGTAAACTTTCCTAATTTAACTGTTTAATGCACTTATAATTGCATTGACTACTCTAGTGGCAATCGGCAGCTGGTTAAAAGCTAACATGTGCTTCTCTCTCCCACCCCTCAACTAGGTGCTTTGTGCTTTTTTTCTTTGACCTAGAACACTAGTCTTTGAATACTCTCATTTAACAGGACATTGATACATGTTTGCTATGGAAAAAAATCCATTTGAATATTAATGAATGCTGGAGGAATCTTGGAAAGGTGAGGTATGGTAAAATAATACAGTAAGATTTTTTTTTTTTTTTTGAAAAGGAACCAATTGAAACACTGCCTACTTTCCCAAGCTCGGGATCATTCAGGTTGGCTCCTTTGACTTTCTTCTCCAGTCTGCAAAGAAGAAAAGTGGTCATTCCCATTTCTTTAACCCACACCAAGTTCTTGCACACAAGGGATGGTTCATCTTCAGGCTGGACCATTCTTGAGAAGTGTAGCTCAAATACAAAGCTTTCCATGAACTCAAGAAAATAATTCCGTGCGCCCATGCCATATGCCATTCCATGCCTACCTTTAATATTTGATTTCATTTTATATTTTGTTTCATTGTCCTGAGGATTGAACTCAAGGCCATTCTACCTCCAAGCTACATCCCCCCATCCTACTTTTTATTTTTTTTTATTTGTATTTATTTATTTATTTTGCAGTACTAGAGATGTAATCCAGGGGCATTCTACCTCCAGCCTTATTTTTTGTTCTTTATTTTTGAAACAGGGTTTCACTGAATTGCCAAGGGCGTTACTAAGTAGCTGAGGCTGTCTGAGAACCACCATCTTCCTGTCTCAGCCTCCCAAATGCTGGGATTATAAGCGTACACCACCATGACTGGCTTATATTTTATTTATTTAGTTTTGAAACAGGGCCTTATTAAGTTTCTGAGGCTGTCCTCAAACCTGTGATCCTCCTGTCTTAGCTTCCCAAGTACTGGGATTACAGGTGTGCATCGCTGCACCTGGCTTCTGCCTCCCTTTTGCATAACACTCACAAATACAGTCACACCAAGCTCTCATATTTACTCAAATATTCATCAAATAAGATCAACATCATGTTGTACTATGCATATATGTGCATGCTATCTCTCAGTTCTCTAAGAGCACCCATCACTTTGCTTGTCCAATAAAGTGTGTGTAAATGTTTATGTGTTCATCTGTTTGTGCTTCCAACAAAAGTTTACAGATGCTTTAGTCTGATTCTGGTGAATAAACCTGCTTGACCCACACAGAACTCTTTTTTGCTTTCTAAATACCAGCGATTGCTCAGACCCATTGGTAAAACCGATCACAAGCACCATTTCGATGATGAATTGTTTATACTTAAAACTCTACCTCCCTTCTTTCTGCCTACCTGCGCTCCTAAGCCATCCACAAAAAGCCCAGAAATCCTAAAACACTAAGCGTTGTTGACCCACCCATCCTAAGACACTGAGCATGTTGAAATCGTCTTTACATGGGTGGTAGGAACACAGGTATGCGTGAAAGGATATGTCAGAGAAGATACTTCTCACTCCATGGCCAAGCTACTGATATTTTCACAGGGAGCCTTAAACACATACATCTGGGGAATGCTGACCCAGCTCATCGCTGGAGCACTGAGCAAACACAGGTAACATAAAAACAAAATCATGACAACAGCTCAGCCAGCCCAACATTCAGGCAGCTTTATCGCTGTCCTTCAAAACACATTAGTTCTTCCAGAAGGCTGGATCCAGCCACTGCAGGTAATGTTTGTTTGTAAATATTTCTAGCTAGGTCATGTAGGAAAACTATTTTTAAGCTTGATATATATATATATATATATATATATATATATATTATATATATATGCGTGTGTGTATTATATATACAACATATATGTATATATACACACATAAACACATATATACATTCATATACGTGTGTGTGTGTGTGTGTGTGTGTGTGTGTGTGTGTGTTAATTGGTATCAAACCCAGAGTCGTTCTACCTCCAAGATACACTCCCTAGTCCTCTTAATTATTTGCTTTGAAATAGTTTCACTAGGTTGATAAAAGTCTGCTAAACTGCTGAGGCTGGTCTCAAACCTGTAGTCCTCTGTCTCAGACTCCCCAATACTGGGATTATAGGTATATCCCACCATGCCCAGCTTATCTTTTCTCTTCTATTGGTATATTCTAATCTCACATCATAATGAAGTTCAGTGAAAGGAACATACGTGCACAGAGTACTTGGTGAGTTAGTATCGTACCAGATCCCTCCTTACCTCACTCCCTTCCCTTCCCAGCACATGACATTGAGGTTGGCACTGATAATTTTGTATATGCACATGCACAGCCAATGCATATGCATATTGTAATTTGTATATGTATATAGTCAATGGAGGTGTTTCCTTCATCGAGTATCCTTCCTTCCTCTCACCCCTAGACCCCTTCCATTGCTCCCCTGGAATCTTTCCTATTTTATCTGGTGTTCATCTTATAGTCTGACTTCTCTCACATCTGGAAAGAGACATATGACCCTTCACTTTCTGTGCCTGGCTAATCTCACTTAACATCATATTCTCTTCTTCCATTCATTTTCCTCCAAATGGCATTTTTCTTTTTTTATGGCTGAGTAGAATTTCACTGTGTGTATGTCACGTAATTTCATAATCTGTTCACTGGTTGATGGATGCCTAGGCTGGCTCCAGGATTGGACACTGTGAGCTGGATGGCTATAAACATGATTATGCATAGGTATCACTAGAATATCCTGATTTGAATTTCTTAGGACAACTTTAAGCAGCCATCAGTGAATAGGATTTTCATTCCTCCAGCCCAGGCTGAATTCTAATCAAGGTCTTTTAAATGCCATTGAGCAAATCTATATAGTATGGATTATTTCTTGTACGCCTCTGGCCAAATGCTATTCGTTGGGTCATTTATTATTTTTAGAAAACCAAAACAATCCACACTAATAGTATAAATTATAGCACATCGAGAAACAGAATCCAGGCATTCTTGTTGATTTAATAATAGAACCAAAAGAAGCTTTTAATTATTCCTCCTCTAATGATTTATTAGGGACTCTAAATGTAGGAGTCATAGGAAGGGATGAGCCAGGTTTATATCACCATTACCCCACTGAAAGGTTCAGGTCTGGATATATTTCACAGTGTAAGTATTAAAATCCAAAGGGCATGCATAGCTGAGTCCAAAGTAAATGAACATGTCAGCATTTAAATGTCCAATGGATGATCAAAAATGATAAATTTTCCAAAAGTCAAGAATACCTCAACAGAAAAATCTAACATGAAAATAGATGCTCAATCTTTCTAGCACTTCCGCTCACATAAACGTTCAGCCACGAGATACAAGATATTCTGACTATACTTCAAATAGCTTCATAGGCTCAGAAATCTCACCTGAAACCAATAAACAAAATCCTACCCAACTTGCCCACTTTGGAGAAAAGTTCATCCAGAAAATGAGGGGACAACCGCAGACCACTTGGCTGCTGGTGTTCTTTGAGTCTATAGACTCAAATGCCAATTAAAAACACTACATATACTACATGTCGTTACGCCTGCCTGTCTGTCATCCCGGGTAGGATGAGAGACAAACCACACAACCATTTTTTTTAAGGCTATTGACTAGAGAGACATAATTTTGGGCTTCAAGAAAAAAGACATCGCAAAGAAAAGTCGGTGCCTGCATATTTGTATCTTCAGAATTATTGGGCCAGAAACTTGGAGGATCGGAAGAGAAGTTTCACACAGAGCTATTTCTTTACTAAGAAAAGTTTATCTCTAAATAGGGTTGGAATTGAAGAGTATGATAGGAGTGGCCCCCTTGGAAAGTCTTCAGGATTGCCATTTGGGAACCTCTTTACTAGTTAGAAGGAGAATCCAGCTAGATCCATTTTTAGGTCCAATAATGCATTTCACATCACTCTCTCACATTTCTGTCCCTTTTTGTCATTTAGTTCTGGATTCTTTATCAATTTCCCACCAGACGTCTCTATAGTCCCTGTTTACTTGATGTTAACCCAACCATCACCAGACAGGGGGAAAGGAAACCCCAATGGCACCCTTAACAAGCCCAACCAATTTCTTTCTCTCCATTCCTCCTGGTTTTCTCCTAACCCTTACCCAGATTGTGTGTATGTGTGTGTGTGTGTGTGTGTGTGTGTGTGTGTGTGTGTGTGTGAGAGAGAGAGAGAGAGAGAGAGAGAAAGAGAGAGAGAGAGAGAGAGAGAGAGAGAGAAGAGAGAAAGAGAGAGAGGGGAGAGAGAGAGAGGAGGGAGAGAGAAAGGGAGAAAGTAAGGGAGAGAGAAAGAGAGAGAGAGAAAGGAGAGAAAGGGAGAGAGAAAGAGAGGGGAGAGAGGGGGGAAAGAAAGAAAGAGAGAAAGGGAAAGAGAGAAAGAGAGAAAAAGAGAGGGAGAGAGAGAAAGGGAGAGAGAGAGAAAGGAGAGAGAAAGAAGAGAAAGGGAAAGGGAGAGAGAGAAAGGGAGAGAGAGGGGAGGGAGGGGAGAGAGAGAGAGAGAGAGAGAGAGAGAGAGAGAGAGAGAGAGAGAGAGAGATGGTTTAGGTTGGAGACAGTGGCTTAAAAACTTTCATCTGAATTACTGAGAGCATTTGTGAGATTAAAACAAAAGTTTGTATAAATTGGGAGTGTCACAGATTCAATAAATCTGAGACAATATTATATTGTCCTCTGTTCCATTAAACATTAAAATTAATCTTTGATTTAACAGCCCCTTCTGGGCTCCTTTTTTCAGTAGTGATGTGAAAAATAGCTCAGAATGGAGCCTTTAGAAGCCGGGCGTGTTGGCGCACACTTGTAATCCCCGCGCTTGGGAGGCTGAGACAGGAGGATCGCACAGGTTCGAAGCCACCCTCAGCTACTTAGTGAGGCTCTCAGCAACTTAGTGAGACCCTGTTTCTAAAATATATATAAAAAATAGGTCTGGGAGTATAGCCCAGAGGTAGAAACCACCTGGGTTTCACCCCCAGTACCACCAAAACAAACAAACAAACAAACAAACAAACAAACAAACGAATGGAGCCTTTAGGAGTCGTGAATTAGTTCAACAAAAACCTACGAAACACCTACTAAGTGTCAGAAAATGTACTGAGCACTGGGGTAAAGAGATGTCAGGCCTGCTCCCCAACCCTACTGAATGAAATTAGATCAACCTGTTCCACTTTTAGGCTTCCACATCTCAGTAAGGACAATTTCATCTTCCCAGGTGATCAGTCCAAGTGCTCATAGGATTTGCTAGTCCACAGAGCTGCATCTATTGCATAGAGCTGGGTGGTCTTTCCCATTAAATAATGCAGTATTAGAATCATGTTTACCTTCTAGTGGCCAACAAGTTCAGGCTGAAGCTCCTCTATTCCAACAGAAAGTTAACTGTACTGATGGCCACATAAATATTCCAAATCAACAAAGGAGGGATATTTTGCAATTCTCTGAGAAGCACAGGGTTTAAAGAACTAGTAGTGTTTGCAATAAGGGTCAATGCAAAGTGATCTCTTTCTAAAAAGAAGGATACAACAGCAATTCACTTATTTCATCAACATTGAAAGACTACTGTACATTCTTTTTTATTTTTTTACTAACTGCATCAAAATATTTGCCTAGATCTGGGGGAATGTTCTGTTTGCCTCCTTTTAGAAACGAATCTTATGTTTTGTTCTAATAGTGTTATGTGTTCTTTATTGTAGAAAAAGAGAAAGAAAGAAAGCTATAGGAACTCAGCAAGCAACAAGAAAAAAATCTCAGCAAAGCTAGAATGGAAGGATAGGAGAGGAAGAAAGCTGAGGTTGTTCAATGGAGGAGCTATATCCGAATATGTGTAATAGTATAAATATAGCATGGTTAACCTGAACAGTCTTTATTGGGGGGGATGGGGAGGAGAGGGCACGAAGCACAATCTAAATGTACACCATTTTCAATATATTCCACATATAAATAAAATAAAATATGAAAAAAATCAAAAATTAAAATTAAAAATTAAAAAAAATTTGTATCAAGAAAATAGAACCACTTTAAAGATTATATATACTTTGCATTTGCTATGCATTTTCTATAAGTAAAATATTGCTTTGTGCTTTCCTAATGATGCAGGCAATATATATTAATAAGAAGAAATTAAGAATATGGAAAATGAGAAAAAGAAAAAAATGTTTGTATGCCAAACAGTATTATTATTTTCAAATGCCTCCTTAAAGCATTAACTTAAATATTTTCTGTTTTATCTCTTCTCACTTGCTGACTGGCTGTATATTGATTTCTTAATATACCTCAATTGTCTTCAGATCATTACTTTTCTTGACCAGAAGTTAATGTAAGAGACATAACACTTCATCATAGAGATGTACAATAATTAAAGATTAGCCATCATCTTAATTAGAACAATACTATTTTCAGTTCTAATTAATTATGAGATATATATTGTTTTATATTAGTAAGTTTTTTCACAAAATAGAAACCATATTATATTGTTAAAGAATGCTCATGAATCCCCATGCATATTTTGTACAGTATTGTATATACTGTATACAGTAATATTATCCATGGCAAATGCATTCTGTGGCCCCAAGATGATGCCTGAAATCACAGATAGTACTAAGCTCTATAGGTACTATTTTTCCTGTACCTACATACCTATGATAAAGTTGGATTTGTAAGTTAGACAAGTCAACACATTAACAATAAATGATAATGAAATATGATTTTCAATATGCTGCAAAAATAGTTATGTGAATGTAGTCTCTCCTTCCTAAAAAAATAAAAATATGAATATTTTAATACTGCAGTTGACCACTGGTAACTGAAACCATAGAAAGAAAATCCATGGATGAGGAGAGATTACTTTATTCAATTCAGGAATAACTTTTACACAATTGTCTGTAGATTCTGCATGTACATACCTATGTTTACTCTTTCTCTATTTTTATTTTTTCTGTGTTGTTATCAAATACAATTTTATTTTACTATACATATGTGAGTTGCTAATTACCTTTAAAATGTTTTAATTACTTGGCCAATAATCAACATGCTTTTCTAGTACAAGCTGCTTTTAATCATCATTTCTACATTTTTGTTTTTATTTTATTTACTTATTTATTTATTTATTTAATTTTTTAATTTTTTGTGGTACTTGGGATGGAACCCAATGACATTATACCTTCGAACTATATCCCCAGCCCTATTTTTTATTCTTTATTTTGAAACAGGTTCTCACTGAGTTGCAAAGAGCCTCACAATGTAGCTGAGGCTTTTCAAGAACTGCGATCTTCCTGTCTCAACCTCCCAGATCCTGGGATTACAAGCATGCGCTACCATACCTGGCTTTACATTTTTAGATAATGAAAAAATGGCAAGGAAACCACCAAGAAGTAACATAGTCCACAATTTATAATGGCCAAACTATGGAATCGGCCTAGGTATCCGTCAACAGATAAATGGGTTACAAAACTGGGGTATATTACATGCAGTAGAATTTTAGTCATAAAGAACAACAAAATTATGTCTTTTACAGAAAAATGAATGGAACTAGATAGTATAATTCTAAGTATGATTGGCCAGTCTCAGAAAGTGAAAGGTCATATGTTTTTGCTTATATATGAAAGCTAGAGAAAAATTAGAAAACAAGAGGACTCTTAGATAAATAAGGAGACACACCCTACAGTAGAAATGGAAGGGGGTTGAAAGAGGGCAGTGGGGGGAGAGGAGAAGGGAAACTTAATAAAGGAAGGAGGCCAAACAATTCTATGTGCATATCTGATGCTACCAACCAATTCCAATTTCCATATTATGACTGGGGAGGTGAAAGGAGGAACATGGACCAGGTGTCGTGTACATGTATGTTTCTATCGCCCCAAACCTCAAATAATATATAATGCCAATGCGCAAGTCAAAGTATATTACAAAAACCAAAGGGATAATAGAGTGCAGGTTGATGATCCAATTTTGTACTAAAGTAGTTGTTTTGTTTTGGGGGCTGGTTAGGAAGCTCTTGGGCAGAAGAATAATCCTTCTCGGTCTTAGCACAGCTGGATTTGGATGCACAGATTTGGAGGCTTCTTTTATTAGGATCCTAAGTTATTTTTAGATTCCTTAAATAGATCAATAAAGATCAATGTGATGGGGTTCAGTCTGCAGGGCACTGATGATATGATTAGCACATCGCCCAAGAAATACCATGTCTAGATGGCTTCCTAGAAAAAAAATTAGATTTAAGTTATATTTTGTAAAGAATGACTTATCTGTCCCAAATTTATGTGTATACTACACTGAAGAATATTATTGGAATTGCAGGTTGGTTTTATTTTATATCCTCTCTCCTAAAATTAGAATACATGACTTAATTTTTTCCAATTAAAATAATGGGAGTAAATTAATGAAGTCATCGAAGTCAAATGTGAGGCTTCCAGATAGTACTGGGTGGATTGAGGAAGATCAGCCATAGTTCACAAAGGTTAAGGAGAAAGGAAGTGGGGAAAATTTGGGCTGGGATGCAATTTTACAATAAAGTGTTTGCCTTGCATATGGAATTCCTTGGATTCAATCCACAGAACCAGGAAAGAAAAAGTAAATCATTAAAGGCACTGGAGTAAAATCAATGGAAACATGGGGTTCAGGAGGTTGTGGAATAAGTTATAGGTAACCAGTAAGTGAGAAAATTAGCGGCTAAATTCAGTTTATTTTTGTTTTCCAGAAACAGAGAAAATATGATGGGTGTTGCATGTATTTAAAGACAGTTGTATTTAAAGACAGATGCCTTCCTTTCTTTCTTTTTTTGGTACTGAAAATGAAGCCCAGGGGCATTCTACCTCTGCGGAACACCCCATCCCTATTTTTATTTATTTATTTTGAAACAGGGTCTCACTGAGTTGCAGAGGGCTTCACTAAGTAGCTGAGGCTGTCTGCGAACCGCATTCCTCTGGTCTCAGCCTCCCGAATGCTGGGATTACAAGCGTGGGCCACCACATCCGGCTCTCCCTTTCACTGCATTTAGACATAACGTCATTTTCTCCGATTTTAGCCTAGAAGATTCTATGGTTAATTACCATTTATAAGCAAGTAATGCTTTCCTTTTCCTCCTGTAATAAGGAGAAATGATCAATTTCAATAATATTTTGATGATGGAGCTAATATTATACTATATTCTCTAAATTGAATGCCCATATCTTAACTTTTTTTTAAAAAGAATATATATACTCTCAACCTTTCCCCAAACTCTTTGATATCCTTATTTTTCAAAGGCAAAGCTTAGTGTTCAATTTACGCCTGCTACTTCCCAAAACCTTCCTCACAAATATTGTTGCACTTACACGTGTTTTAATTTGGTGTGGCCAAGGCTTTGCCCCAAATTGGTGTGTTTGAAACTGTCACTTAACACGATCATTTCCATGTATACAAATAGTTACTATTGGATTATCTTGATATTAAAGTTAATAAAATCGGAATTCAGGGTCTAATACAAAATATCAAAAACCACTTTATATGATCTTCCTGTTCAGCCCTTTTAAAGTTGGTCTTCATTAATTAGGTCTCATCTTTGCACTGAGCTCTTAGAAATTGAGACAAAGGAGGACTGTGTGAGCTACTGCGATCCCAGCTCCTCAAATTATTGTAGGCACCTGTGACTCCTTGAACTCATTAGGCGGGCAAAACTTCGGAGGAAGGAACAGGCTGACAATCCCAATACTTCAAGCTACAGGAAAATGGAAAAAGCATAAAAGGCATATGAACCTGAAGCTTAAGAAGCCCTTGCACAGAGATGTTTAATTTATTATTCTAATGACTTTCACAGCATGAGCCTCTCACCAGGAAGCCCACGTCTATGCATCTAATAAGGCAGCAGGGACTGAGCCATTCCCGAAGCACTCTCCTGGCTGTTTCCAAAGCATCTTTTTATAGATGGGAAAACATAAAGTACATTTAAAAAATAAACAAAGCTCAAGACTGATTTAATCTGCTCTGTTTTGCTGATAGCTACCCTCACTTTTAGTTCTCAGAAATGAAGGCAATTTTAGCTGGCAAGCTCCAATTAAAATGTCGAGCTTGCTTTTACTAAATACTTATCTATATTTTGCTCTTGAAGCATGAAAGGCCCTAGATAAAACATAATGTTTAGGATAAACCACTCGGAGTGTTCTGTGCTTGGTTATAAAATATAACTGGAGGCTGAGGATGTAGTTCATGGTAGGTAGAGTGCTTGCTTAGCATGTGCAGAGCCCTGGGTTTGATCCCCCATACTTAGAAAAGAAAAAAATATATATATATATATATATAAACTGGAGTCAGCCATAAGTAGGTTTCTTTGTCCTTCTGAACTTTATCTATTTTCCCTGAATCTTGCTTTGGCAGTTTATTGGCAAGTTTTCTATAGAATTGTATATGTTTCAAGATATTTCACTATAAATCGACTTTTTTACCTACTGTGATCACTATATATGCATTGTTTCAGTTTGCTTACTTACTTACTTACTTACTTATTTGCTGTTGTTTATGTTTTTTGCAGTACTGGGAATTGATCCCAGTAACATTATGACTCTGAGCTACACCCTCAACCCTATTATTATTTTCTTTTGGAGACAGGGTCTCACTAGGTTGATGAGAGTCTCACTACGTGCTGAGGATGTCATCGAACCTAGGATCCTCCTGTCTCAGCCTCCCAAGTACTAGGAGTTTAGGTATGTACTACTATGCCTAGCTCATGGGGATTTTTTCAGTTAATGAGATTTGTATAATATTTGAGATATTTCAATGTCATATATGTAACTATTCCCTAATCACTCTTCTCACACATACTTTGTTTACTTGTAGGTTTCCAACATGTCTTCAATGAATATTCCTGTTATGTCCATGGGCACATAATCCCTAGAAGCAGGAATGTTAGCCCTAAAGTATATAAAATTTAAAATAGATGGATATTATCAAATGGTAACGCAAAAATTTTCCTTGAGAGTAAATGAGTGTAAATTCCCCCTGCGTTTGCTACTTTGAGTGATATATATTTTATATTTCTATCCACTTAATCCATTTACTACTGTTGGTTAAATTCAAGCTTAAATTAACTTTGTAGTAATATGCAAATATTTTCACTACATAGTGAGGTTCCAACCCTTCTTTCTCCATTTGATATTTTGGAAAGCCCTGGGTCAGAGGGTCTCTGTAGGCATTACATTAAACAGCAATCAGGTCTCACTAATCTCTGTGTAATTATTTACAGTAAAGATACTTGTCCACAAACCTTCAATAAGTAACAATCTATTCCCAATTCTTTCTAGGATTATCTCTCCCCAAATGTATTTATTATGAATTGCACGCGTATGTCCCGTGCTTTCTGAAAAACATAGTGAGTCTCCTGAGTGACTATAATGACTCAGTTCTCCAATTAAGGCCAAAAGCATGAAGTGAGGCCACGTTCAAAGGCCTAGAGGTAAAGATTAAAATAAAAAGCGGATGCTGAGCCATTATCTGGTATTTGGAACAGACCTTCATTTAGGCAAGGCAGCCGTAAGGACAGCTCAAGGGGAGAAAGTTTCTACATGACTCAGTATGTTCAAAAGTGAGAGACTTACTTAGTTGTTTCTTTGTGCAGAGCAGGATCTAAAAGATGTATACATCATATATCTCATATAGAAACAAAGAGAGAAAATGAGAGGGAGAGTGAGGGGAAGAGAGAGAGAGAGAGAGAGAGAGAGAGAGAGAGAGAGAGAGAGAGAGGGAGGGAGGGAGGGAGGGAGGGAGGGAGGGAGAGAGAGAGAGAGAGAGAGAGAGAGAGAGAGAGAGAGAGAGAGAGAGAGAAAGAAAGAATGGAATGACATTCCTAATGGGACTATACTCAAAACACTAAAGGACTAAAGACCAGTAGTACATGGCGTTGAATGTACCAGAGAGTCTAAGTCAGTGCTAATTAGGTCAAGTATAGTCGAAATTGCACTTTGAAATACCTTAACTCCTTTGTTGCAAGATGCTTTACATAGTTCAATCCAGAAAGTGAGCTGTAGCATTTGAGAAGAAATCATGTTAGCTGAAACTCTGATCGGACTTATTATTTTCATATCTCTAAAATGGTTATTTTTTTTTTCAGTACTGGGAAGGGAACCCAGGGGCATTCTACCTCCAAAGCTATATTACCCGCCCTATTTTTCATTCTTTATTTTGAAATAGGGTCTCACTGAATTGCAAAGGGTCTTACTAAGTAGCTAGGGTTGTCTTCGAACCCAGATCCTCTTGTCCCAGCCTCCCAAATGCTGGGATTACAAGTGTGTGCCAACATGTCCAAATACAGATAATCACTTATATATCCTTATCTTTTAATGTAAGGCCTGTACTTTCTTTTGTTTAATTCCCAAGCCAAATAGTACCCAGCTCCTCTTGAGAACATCATGTCATTTGTTCCTCCCAACAATTCAATGCAAGAAGGGCTATCATTAAGTCTTAGTTTACAGTAGAGAAAATCGGGGTCTCTGTGGTCACGCTAGAGGTATCAGGTATCTGAACACATGCACACATTTGCTGGAGAACGCAGACATCTTTCCTATTCAATAGTATTCACTGTGTAAACTTCAGACTCATCATATGAATATGTACAAATTGCCAACTTCTCAAAGAGACGTAGTCCTTGAGTCAATTGGCAGTGGCCTCGCTATTTCCATATGTCTATCTGGCAAGAACGGTGAGGGTGATTAGGAATACCTATTTGATTGAATGAAAGTCACTAAGATCGCGTTTTTGCCTAGTCTTGGCAAGTGGAAGGAGCTTAACACAGCTCTGTGAAACTAAAAGATACTATGATTTCTTCAAAGGGTTCATTGGCCCAATAAAAACTGCCTAAAGAAAATAAATATTCTCTTTGGGTATTATTAGAATCTCATGGCATGACAGCTAGGCACCACAGAATTTAACCACTAGGTCAACAAAACACAGAGTAGATGTATTTTCCTGTCACTGCTAAGTGAGAGGGTGGTGGAAACAGCTCACGGCAGTCACTCAGAGGTGAGGGAAGCTGGTAGGCTGAGGCGTGTTTCTCAAGCATCATCTTATGAACCCTTATGAACCCTTCCATGTCTACAGCCAATATTTCCTCTGATTTCCACTTTCATCATTTCTGTTCTACGAGCACTTACCCTGGATGCAACACCTCTCACGCAGCCAACTTGTGATTCTTCAAAGACAAAGGTAGTCATAGCCACGGTGTTTTGGAGTGTCTTCTGGTTTTATTTATTTTATTGTGGTACTGGAGATTGAACCCAGGAATGTTCTACCTCTGAGCCACACCCCCAGGCCTATTTTATCTTTTATTTTGAAAGAGGGCCTCACTAAGTTGTGAAGGGCATTAAGTTACTGAGGCTGGTCGCAAACCTGCCAACCCTCCTGTCTCAGCTTCCTAAATCCTGGGGTTATGGGTGCATCATCACGCCTGGCTTACCTTTGGGGTTTACAAAGTCTAACATGAAGTTCTAGAACAGGCAAGATTAAGGTGTTGTGATAGAAGTCAGAAAGTGGAAAAGGGTAGAAATGGCAAGACTGGTTGGAATAGGGAAAGTGGGAATTTTCTAGAAAAACAGAATCTCCACTGGGGTGGAAATGATAGCTTACCCTCATCAAAAGACACTGAACTATTCATGGGAGATTTGTGCTTTTTTGTCTTATATAGATTATCTTTTAATGTAATTTCCATTATGATCTCTTTGGGGGAAGAGAAATTGTACACTCAATGCATTCCTTTTGATTTCAGAAACAAAGGGACACACTGTGCAGTAATTAATATCTTGGAAGATATTAATGTTGCTGTCGTGAGCAGTAATTTGGGGGGAGGGATATGACAAAGACATTCCTATGCTTCCTAATTAAACAAGAGTCATCAGATGATGACCTTTTCCCTCCTTTTTCTTTTCTGTTCTGTCCTCTTTTTTTCTTATGTGTGTATATTCCCATAAGAATCACCTTGTTCAGCTACAATACTGTTGTGTAAGAAAGCTCCGAGATATTAGAGATGGCCATTGGTCGGAACTTAAAAAGTTTGTTGATGAAAAATAGGAATTGAGCTGTGTGTCAGAGAAAGCATATATTTAAGAAATTTGGGTTGTTTTTCCTGCATGGCTTTTCTTTAACAAAACCTCATCTTCTCAACATTTATTATGAGAGCTGTTCATTCAGGAGGCATAAAAAGTGAGGTGTTCTAGAGGGAGATTTTTACTTTTATTCCACTCTAAAATGAACCCTGTCGTATATGCCCCATGATCTGCCAGCCATTGTAAATGTGACCTAGGAAGGTAGGCAGGACCACCGGGCTCCTTACTCAGAACATGTGCAGGGATCCACGCCATTAGTTGAATAGTGAAAACACAGCATGAAGAACGGGACGGTGCTCTCGGGGACAAGAGCAGAGGCTCAGCAACCCAGCTCAGGCTCGGATGCTGGCTGGCACTTGCTAACTGTACAATCTTTAGCAAGTTGTGTGAATGCCTTCTACCCCAATTTTCCATGGGAAGATAGAAGAACTAACTAGAATCTACCCATAAGATTGTGTAATGAATCTTAATGGTTCATGAAGATAAAGTATTGACAGCACTTAGAACACAGTCTATCTATAAGTGCAAATGGCCAACGGTGACAACGGCTAAACAAGCGCCATTCTGGCGGGACAACTTCCCCACAGTCAGCACTCAGAGGGCCAAGTGTCCTCTTGTTGGCAAAAAGTCCATTCCACTTACAGAGCCCAGCACTATTGGTAACATTGGCCATCACCTACCTCTGCTTGCTTTGACCCCATGGAAGTTACTGAAAACTTGGCTCACTATGTAGTGTGTGTGATTGTGTGTGTGTGTGTGTGTGTGTGTGTGTACAGTGTGTTTGTGTATGTGCAAAAATATGAAGGATCAAGAATTTGTTTGTTTATGTGTGTGTGCATGACAGAGACTGTCAGAGACAAGTGTGCAGTCTGCTTAGGAGTTATAGTTTCACATCATTATATTGATAGAGGCATGAAATAATTGTGAATATTAGCATACACATTTGTAAATGTATATTTACTTCATATGCACACATATGAAAAAAGAGAAAAGGGACTGCAAATGTTCGAATACGTAGTAATTTCCTAATGCCAGATTAAAACACTAAGACAAGTAGAAAATGTCAATGACTCATCAACTAACTGTTAAGAATAGTTTTAAGGGCTACTTCATGAAAATGCCTACCATAAAATAAGAATTCAGAAGGAAAAACAGAATGAACCTATAAATCAAAACTAAAATGCAAATGAAAGCTTCTCTGGATGACTCTGGAGACTAGAGGGATCACTGACAAAGCTCCTGGATCTAATTCTAACAGGTGCCAGATGATGCAATTTCCAGTGTTGAAGAGTCCTGATGAAAGACATATCTACTTATAAAGGGCTTTTGGTTCACGTATAGAATAACTGCATATATTTATGAATAAGATTTTGCTAAGGTGAAACTAGATATTCATTTAAGATAGAAATATTACTCAGATGTGGCAGTGCTTGCCTATAACCCCAGTCCTAGGGAGGCTGAGACAGGAGGATTGCAGGTTCAAGGTTAGCCATAATAACTTAATGAGACCCTCTTTCAAATTAAAAAAATAAAAAGAACTGAATTGTAGCTCATATATAGAAAGGCGCTGGGTTCAACCTCTAGTA
This sequence comes from Muscardinus avellanarius, assembly GCF_963383645.1. Taxonomy (NCBI): domain Eukaryota; kingdom Metazoa; phylum Chordata; class Mammalia; order Rodentia; family Gliridae; genus Muscardinus; species Muscardinus avellanarius. The sequence continues at coordinate 11,687,217 of NC_137804.1, forward strand.
ATAAAAAAGAAATAACAATAAAATAAAATAATACAAGTGTCGATCCCTTTTTTTCCTAGTTTATAATTTTAACTCATGAAAGTCTGTATGCCCTTTGGTAGAAACTTCCAACCAATGTTTGCTTATATTGTTTAAAAACATTATTGATTGGTTGTGGTTTTTAAAGTTGTGAATATTAGAATCACATTAGCAAAGTCATCAAGTGAAAAATGCACCATTTTATTTGATTTGCTCTCTAAAAGTCTGATGAAAATTAACTAAAACTTTCCCATCAGATTTATGGTTTCAGATGCAGAATGAAGGATGATTGGAAAAGTTTCCTTCTGACAATCTTTATTGTAAGTAAGGAAGAGAACAGCAAAGCCACGCAGCTTCAGTAAAGCAAATAAAGAAGGGTAACTTTTGAGAAATGCTATTATGAATATATATTTCTTCATCAATACGAAAAAGGCGCAGTTTAAGTCTAATATTAATATTAAGATAGCATCTAATAATAGAGATAACTGCTTTCTTTATAACAATAACCCCACATATACACAACACACACATACATATGCCCAGATATTTTAAGACAAATGCCACTATCATGTGTAATAGAGAAACAAGAATCATTCATTATAATCAAGAACATAACAAGAATTCGCTATAATTTTATACTGCTCAGTAGGTATCAGATAATACAATCAAATACGAGAAAGAAAACTAATTATAAAAATAGAATAGCAGGGGATTTACTTATCATTAATCTTAGCTAATGTGATTATACCTAAGGAAGCCCAAGAATATTAAAAGTGCATTAGGAAGAGTAAGTTTATAATTCTATAAAGAAGGGGTTCGTAGAACGATCATTTAAATGTCGATTTTTAAAAATCCTTTTACTGGTGCAGTTGTATTTCACGTTGTTAATTAGTGAGGAGTGATAGGGTCAGAGTCGGGCATGACACAGTGTCCTGTACTTTCCCTGGACCCCTTTCTACGTCCTCCCCTTCCCCGAATATGATACTGAGATCCGCATTGGTCACTTTACATATGTATTAATTCAAAAGAAATTTACATCATTGATGCGAAGAAAATGTAAAAGCCTAGCATATACCGCAGAATATTTTAGTAAAGGAGTAGATATTCCATGCACTATAATGTAAGATATCTGTTCTACAAAGAACTCAAATGTTCAAAATTAACCTATAAATACAATGTAGTCCCGATTGAAATACGTATAAAATAAATAAAGTAGGTGTGTGTGCTTATGAAAGTGAACAAAATGTTGGGTTCAGGAATGACTTAAGACTTGTAGGAAGGTTTTATTTTTTTTTAAATGGAGGGAGAATAGCCTTAAAACATGTTATCACTAATTATAAAATTTTAATTTTTAAAATATTTTTGGAGGACAGAAAGAGGTATATAGTAAATGGAATAGAACAGAAGAATCTAAAAATATGCCAAAAACATACAAGAATTAAATTCATGGCATAACTAAATTTCAAATCAGTGTAGAAAGAATAATTACTAATAAGTAGTATTGGAAGTATGGGTCTAGTTGATTATATTAAATTATACATACTTGCATGTATATGTATGTGGGTATTGATAGATATATGTGTGTATATGTATATATGTTGTGAATTCTTAAACTAAAATTTAAAAAATGAGTGCATAGCTTCTGGAGGGAACTATGGTTAATTTTATTCAGACTCCTTGAATAGGAAAGACATTTAAAAATATTTTAAGATGTTTAAAAAATATTAGATTTTATCACACCTATATTTTATATTTGTACATGGAAGAACACATAACAAAGTTAAAATATAGAAGAAAATACAGTCAATGCTATGCTAAATACACATGTAATCCCTTTAATTTATGAAGAACTAAAAAATCAGTAAGATAATATGAAATAAAAATATAAAAAAATTCTGGAAATAACATACCAGTGAGAGATAAATATAATTTAACCTCCTTCATAATAAAATAATGTATAAAGAAAATAAATGAAATTGTGTGTGTGCATGTATGTGTGTGTGTGTGTGTATATATATATATATATTTTTTTTTTTTTTTTCTGCAGTACTAGGGATTGAACTCAGGGGCACTGTACCTCAGAGCTACATTCTAAGGCCTAAAACTGTATTTATTTATTTATTTATTTAATTAAAACAGGCTCTCACTAAGTTGCATAAGGTCTCACTAAGTTGCTGAACTTGTTCTCAAACCTGCAATCCTACTGTCTCAGCCTCCCAAATACAGGGATTACAAGCATATGCCACCATGCCTGGCTGAGACTATATTTTTCAAAGTTAAAAGTTCCCAAGGGAGATGTGAGTTCAGTGATCTTAATGCTAGAGAAGTTATTAGGAAACGCAGATTTAACTATTCTTATTAAAGGATAAATATGTCATTTCTTATGCGCAGGTACAGCAACCTCGATTAAAATAACAGACATTTGTAATTCCTTTGATCTCATACTAGAACTCTTAAAAATTTATCCAAAGAGGTTAATATCCTGGAAGGTTATCAGTATATTTTATAATAATGCCTGTCAAATCATTGTTTACAGTAACAGCAAAAGCATCCATCAAGAGAAGACTGTTTAGTTATATCATAAGGAATACACCATCACTCTTAAAAACCATGAGGTAAAACAGTTAAAGAAAAAGGAAAAGTGAATGACTGAAAGAAGGGGAAATCAAGTAAGCAAATTACTAAGTGTATATTTATAATGGCAATTTTACGTACTTACATACATATCTAGACAAACAGGCAGCAACTCTTAATGGTAAATAAATTTGGAAAGAGAAAAGAGCACAGGAAAGAAGGTGTTCACATTTATTTTCATAGTATTCCATAGTATTAAAACTTTCAGTGAGCGTGGTGGCACAAGCCTGTAGTCTCAAAACTTATGAGCCGCGAGGCTGAGACAGGAGGATCACAGGTTTGTAATCAATCTCAGCAAAGTAGTAAGGTTCTCAACAACCTAGCAAGATCCTGTTTCAAAACAAACTAAAAAATAAAAAATTAAAGGGCTGGAGGAGTAGCTCAGAGGTAGAATTCTCCTGATTCAATCTCAAATTTAAAAACATTCTACTCAGCAATAAAGAAGAACAAAATCATGTCATTCGCAAGAAGATGGAAAGACCTGGAGAACATGTGAAGTGAGATCAGCCAAGCATAGAAAGAGAAGAGACGTATGTTTTCTCTAATATGCCCAAACTAGGGAGTATTAGGGATACCAGGGGGACTCCAGATAATGGAGGGGAAACCTCAGCAAAGCTAAAATGGAAGGATAGGAGAGGATGAAGGCTGAGGTTAATTAATGGAGGAGCTACATTCAAATATGTGTATAAGTCTGAATGTAGCATGGTCAACCTGGACACTCATTGTAGGAAGTGGGGTAAAGGTTGGAGTGGCCAGGAGGGCATCAAGCACTGTCTGAATATATGCCATTTTCAATATGATCCACATAAAAATAAAACAGAGTTAAAAAAGAAAAAAAATTATTTTATATTTTATTTTTTATTTTATTTGTTAGTTTTTAGATCGAACAACATTATCTGGGCAGTGGATTATAGACTAGTTTTCATTTCTGCTTTATATTCTTTAATATTAGAAAGAAAACATACTAATGTTATGATTTAAATGGTTTCTCCTAATAATTGCCATTAAAATAAAACTAAGCTGCCTCACATCTGAGATATTGATTAAGATTGATTCTAGTGTATACCCTGTCTATGGCCGACCACAGGCTTTGTCTGGAGGTGGGATCTTAGTTTTATCCATCTGGGAGACCCTGGCACCATCTACTCTATTTTCTGACATATACAAAAGTAGTCCATTACAACTTTGTCAAATGAAGACATTTTAAGATTGGATTGTGTTTTTCTTTATTTTAAATGTAGCAAATCAACTGAAATTTATTACATAATTTTCTGTTCCACATGCATGAATCCAGATCTAGAGACATTTGTAAATAAATTGGAAATCTCTAAGATGAACTAATCCCCACTCAATTGATCGTTCGATTTACAAAAATAGAACAAATAACCAAGTATGTTAACTAACGGAAACAGCCATCTCTTAATTCTTAGCCATGATTTTATAATGACTTTTTAAAAATCCCTTAAAGACAGTTCAAAACGAACAGCTAGAATTACATGAATAAATAGGGATTAATTGGATGGATTCACAAGGGAAATTGGAAGAAGAAGAAGAAATTCTGAAGGCTATTAGAATTTAAATCATTCGCAACAGTATGTTAAATTGGATTCTTTAACTTAGACACAGAGACTAGATAGATGGTAGATAGTGAAGTCAGATATACCATACAATGGCATTTGCAAAATGTCAGAGTAGTATGTCACAGAACTGATGAAACTGCCTTAAATCTGTACTGAGGTTTAAAAAAAGATGGTGCTCACCAGCTATACCAGGGAGAGGAGTTGTGTGGAAGACCAATGTGGAGAAAGTTATTCTTTTTATGCTTTTTTTTCCTCCAAGTTGACAGCCAAGACTTTCTTAGGGGCCACCCTGTTTTTGAATAAATAGGGCAAACTCGACTGTGATACGTTCCCAATAAAGAACTGTAGAGGACAAAACTTTGGGCCCCCAGTCTTTGGGTGTGGCTGCCCTGGGACTGTACTGCACGGGGCCTATTTCAGAGCCCAGGATGGGTAAGAACTTCCTAGACCCTGTGTGGGTTACAGAAAGAGCATCCACAAGGCTGCAGCCTTTGGGTTTCTTACCCAGGGAGGCTGAGATGGCCATGGACAAGGAGAACGTTTGCAAAGTGTGGGAAGGCTAAGCAAAGAACAGAGACTTGTGCCAGAGTACCACCCACGTCACAGTAGCCCTTTCAAACATTCACAGTTAGGGCCTTTGAGGGGCCTAAGAAGGTCCCCAAGAGAGAAAGAAACTTGGTAAGAGAACAGAAACCATCCCTTCTCTGCCTTTCCCCAGCCTTCTTACTGATTGACCCATGAATTGTGTGATAATAATTGCCCTGTGCATTTTTAACAAGACAGGATATTTTGAGAACACTATAATTTACTATACGCTCCAGCTTATCTGTTGATCAGATCACGAAGACCTCGATTGAGGATTCTAAGGCTGACCAGACCACCAGATCACCAGATAGTGCCTTGGGGACTATCAGACTAAGATGAGCCCAGCTGAAAAATCATCCCATTACCCCTGCCAGTGCCATGTGTCCCTCCTTCCTTTAGGAAAGAGTCCATTTTGCCGCAGACGCTAACCAGAGAAAAAGACATAATTTAATCTACATTTTTATTACAGATTGATCATTGGAATGGGAGCCACACATTCTAATTTCTGAACGGAGCCTCAATTTGCTACTTTTTAAAGCAGATCCTGGATCCCTGTGACCTTGCTTAATTAAACAGGAAATTGGAATGCTGAGACTTTTAAGATTTTTTTTTTCGGGGGGTTTGCCAATTGCCACTTGACGATGTGCAAGTAAAAATCTGAGACTACCAGCCATATTTATATTCTTGTTTTGTATCCATTTTAAATATAAAGAGTTATTTGGATTTTTTTTTTTTTTTTTGGTGATACTGGGGTTCCTGGAAGCCCTTCTACCTCTGGGCTACTCTCCCAGACCTATTTTATATTTTTGAAACAGGGTTTCTTAAACCAGCACGGCTGGCTACGAACCTGCATGATCCTCCTGTCTCCACCTCTCAAGCACGGGGATGACAAGTGTGCACCATCACACCCGGCTGGTGTTGAGCATTTTTTTTGGGGGGGGGGGGTGGTACTGGGGTTCCTGGAAGCCCTTCTACCTCCGGGCTACACTCCCAGACCTATTTTTTACATTTTTTATTTTGGAAACAGGGTCTCCTAAGCCAGCGCGCGCGGCTGGCTTCGAACCTGCGCGATCCTCCTGTCTCTGCCTCCCAAGCGCGGGGATTACAAGCGTGCGCCACCACGCCCGGCTATTTTTTTTTTTTTAAGAAGAGTCAAGTGAAAATTTCCCACGGCCTTAAGTGCACCACAAATATGCAGTGCTACAATGCGGGCTGTTGATGAAAGCCATAAATTAACTTTCATTTTCTGGAGACAGTAAATGTAGTGTTTTTTTTTCTGATTATATGTATGACAAACAATGTAGCACTTTATGGTGTTCCTTTGGGGCATAACCACACTTGCATATTATTAATACTTCCTGACTTGATTAAAAGTCTTATAAATGATTTTTTTGTCTGAAATTTTTTAGTTCAGTGTCCCCTTTGGGGATGTATTTTCAGCCTTAATTAGCCTAATTGAGAAGGCAGCCAAGAGATTTGAAACAAGAAAACAAAAATACTAAGGAAAAAATAGATAAGATTTGAACTTTATTGATAAGAAGACCTTAAGGCTCAGTTAAATAGCAGGTATGTAAAAGTGAGGAAAAAATATCCATCATGGTTTATGGTTTACTTCTTTACCACTTGAGAATAAGTAGATATACACACACAGTCATAAATACAGTCAACCTCATTCGGTACAGCTACATTCCTTCCTCCAATGTTGCGAATCCATTCTTGTTAGGGGTAACACAGGCTTAACTTTTTCCAGGCCAGTATCATCTTGAAAGCTTCGCCACTTCATCCTACTATCATTTTTAGCGTAAAACAAGTTGGCTTCCTTGAACTCTTTAGCTCAAAGAGTTTTGTCTGCAGCAATAAACAACAGTGAAGTCTGTCTCTGTCCTGCCCTCCTCCCCAAGAAAATCACTTGTATTGCAATTCCCTGAAAACTACCCTGCTGGACCTTAGTACATGGATGTCAGGGGTAGAAATCTTTGTCATAGTCTTGGGAACTCTGGAATCCACATCATTTACTGCTTCCTGTGACTGGTTAAAATGCTCTTCTATCCAAGAGATTATTTTTCCCGCTATTGTAAACTCACATATCCCATGGATATGAACTTTAATTAGCAAGACAATGCAGGATAGACTATAACAGGATTATACGTGCTTAGTTTTATTAACTTAAAACAAATAGATCCATAAACTACTGTTTTTCCTATCAACTTGAGTCTTCATCCTACAAACAGCAAATGCAGGATATATAGTGTCTTTAAAAATTAGGAACCTAGAAAGCACTCACTTCTATACATCTATGCGTGGGTCACTAGAGAAACAATGACTTGTGAAGTGCTAGAAAGTTAGCACGATGCTTCTTAAAAATTCTTTTAAACAGCCTTAGATCTTACGCTAAAGAAGTGAAATAAATCGGAGGACTTGGCGTGACGTTTATGGCTTTCCCAGTTTGGTCTCTCTCATCAGCCTCCAGGGTTCTCATTTTTCCTCTTGGGCACCAAAGGAATTCCCGACATTCTTGGTGAAACTCCTTTTTTTTTTTTTCTCATGTAGCCGAAGGCATTAACTGAAAACCCACGGCCAGACTTTACAAAATACAAGTAGCAGGAAAACCTCAAAACTGGCAAGAACTTGTTTTTCATATTGCTTTTAGTAAGAAAGTTATGGTCAACAACTATTGAAATGTTATGCTTGCAGGCCAAAGCAATTCTTTTATGGAGTATTTTTTAAGATGTGTACGCAGTACGAACTCCAATTTCACCATAGCAAACATTAGCTTTTATAGGAACTAAGAACTGTTTTTAGTTGTACATGCAGCAGCCTGAAATAAATATCTAATAATATTCACTAATCATCTGCACACCAATTGGTCCATGATTATTCAGGTATCTGAACCTAGAAAATTTAATTGCTCTCAATTGAATTTAAAATAGAAACGGATGCAGTGAATACATTCATTTGCCAATTGGAAATGGAAGCAAAGTACGACATTCCTATCAATTTGCCATACCTGGAAAGCATTGTTTCTCTAAGCCCCAAATATGTGCTAAATCATCCACTGGTGTTTTGTATACCAGCCTTCTCTCTTGAATAGCAACGTGCAAATAAATACTCATTTTGAAAGGGAATTAATTTGCATTAATACACACCAACCCTGGATGTGCACAAGTATTCTCTCTGTTTCTTGCATATGGCTGCATCCCTAGTCATATAGAGCAGTCTTGCAAAAGAGGCTGGGATGATAAGCTCAGAGTCTTCCAGAAAACACAATCAACCTGAGAATAACTTGCAAGTTTTATCTTTACAGTATCCTCTTTATAGAAGAAAAATGACATCACTTTAACATGCATGCTCATTTTTCTCTTCTGTCTGTTAAAAAAAGTTGGCTTCCCCTGGCCACATGTACAGTCTGGGGCTATGATCAAATCCTTTTTTCCTAATTAGTTTGAAACACTTCTCTTATTCAAAATTAATCATTTTAATTATGCTGTCAACATCAGTGTCAGGACTTCAATCAAACCGCTTTCCTTAATGGCCTCCTCTGGCCAGGTATTATCAGTCTGTCCCTTCAAACATCACAGGCTCACGTAAGCCCAATAACACACATTTTTCAGAGACTCTGGTGAGTTGCGCTAGGGCATGGGTGAGCTTTACACTTGGATGAGAAAACCACATGGAAAGAAAGTAAAATTCACAGATGGAAAATGCTGTCTCCTGTGAGAGGGCTTCCCATGGAGAGAGGCATTTCATGTCCTTCAGAGGAATCCCCATAAAAGCAGTGGGGAAATCGGGGTTTTAGATAAAGCCCAGCCTAGAGCAAGAACAAATGAGACAGACAGCGGAAGACAAGAAAAATATTCCTTTTCTTTCAAAACCATTAGAAACAGGATTTCCATGTCCTAAACATTCCCCAGTCAAGAAAATTGAAATCTATAGCACTTCTGTGAAAGAAACAGACTTAAACTATGAATTTTCCAGACATCATTTATTCCTCCTCAGATTTTCTGTTCCCTTTCCCCCAAAAAATTATAGACAGAACTCTCAGGGAGAAATCATTGTAGGAGGAATGCAAATTGCTGCCCTGTGGCGTATGAGATCCTTTAAAATAATAAAGAAAGTCCAGATGAAAGAAAACATCCCAGTCGATAGTTCTTTTCCACCAGGACTAACAATTGAGCCTCCATGCAAAACAGTGAGGCAGTGATTTAACTTTTTTAAGAAGACAAATATGGCTGCCATAACGGTGGGTGACAAGGTGTGTATGTAGGACAGCTGAAATTTGACATGTGATAATTAAGAATCAGATATCTTGGGCTTGAAGTTTCAAAGAGAAATCTATAGGTGCTGGGCTAAGAATTAGAGATCAGTTACTGGGGTGCCTGTACTCTTTTTTTTTTCTAGAGAACTCCTTTATGGGTAAATTCTAAGAGGATCTGTTTTAATATTCTCTGTGATTAAACGCTGAACCATTTAAGTCATCCATTTTGGGGGAAGAGAGAAAGAAAAGTATGTATATAAAAATGGCTTAAATGGCTTAAATTACTCCCAGAAAAGCACCAGGAACCATCTAAGCCTCTTGCCTTGTGGTCTTGGTGCCAAATACTGATAAGTGTACTCAGAAGGAAACAGCCACCTTTCTAATATGCAGCCTTGTTGCACATAATAGCTAATTGATTTTGGACTGCTTTTAAGACATTAGCCTCCACAAAGGGAATACCATTTATAGACACTAGAGTCCTTCTGAAACTAAAAATAGTCACGGTGATTGAGAACTTGAGCTCCACCACCAATCCCCAAAAGTAGATTCAGAGCTGGTGAACTGCAGCACACATGACCAAGGACAATTTCAATTTGCCCTTGTTTAATTAAGGGAAATACAAGATTTTAGGAGACAGTGTCTGTTCTAGTTTTTCAGAGCCAAGAGACTGCTAGCATGTGATGAAGCTCAGAGACTCCACAGTACTACCAGAGCATTCAAAACCGTCCAATTTTCCACTGCACCTGGGCGGCAGCGTGCCTTCAAAAATTATAGTTGAAGCCGGATGTGGTGGCGCACACCTGCAATCTCAGTCCTGGGAGGCTGAGACAGGAGGATTGATTGCAGGTTGGAGGCCAGCTCCAGCAACTTAGTGAGACCCTGTTTCAAAATAAAAAAGGGCCAGGGGTGTCGCTGAGAGGTTGAATTCCCCTGGGCGAATGAAATGATGGGGTAAAGCTCTTCTTGGTAAATATGAAGGGGTTTAAGTTTCTTTGCTTTGATGGAAAAACAGAAGGAGAAAGGGAGGAAGATAACAAAAGAGGGAGGGAGTGAGATGTGATTTCTTCTGTCTGTGGTCAGTACTGGCAGTACCGTAGACCTAGGAAAACGATCCCAGCTTTGCCCCAACTCTTGTGTGACTGTGGGCAGTTACGCGACCTACATAGACTATTTCCTTACATATAAAATGGAAGCATCTGTGTTTATCTCTGTAGCTCATTTGTAGGAAGGGACATGAACAAAGGAGACTACAGGAGCTGTTGCCCGTTACATAACACAGCAGTAGTGGCATGGAGATAGGTCTCACCGCCGATCTGGTCCCTGCCACTTCCTAGCTGTGACTTTGAGTTCAACAACTGCAAGAAAGTTAAACCTAGGCCACCATATTCAACTTTTTTGTTCTTTGAAGGCACTTTATAGGTAGAGGTGCTCCCTATTAGGGCAAAGAGTTAGAATAAGCTTCCCTAGTGCTTTCTGTTCAACATTCCTTTTTAATTTAATATCATCTCAATATTCATCCTCATTTTAATACTTTGTGCTTTGGGGGTCTTATTGAGGACGTTTCTACCAGTGCCTCTATGTTGGAGCATTGGTCCAATGCCCTCTTCTAGTAATTTCAGATCTCTGGTCTAATTTCCAGGTCTTTGATCCACTTTGAGTTGACTCTTATGTAGGGTGAGAGGTTAAGGTTTTATTTAATTTTTCTAAAAATGGATAACCACTTTTGTCAACATTACTGAAAAGAATATGTTTTCTCCAGTGTATGTTTTTGGCATCTTGTCAAAAAGTACCTTGAGAGAGGAGAGAGAGACAGAGAGAGAGAGAGAGAGAGAGAGAGAGAGAGAGAGAGAGAGAGAGAGAGAGAGAGAGAGAGGGAGGAAAGACAGAATGGGAGATCTTGCCAGCTACTCCTCTGATAGAGGAATAATAGCTAGAATACATAAAGAACTTAAAAAAACTTAAGCTAAAAAAAAACCCAAGAATTATAAATAGGTAAGTGAACAAAAGAGACACCACAAAAGTACAACTGGCCAATAAATATATGAAAAAATGTTCAACACCATCAGCAATTCAAATTTCTTATTAAGACCAGTGTTCCCGTGGAGAGAACATTATCTCCTACTACCTTTGAAATTAGGGATATTTTCCTGTGATTTGATGTTACCTACCATTTGTTTATAAGAAAAAAGAAACTACTAGGCATCTACTTAAGAGGAATAATTGCATAACATTTAGCTAGATATGCAAATTATTTTTTAAATGGCAAAGTTTATTTTAAAAGTTTCTCAAAGTATTCATTCAGACAAAAACATTTAGTATGTTACAACTTTTCTTATAGTTAAGGTGGTTTATTTAAATTTAGGACCATTTTTAGTGTTGTGATGACTAGAGTTTACTAGAAAATACATTATTTTGTTAAGTATTTAGCTTAACCTTATGAAATGATGTCTCAATAGAGCATCATTTTATTTATTTACTTATTTATATTTATTTATTTATTTGGTGGTACTGCGGGTGGAACCCAGAGGCTTTCTATCTCTGGGCTATACTCCCAGCCCTATTTTATATTTTATTTGGAAACAGGGTCTCACTAAGTTGCTGAGAGCCTCAGTAAGTAGCTGAGGCTGGCTTCGAACCCGTGCGATCCTCCTTTCTCAGCCTCCCAAGCGCAGAGATTACAAGCATGCGCCACCACGCGCGCCTAGAGCATAATTTATGTACACACTTGTTTTTATAAACCATTCACAAAAGATAAGTCATTCAGATCAGAAACCAGAATTCAGTTGGATTTATGCAGGCTTTTCCTTTAGTTGTCTTTTGCTCAGATTTTTCTATTAGATAAAAAAACATAGATGCAAATCTATTACTGAATTGAGTTAGTTTTATAGGTAGACATTTTTCACCACTTCTGAAATTATTCTACTGAAGAGCAATTACATAAGAAACCAGTTACACTAAAATTATTTCCTAATAGCCAAATTTTTAAAATAACTTAAACATATATAACTGTCACCTGATTAGATTTCGGCCTCTAACCCAAACCAGCAAATCATTTTTTCCACTAAAAAAATAATTCAATAAAATTATTAGATGGCTTTTCAAGACATTCTTTGTTTTACAAACAGAATCATAAAATATTATAGTGAGAAGGGGCTAGGAGTTTCCTTAAATGCATCAAATATTTTTACAATCTTTGAAAAACTGTTTAAATCACAATGTATGGGTTTTCCCCCATTTGACACTGGGGATTAAACCCAGGGGCATAAGACCTCCAAGCCCTCCAGCACTTTTGATTTTTTTTAATTGAGAAACAGGGTCTTTCTAAATTAATAAGCACTGGTCTCAAAATCAACAATCCTGTCTCAGCCTCCTAAGTACTTAGATTACAGGCATGTACCACCACACCCAGCTACAATGTATAGATTTTAACAAACATTTACTTGATTATATAATTGGCAAAAATAGAAATAAAACATTATGCTCAAGGTAATTACATTTTTACAATTATGATAATAAATTCCTCATCCACACATTAATATTCCAAGTTCCTGCATCAAGATTCTAAATTAGCTATTTATTGTACTTTCTCCTTAGAGTCATGCTTTAAAGATCCTTTTCTCCCCATGAATCAAAGGTTTTTTCCCATGAGTTTAAGCTTTCAATATTCTATGCAACTAGAAATGAGAAGTACATATACTAGAAAATAACAAGTGAGGACCAAATAAATGACTTTTAAGTGTATTCCAGATCCAGAAAAGCAACTAGTTTCAAATATACTTGAGCCAATAAAAGTTTCAAATTTTTCTATCTATTTGAAATTGGCTCAAAGTTGGTTTTATATGTTTTTTTTTTCTACCACGTCAAAAATAACCATAGATAACTGGGTATGGTGGCCTGCACCTGTAATCCCAGTAATTGAGAGTCTGAGACTGAAGGATAGTAGGTTAGAGGCCATCTCAGGAATTTAGTAAGGCCCTCAGCAACTTAGACCCTGTTACAAAGTAAAAACATTAAAATAAAAAAAAAAAAAAGCCTGGGGCCACAGCTTAAAGATAGAATGAATCCTCGCTTCATTCCCCAGTAACACACACACATACACACACATACATACATACACACACAATTCCTATAGATGAAGTAAGAAATGATATATCTGTTTTTGTTTTTTTTTTTTCTCTTTCTTTTCTGTCCTATTTTTTATTTTTATTTTTTGGAACCAGGAATTGAGGCCAGGGACAATCTACCTGAGCTACACTCTCTTTTTATTTTGAAACAAGGTCTTGCTATGTTGCTAAGGCTGGCTTTAGACCTGATATCCTCCTATTTCAGCCTTCCAAGTACTGGGATTGTAGGCATGTGGTGCTATATGCCTGCCTAATTTGTGTTGTATTAAATCCCCTATGCCTAGAGGTAACTGAAAACTCAGTTACAGTTTCTTCTTCATTTATTCCGCATTATTACTGTGAAAAATTCTCTCTCTATTGCACAGTAATCGTTATCTTATTCTATAGTCACCGATTATCCCAGCTGTATCCCCAGAGATGTGATCATACCAAACACATGATAGTTATGCAGATTGAGAAAGAGGAGTGAGATTATGCAGACAAGAGACAATGTGCCTCTTTGGTTTTAATCCAGTTAGATGAAATCCAATTAGTAGTATTTGGCATAGTCCCTAACATGAAGAGCTCAGTTCCTTCTTCTCCTAATGAAAATGACTGTGGTCTTTCTTCCTTGTTTATGGGTAATTATTTTTAGATGGTAGGAGATGGAAAAATGATAATAATCTTATACACGTTAAATTGGTACAGACTTATAGGATTATAAACTGCTGAAGATAAATGCAAGATATGTTAAAAGAAGTAAGGAGGTCCCGAGTTGAGATCACATATTTCAGGGGCAAGAATCCAGAGCTGGGTCATGAATGGAGTGCTGGGCTCCTAAAAACAGCAGGCTCAGACAGCTCCCCTCCCCTCTCTGAGCCTGAATAACTTTTTCAGTCAAATTGCATAGCTATTGCATGGCTTATGTAATATTAACAGAGTAGGAATAAAGAGAAATCATAGAATAAAAATGCCAAGAGCAGAGCTGGGCGCAGTTGTGCATGCTTATACCTGAGACCATCCTCCTGTCTCAGACTCTCAGTAGTTGGGAGGCTGAGACAGGAGGATCACAGGTTCATGGCCAGCCTCAGCTACTTAGGCCTTCTGCAACTTCGTGAGAACTTGTTTCAAAATAAAATTAAAAAGGCATGAGGGTGTAGCTCAGAGGTAAAATACCCCTGGGTTCCAACTCCAGTAGTAGACACACACACACACACACACACACACACACACACACACACACACCCCTGAGAACATTTAAAAATGTTTTGCTACATAAGGTGGAAAGAATATGTGTATTAGAATTAATATACACTAGTACTTGAGCCCTCCAATGGGTAACATAATTGAACTTGCTGGAATCTTTTTTCTATGAAATATTTTGACTATTTTAATCATATTTTACAATTATATGGTTATGCCCATACAAAATTTTATCTTCAGTCTCACTAACACAGATGGGGATGGAAGAAAGGGGAGAGGTAGGTATACAAAGGAAAATACAAAAAGTGATATGTGTATATATGTTTGTATCACTGTGTATCTCATTATAATGTATAATTATATTGACCAATATAATTGACCAATATATTGACCAATATAATTGGTCAAAATTATATTGACCAATTAAACTATAAAAATCATTTATATTACAAATTAAAAATTTCAATGCCTTTTATTTACTTTATATATGGATTTACACAGCAAAAATGTCTGTATGTATGCATATATATCATATATAAATATATAATTATAATATGTACTAAATTTAAATTAAGGTAAATTAAATAACATCAAAGAGGGATGTTTTTATTGATTCAAATAAGATCTTATTCTATGCTGTGTGTGTGTGTGTATGTGTGTGTGTTACCAGTAGTTGTGAGGCTGAGACAAGAGGATCACAGGTTTGAGAAGCACCCTCAGCAATGTAGTAAGACTCTCAATAACCTAGCCCAGATATTGTACACAGTTTGTCAAGAATATGTCTGATGGGAAAGGGATGACACAAACATTAAATGTGTATATTTTCTACTGTTTCTGTTGTGCCACTGGAGCACTACAATATAATTATCTTGTCAAACCAGGAAAGTAAAACATATAGAAGAAATTGAGATAGTTGACATCTCCTAAAATGTAGAATTTGTTTTAGGGAATTTTACAGTAAGATTAGCTTTGCTTTGGCTGTAATGGAGTCAAGCAAAAGCCTACCTCTCTTCTAAGGACATTTGACTTTTGAACACAAGGAAAGATTTGGCATTTTGCCAAATATTAATAATACAACCTTGGAATTAATGCATGATAAATGGGGTAGATACACGTGGTTTTGAAACACATTCAACTTTCAATTTATTTGGCCACTAGAGATTGTACACCTCAATTCTCAAAATCTTCCACTAAGTCGATTGAGGACTTTCATAGACGATGTCAAAATCAGACTTTACAAATTGTTCTCTGTCATAAGCTAGCACACCAATGGCGAGGCACATTGAGGGGAATAAAAAAGAGAAAATGTGTCTTGCCTGGAGTATCAGGGGGCAGGCAAAGCCAGCCACATGAACATGAAAGTTTTACATAATTCGACACTCAGATAGTCCCCCTTCCTGGCTTAATTCTTTACTAAAGCCATCGTGAAATTCTTCATATTTTCTTAACAAGGAGCCTTATGTTACCATTTTGTACTCGGCTCACAAATTATGTTGCCAGTCCAGACAAATTCTATTAAAATCTCTCCCCACGTGTGTTCCACATTTCTCTGATCTAGAATGGGAACTGCCACCCAAAAAACACTACTTTGACAGAAGAAATCTACCAGTAGAGATTGTCTGCAGCAAAAACGCAAGGTACTGTTTGCCTCTGGTGCCATCTCATTTTTTCAGAGCCATGTTCTTTTTGACATTGTCTTCTCAGATGCAGAGACACTGCTGCTCTTTTTTCCTCTTTCCAGCATATGAAAAGTTCTCCTCATCCTGCCTAGTGCCCAGTGTGAGGACAGAGCTCTGTAACATCTTGTGATCTTAAAGCAACTGTATGTCTCTTTTCAAGGAACTTTTACTCCACATGTTCTTCTAACTGATTCAAATTTTTTCTATTAAAGGAATTTATGACATATGACATTTGTCAGTAACATTATTTTAGACAGTGGTTCCTGCCAGAACTTTTGGAACTGTACACTGGAGGCAACTGCTTATTTAATACCCTGCCCCTTGCAGTAGAAAGATCTGACTTTTCTGACTATATTATTCTGTTCTTATTTTATTTTACTTTTAAGTGATAGAGACCTTGAGGTCTATCTACTTTGGAATGCTGTTAGGAGTTAAATAACAGCCGTGAAGCTTTCCTGCTGCTCCCTTGTTTATTAATCGTGATTAATGACTCTGAAACAGAGCCCTATCCAGCCAGTTCTGGGCAACAAAAGATCAGAAATTCCCCATCTGTAAGGACCTGCAGCCCTGCCCTGATGCTCATACCAGCACACAGAATGCTGACAGAGAGAACAACTGATTTCTTGTTAGGTACTCTCCAAAGCTCTTGACTCCAAGATTTTTTTTTTTTTTCATTCACAAATGCCATTTGTCTTGGTCTTTTAGTTGTCTGGGTCTTTCTTCAGTCAGACAAGGATAATAAAGTGAATCTAGTGTTGGTGAAAACAGAATTTAGACCTAGTGTTTGAAGAATGAGGCTTTCCGACTGATCTCCAAAAGAATTATGGCCTGGGTCTTAGAGAAGGCAGGCTCCTCCAGCTAACTCATCCCTCGCCTCAACACTGCCTGGGAGGGAGGTATCACAGGAGAGCTGAGAAAAATAGGAGTAAGAGGAGAGAGTCGGGGGTCTTCTGGCTTATAGAGGCTGGCCTTTCAGGGAGGTCTGCCAATAAAGATGCCCATTTGTAGCAAGTATGGCTGGAACAGACAGTTAAAGCGATCATTTGAAATTAGCAGTGAGAACACTTCACGAGGGTCATATCAAAACTGATGACAAAGGTCCGCTCATCCACCAAGGGGTCACAGAATTAGTTTGAAGTACCGTCAAAAGTCCACAGTAATAGCTGCTACCATGGTGGCTTACCAACTATATATTTAAAAGCTATTACATGAAACTCAGAAACTAAAATATTTATGGAAGGAAAAAGCATTAAGGAAGTATTCAATTATTCAGGGAGAATAAAAGAAGAAAAGAAGGAACAGAGACAAGTATAATCTGAGTCAGTAGACTACTAGTTCTCACATATTAGCTTCATCAGAATCATCTGGAAGGCCTACAGAACACAGATTACTAGACACCACCAACCAAATTTCTGATTCATTAAGTAGAGCAGAGATCTGAGAATTTGCATGGCCTCAACTTCCCAAATGATGCTAAAGCTGTTGGTCAAGGGATCACACATTGAGAACCTCTGTTCAAATCTTTACAGCAGAGATTCTATCCTATAGTTCACAGGGGAAATAATTGTTGGGCTGAAGGGAAGCCAATTACTCTCTTTCTGTGTGCCTCAGTTGACGTCAATCTGTAAAGCATGAGACATTTTATTTGCTGTTGTATAACTCACAAATAAAGTATAAAATACATTCTAAGCCTCATTTATGATATTCAAGATGCTGGAATTGATATTTTATAGCTGGCGCATAAAAATGAATGCAAATCAAAGACAAAATAGATGTGGCGCTTATTCAATAAAGCTTAAAGAGAGCCAATCTCAATTCAGGGGAAAAAAAGAAGACAGGAAAAAAAAATAGTATACACAGGTACATGTTCTGAGATCCTCCCATCATGAAATGGGCTTAGATTCCAAGCCTGTCCTTTGATACTATTGAGATTCTGTTTTCTCATTTAAAAAAATGAAAAGGCTATCCAGGTGGAATAGCACACACCCATATTCTCAGCAACTCAAAAGGCTGGGCAGGAGGATCCCAAATTTTAGGCCAGCCTTGGAAATTTAGAAAAACTCTGTCACAAAATAAAATATAAAAACCAGGTGTAGTGGTGCAGGCTTGTAATCTCAGCATTTGGGAGGGTGAGACAGGAGGATTGCGGTTCATGGTTCACAGATAGCCTCAACTACTTAGTGAGGCCCTTTGCAACTCAGTGAGACTCTGTTTCAAGATAAAGAATAAAAACTAGGCTACGGGTATAACTCAAAGGTAGAATGTCCCTGGGTTCCATCCCCAGTACTGAAACAAAACAAATTATATATATATATATATATATATATATATATATATACACACATATGATTGGGACTATAGCTCAATGGTAAAACAATCATGAGTCCAATTTAGAGTACTGCAAGACTCATGTTTCTTTCATTTGTACCATTCTAACTTAAGTCATCATGTATCCAATGGAGTTGTTTTCCAAATCATCTGTATCAAATAACTCTTCATCACTGAGATAAAAATACCTGATGACAGCAACTTAGAGAAAGAAAGGTTTATTTGGCTGATGGCTTCAGAGTTTTAGTCCATTGTGGGCTGCCTCCAAGGCAGAAATGTCCTGGTAGTGATGGGATGTGGTGCAGAAAAACTGTTCAATTAACGGTAGCTGAGAGAGGAGAGGGAGAGGAAGAGGGAGAGGGAGAGGGAGAGGGAGAGAGAAAAGAAGAAGAAGAAGAAGAAGAAGAAGAAGAAGAAGAAGAAGAAGAAGAAGAAGGAGGAGGAGGAGGAGGAGGAGGAGGAGGAGGAGGAGGAGGAGGAGGAGAGGAGGAGGAGGAGGAGGAGGAGGAAGAGGAGGAGGAGGAAGAGGAGGAGGAGGAGGAGGAGGAAGGAGGAGAAGGAGGTGGAGAAGAAGGATATGGAGAAGTAGGAGATGGAGAAGGAGGAGAGGAGGAGAAGGAGAGGAGGAGGAGGAGAGGAGGAAGAGGAGGAGGAGGAGGAGGAGGAGGAGGAGGAGGAAAAAACCAATAACCAGGAAGAGAAGGAGGAAGAAGAGCTCTATATTCAAACCAAAACATCCTTTCCTAAAATTCAATTTTCAGATACCACTTTGTACCATAATGTAACTTGTTTATTTATTTTGTAATTTAAAAATATCAACCTTGCCAAACATGTCCTTCAACTATGCACCTGGGGATTCTATTGAGATAAGTAGTGTTGTAAGATTGTTTTAGATCTCTGCTTAGGTTTATAAACTGTTTCACCCTTCCATCAAGTCTCAGTTCTGTGCAGCTTCATCTAGCATTAGGAGAAGAATGTGAATCTAAACATAATTTCCTAAAATTTACAGCTCATTTGGGTTATGCAGGCACCATGTTTATTATAGGAGAAATAGTTTTGACTGATTGGGAGAGTTTTCAATATTGCATATTAAAAATACCTAGGACAATAAGCTGGTTGCTAGCCTGCCATCCTGTAATAGCAATGTTCTCAATGATTAGTAAATATCTCTATAAATTTCTATCAGTTTCAAGTAGGGATGTTTTCCTTAACCATCTCCTCAAAACAACAAAGTAAAACCATGAAATTCAGTGATGGTGTTAGTAATAGTGTTGGCTTTGCTAAAACTTCATACTTTGAAACCATAACAAGTGTTGGGAGGCCAAAAATTTGGGCTAGATATTTTCCTAATTAGCTAAATATGGATTTAACCAAAAAGGTTAGTATATTGTCAGTTTCTTGTTTTTGACGAGGGAACATGAAGGTAAAGGAGATAATGTGAGACTTCGCCCTGAATGTCTTTACTGGTGTTTATTAATGAGTTCACCTTCCACAATTTGGTAAACCTCTGAGCTTCTGTTTTCTCATCATAAAGAGTCTAATAATTTTGTTATAGGGTTCAATGAGGAGATATATGCATATGTATTATATGTCATATGTGTGGAGTCCTATTTGTGATGTCTAACACCTGGTGGCTGATTAATAAATCATAGCAGGGTTCTAATTCTCAGAAGAACAAGGCTCTGTACTGAAGTCATTGTCACCGGTATCCTTTCTAATAAAGGCTGTGAACACAACCTCACAGGTTAGCTCTACTTTTCTTTATGCCAAACTAATTAAGAAGCTGAGCTCTGTGGGACGAGCCTGTAATCCCAGTACTTGGATTAGCAAGGCTGAGAAACAGGAGGATCCCAGGCTCCAGGAAAACCTTAACAACTTAATAAGACCCTGTTTCAAAATAAAATAGGGCTGGGTATAGCTCAGAGGTAGAATACTCTTGGGTTCAATCCCCAACACCAAAAAAAAAAAAAAAAAAAAAAAATCAACAGATAAGTTAATAAGTAAACAAATAAACAAACAAAAATCAGTATCTTCATGTGTAAATAGACTGGGCTTAAACCGTTCATTCTGAATACCTGTACTTGAGTTTTATGAAAAGGTCGATTTTGGTAAGAGTTTTTCCTCTCCAACAAACGCTATGGCTCTATTATATTTTGAATCAGAAAATATCCTGGAGTAAAATACTCCATACTCACACACAAAAGTACATTGCTTCTCAGGCCTGTGAAAATTAACAGAAAGCTTGTTTCAAACTGTGCTTGCCACACAAAACACGAAGAAAATGTCAAAATATTTTTTTTTCCGACTTGTTTGAGCACTATTTTTAGATGGTTTCTGAATCGAGAACACATATTTGTTAAAGAGGCTGAATTCATTCCAGATGGAGGCTCCGCTGTGAAGTTACTGGATGCAAAAGACCTGGTTTTCCTTTGTTAAGAAAAACCAGAAAGGCGGATCAGCTGAGAAATGAAGGTTTGCCTGGTCCAGAAACAGGACCGGCCCCGTGTATTGTATAATAATTTTCAATACATTTCGAACCGATCTCCTTTGGAAAACCAAACAGTTAGAAATGAAATCAAAGAGGTGGACGGAAGAAGGGAGGACCTGAAAGAAATGGAGGGAAAAAAAGAGAGGGGAGAGAGAGAGAGAGAACAGATGTATTTCACAAGTGCACTTTTCGGTCCTTTCCCATCGAGGCTGAGCCCTGTTCCAAGCTCAGAGCTGGGTGGCTGCAAGCCTTTGGAATGCTCGCACTCTGGACGTGACAGACGTTGTACTACGGGCAGTCCCAGAGTTACGAGCTTCTCCCACTTGATGCCAAATCCATGAAGTAGCAGTGGGTGAAGTGCTTGGAAGAGCTTGGCCCGGGGCCCGCTCTGCAACAGGAACTCCTTTGGCAAGGAGCGGCTCTGGGTGCCTCTGCCCTGTGCGTATTTGACGCAAACCCCTTCCTTTCCAGACCCTTGAAATGAACACGGGTGGGCCAGCTCCGTGAGGACATCCACATGGTGCAAAAGACAAATGCTGACCTTCTAGAATGTACCCCGTGGGGCTGTATCTATCGTTTCTGCTACTCTATTCCCACACTGCTTATGCCTCCAAGAATTCTATGGCCAAATGCCACAGGTATTCCTCTTGTGTCCTAAACTGACACTTACTATATTAGTAAATTTTATTTTTGGAAGATTAAATCAAAACTAGGGAGGAGGTAAATATTATCCTGTATATCACAAAACTGGCAAAATCCACTGTTAGGAATTTTTTTTTTCCTTTTTGGAAAGATTAAAAATGTCTACAGCTCTGATAATGGAATCTAATTGCAGCAGTTAACCATTTTCAAAAGAAGTTTAAGCCGGGCGTGGTGGTGCAGGCGTGTAAACCCAGCGCTTGGGAGGCTGAGGCAGGAGGATCACAGGTTCGAAGCCAGCCTCAGTTTCTTACTGAGGCTCTCATGTACTTAATGAGACCCTGTTTCCAAATAAAATATAAAATAGGTCTGGGAGTATAGCCTGGAGGTAGAAAAGCCCCTGGGTTCCACCCCCAGTATCACTAAATAAATAAACAAATAAATAAACAAATAAAAGTTTTGTTTTTGTTTTTGGTGGTACTGTGGTTCCTGGAAACCCTTCTACCTCCGGGCTACACTCCCAGACCTATTTTTATATTTTTATTTGGAAACAGGGTCTCTTAAGCCAGTGTGGCTGGCTTTGAACCTGCGCGATCCTCCTGTCTCCGCCTCCCAAGCGCGGGGATTACAAGCGTGCGCCACCACACCCAGCTAACAAATAGAAGTTTAAGCAGAACTGGGTTCATTTGCCAGTATGTTAACAGCAAAAAAATAAATAAATAAAAAACAGGCAAACCTATAGGCAGGGGATAATGCTCGCTATTAAAACATAACTGATGAATGTTACAAAAAGAGTATTTGTCATCAAACAATACTGCCATTGTAAGACAATTCCAACCTATGCATGAAAGACTCCAAATGCTAGTACGGCATTCAATTTGATACTGGCGTTTATCATATTATTTCATGCAAAGAAGAATTATATACTCAATCTGTCTGACAGCTTTGCATATAAAGAACAGTTTGTGCATGACAAATGTGGTGAGCTTATTAAGTTACCAATATTCTGCCAAGCCATATTGTCTCAGCGACAGCAGACCCAAAATATTTTCAGATGATTCTTTAAAGGGCAATGCAGGGAAGCCTGAACCACCACATGTTTTGACTTTTAAAAAAAGTAACAATTGCAGGAACGTTTTACCTTATATCTAATTAGAACAAATCATCCATGAGCCTCGTTTAGCCCATATTTAATCTGTCACACGCTTTTGTTTTTTGAGGTACTTGGAGATATTAGTTTTTGATTTATCGTCTGCTGCTTCATAGCTGTAAAAAAGTCTATAAACTGAATATAAATACAGAACACTATTTCTTAAAAATATATAATTATGGTGGGCATGGTGATGCAGGCCTGTAATCCCAGAATTTGGGAGGCTAAGACAGAAGGATCACAGGTTTAAGGCCAGTTGCAGCAACTTAGCAAGGCCCTTAGCAACTTAGTGAGACCCTATTTCTAAATAAAAAATAAAATAGGTTCTTAGGGTGTAGCTCAGAGGTAGAATGTCCCTAGGTTCAATCCCCAGTACCCACCACAAAAATATGTGTATATATATATTTTTTTTTACTATATACCTATAATTATGACTGTCTTTAAAAATTCCTTGCATGAAAGGAAGATAATAAAACAAACAACAAAGTGATATAAGACATGACTTTAAGACAATATTTAGTCGGAATTAGGAATAGAAAGTAATTCAAGCTGAACCAACTTCTAATTTCTTTATATTCTTAAAGATAGCTTTACTCTCAATCTTGGAATAAACAAAAGCCATTCATTTATATTTGTACTGCAAACAGGAATTATGGAAAGCTCAGATAATGCTCATGTATAATAAAAACAAAAGGAAACCATAACAGCCGTGACTCTACTATTACTATTATTTACAAGCTCCACCACGAGGAAATTTTTTTCCGGGTGTCAAGTACTATGCTATGCATTTCGGATGTCATCATTTTTATTTCCATTCTTGCGTCAGCTCTCTGATAGGGTCCCTCTGGGTAAATGAGAATAATCAAACAGTCACACGAGTTGTCCATGAGCAGGGAGCTAGGTCCCAAACCAGGTGTGCCTAACCACAGAAGTCCTAAGCACTTCATCCTTATGTCTGGCTATCTTTGCTTGTTCCACCATTCATGGGGGAATCTTCTACCTATAGGCAAAATCTAAACAGAGTTGTCAGGCTAGCCTGTGAAAAACTGTCAATCAAGTAAAAAAAATTCTAGCCCAATCATACTAAAGTAACAAAGACAGCATTGCATCCCTGTTCTTAAACAAAGGCTTTGCATTGGAGACAGGAGCTATTTACATGTAACTCTCTTCAGTGATATTGCAAGTCTTTTTTTTTTTTTTTTTTTTTTTTTTGTGGTACTGGGGTTCCTGGAAGCCTTTCTACCTCTGGGACCTATTTTATACATTTTATTTGGAAACAGGGTCTCTTAAAGCCAGCATGGCTGGCTTTGAGCCTGCGTGATCCTCTTGTCTCGGCCTCCCAAGCACAGGGATTACAAGCGTGCGCCACCACGCCCGGGATATTTCAAGTCTTAACACTGTCCTCCATCCCTGGTTGCCAGGGAAAATTACTACCTGAGGACAGAGGCTATGCTAAATCACCTCACTTGAAGCATCGCTGTAAATTTAGAAGTTAAATTGTTGAGTAGATTCAAAGCTGTCTTGTTTTGTTTTGATGTTTCCCCCATATGGTCCTAGAGTTACAGAAGAATGAATTAATGTAGTGGAATATATATAATTTTCACATAAGCTTTTCCTGAAACTCCTTGAAGTCTAGAAACCACCTGCTCTGCATTATACGTTACATTTGCTGACACATAACAGGATGCTTTTTCAAATAAGACTTAGAGCCTTGAGGGGAGGCCTAGATGGTGTCTGACCATCTCACCTCTGATGAGAAAAATAAGGAAAATAACCCACCAGTTAGGATCATGTTATGCAAAGGAGCGAGAACTCATTGGAGGATGAATATAGTTTTACTACGCCAGAATCTTTTTCTTAATTTCTCTCTGATCTAATAATAATACATGCAGATATCACTACATACACATAGACTACATGCTTACACAAATATACAAATTTAAGAAGTCTATCAATCGCAGGTTGGAGGCCAGTCTCAGCAGCTGACAAAAAAGAGCAACCAAAGAAAAATGTATGTGGCTTAACAAAAGTTTAGGTTTTCCTCTTGCTGAATTTTTTTCGACATTTATCTCCTCTTATTAAAATGTTTCTATGTTTCAGAGAAAATTATAACTAGTCAACCCAATGCCTATCTACCACAAGGGGATGAAGTCATCCTAAAGCAATGCCATTATTTAATTACGCTTTGTATTCTCCTTTCAAAGTCAGCCTGCTAATGATTTCAGGGATGTGCAGCATGAAGACGATTCCCTTATTTGTTTTTCAATGTTATCAACTATGTATTTGGGGCAGAATTTTGGGAAATTGCTTTGGGGACTCAAAAGAAGGAGAGTGCCAAGTAATTTGAAAACACTTGAAGGATCAACTGTGTTGCTTATGTAAGGTGTTCCTGGAAAGCTAGATAGTTCGGGTATCCACTGGAAGAGTTTGGAACTGAAAAGGACATAGATACCACAATGGAAACACTGTTATTAATTTCATTAAAAGCTTCTGGAACACAAGGCATGTCACCCTTGGTGCCATGGGCTAATTCACATTATACTCAGGTCAGCTTTCATTCTTGAAAATATACTTATTTTAAAGATAAAGCATTAATATTCCCTTTGGAGAAAGAGCTATGCACACCCAAATGGGGTAGGAAGAACTGAAAAAACAGTATTTTATTTGTGGAGAAGAGCCAAAGGGAAGAATACCAGGATGGCTGCTTCATGCTGTTGTCTACCCAAATACATCCCTTCCTCCCTTGCCATTGGTTTGTGATTTTTTTCTCATGCTCTAATATCTGTGGAATTGGAAACACAAAGTTAATTGGATGTTGAAGAGATAAATCAGACAAGTGGTTTGGTAGCTAAATAAACGGAAACAACGTGGCTGATATGAATGCAGTGGCCATAAGCTCTGTTGCCACAAGCACAGATACACAGAAGTCCTTTCATTAAAAGAAGGCGGCCACCAACTTTCCATGGAGTGGAAGACACTATGCCAGTTGCTTGGCAACGCTTCTGATTGCCAGGAACCTTCCAAAGAACCCACAGTCCAGTCAGAGAGAAGAACCAGTTCTGGAAGGGAGGCAGAATGTGGCTTGTGCTGTAATAAATTGACAAGCTATTTTCAGATCCTTCTCATAGAAGAGATACCATGCTTATCTCTTAGGGGCAACTCCAGGCAGAGGAACCTGTTCTTGGTTGGTTTGCATAGTGAATACGTTGTTGGACCTCAGAAGATGTAAAGCAATATTTTAGACAAATCCGAGGCAATCCTAAAACAAAACCTGTGGTTTCCATGGGGCAGGATCAAAAGTGTTTACCAGGAGGAAAATATCCATGGAAATCAGGTCAAATAACCTAGAAGGGATACAGAGTCTGTCGTATGCTAGGTGATTGGTAGAATAAAGAAAGGTGGTCTTAGGTCTGGTTCACTAGAAGCTAAGTACAAGATGAGGATCCATGGGAAAAATGTGTGAGAATACTCCTAGGATAAGGGAAAAGGAATCGGAAGAAAATAAACATGGGAAGGTGCCCAAAGAGTGGCTTTTCAAGTGAAGTATTATGGGGATTAGCTTTGCTGCCAACTACAAACTTAGGTGAGAGGCTAGAGTTTACTTCCACTTGAGGCAAAGGAGCTGGGATGCCATACACAGCAGCGTGGGGACATGAACTCCAGGGACTTCTGCATTGCGACTGTCCTAGGCAGTCCTCCAAAGACAGCCACAAGCACTAGTCAGGACAAGCAGAGCATCTAGAAGCCAGGGAAAGGAGCCCAGAAATAGTAAAAGGAATTCAAAGAGATAAAGGTACAGGGCCAGCACCAGGTAGCACACAGGCTGATGATGGCAACTGGATAATCAGCTGATTATCCGATCCCTACAATCAATTCTATTGCTGGGACAATTCCTGGCTCATCCCCTCCCAAGACTGTCCTTGTGCCAGCACCAGTTGTAGGCATAGCAGAATAGTCCCGAAATCATTGCATAAATCTGACGCCATGAAAGCATGCAAGAAGAGAAAAATACTACTGGCTGTTAAATTCATATGTCTGCAAAGCAATTCCATCCCAGCGGCACAAGCAATTCAATCACCACCCCTGGTGCCGTAGATTTAATAGCTTAATTTTCTATGGACTGACAACGTCCATCCTAACAAGGCCCTTGTGGAATACCCCAGGACAAGGCTGCACAAAACATCATCTGGTGCTGCGTGCTTACATAATTATTCCCCCCTAGAAGCATTTCACAGAGTGGCCAGGGAGGAATGAGTTAGCAGGGGAAACTTAAGCACTGCTTCAATATTTAGAGAACATAAGGTATTATTATAGGATTAATAAGCAAGGCTAGTTCAGCAATAGGGAAGGCTGCCAAGGGAGGCTGTGGAATTGCTATCACTGGAGATAATGAAGGCTGAGAATAGATACCCACCCAGAATGGATTTTATAGACAATAAAAAGCTATTCCACTAGTCTAGAAAATGGGGATGAGCTATGTGTTTCGCTGTAGGGCTCTTCCAGCCCAAATTATTTCATAAATTAGATAAAGCAGTTTAGTTTAAAATATTACTTATTAAGTAGTACTTATTCCAAAGTGCATCCAGTACAGGCGTTGGATGAATTCAGACATGAGTGAGTGACATAACTGGCATTATAAACACTTGGCCAGAACCTTTAAAGAAATCCCCACATGAAAAACAGAGCAAAGGGAATTCAGGAAGGCGGATTTCTGTAGTATAGAGAAATAGAGACTAAAATACCAGAGAAGGATATGTTCAAACTTAGATATCCTTGGTCTTGAATAAGCAACAATTGAAAATGTTAGACTCGAGCTTTGTCCAAACAGTGGCTAAGAGAACAGTGCCCTGAATGCCCGGGCCACTCTAACTATAGAGTGTACGTAGTGTCATCTTAGAGTCAAATGCAGTGCTTAGAATTTCACAGTGCTTTCAATAAAAAGTTGGAGGAATGAATCAGATTTTAAAGCATCCTGTGAATGCCATAGTGAGTTCAGATTTTTCCAAAACTAACCATGGCCTCTTTAGGTCAGCTATCCAATTTTCAAATTCCACTAAAAGGAAGTAGAAGGCCAGTTCGTTACTCAGATCTCCTTAATTAGGATGCCTGGCTCGATGCATGGTGTGTGGAAACTTCTTTTTCTTTGAATGAGTCAACTGACATAATGATAACCTACTAGTTAATGCCCAGTAGTGGCCTCTGCCCAAAGGCAGGCAGAAAATATTACTCTTATCCTCACCCAGCTTTCTCCGATGCTACTCTGTGATTCACCTCCTAATAGATTATTTCTTTGTTTCCTGTTAACTTTTTTAAAATAAAATTCTCTTCCTGCGGTTTCTACTGTGTGTTCATTTGATACACATTCACTGTAGAATTCCCTATCCTTCTGAAATTTTAGATTTTGATCTCAACAATACATTACTAGAATCTCTCAAACACCTGCCCTTCCAAATTTTAATTATAGTATGAGCTTTGGAGAACCATATATATATTTTTTTGAAGTCCATATGCTTCTACTAGTAATTGGCTCATTTTGGTTCACATCCCAATGTAGTTGGGGCTGTGCCCTGAAAACAAATGGGTTGTCTTAAAATCTGCTGGAAAGCTCTTAATGAATCGTTCGGGAGAAAAGAGAATAGTTTGTGGAATTAAAAACCGAAACTGCTTATATTATCTATATAATAGCATTGAATACTGGATACTCATTTATTTTGCAGGATAAAGAAATGAAACTGGCTTGAATTTCAGAAAACTGACACAATTATAAATTTATAACTAAGTATACACTTGATAGAAATGTTTCGAACGATACGCTATTGCCAAGTTGAAGCATTTGTAGACCTAAGTACGGTCAGTTTTTATTTTTAAATTTATTTTGAATATGTTTCATTATACTTTTATTGGTACATTATAATTATTTCTTTCCCTGATCCCAAGACCTTTCTTAGCAACAGCTCTCACTTCTTTCTACACAGAAAAGGAGTCCAGTAATAGTATCATTGCTCGATATGTCAATAAATACCAGGCACAAAACTACACACCAAATGCTGGGCTCTGCCAGAGGAAATACTAGGGTACCAGACCTCCATCTCTGCTGACAAACACTCACTATAGAGAAGACAACCACAAAAAAAAATATATATCTGGAATATACCGCGACACGTAAACTTACAGCAGGAGTAAGTCTGGGAAAAATGGAAATATAAACAAGAAATAAATTAATTAGAGATGGCTGGCGATCAGAGCTACAGAGAAAAGATTCACTTGGTCAAAAGTTTTAAATGATAACAAAATGACCAGAAAAATACAGAAAGTGGAGAAGCTTCTTTTTGGTAACTAGAAATTCACTAGCAAAGCCATGAGTGGTGGTGGTGGTGGAGAGGGTTCTGTATTTGGGGAAAAAAAACAGGTCTAGAGTGTCTGTGGAAAGAATCTGTGGCTGAAGGTGATCACAGGGATGAATTGCATTCTGCGTTGCGTTGAGAAGTTTGGTCCATATTTACTCTGTAATCAATGAAGATAGATGAGATACAATAGGATCCAAGCCACACTGCAGAAAGATAAATCGGATAAATCGGTGGCAGGCAGTGAAGTCAATAGACTCAGAAAGAAAGCCTGGGATTCAGAGTGACTTTTCAGGAGATCACTGTGATTCTAGTGGTAGATTATGAGGGCTTAATCTAGTCACATAAAAAGGTCATAAGACCTGGATGGAAAGGTTATTCAGTGCTAGAATGCTATGCATTACTACCCAAGTGGCCCAGGATTGAGTTAATTAAGATTCTAGAGGACAAAAGAAGAATGGAGTAAAACTTTAAGGACATAATAGCTCAGGCAATCCAGTATTGAATTTTTGATGTCTTAATTTAAGGTAAAGACTAACTTAAATGATAATATCGAACAGATTTTTTTCTATAAAATAATTCTATCTATAGCTACCCATGGTGCTAGGAAAGCACCCATGCATTTGGACAAATATACCAGTCATGTCAATACTTTCTATGTTTTCAGCATCTATTGAGTAAATAATTTTTTTAAATTTAATTTGCTGGGTGTGAAGATACCTGCCTGTAATCCCAATACTTGGGAAGCTGAGACAGGAGGATCACAGGTTATAGGATAGCCTCAGGAAGTATTGAGAGATTCTCATTAGCCTAGCAAGACCCTGTTTCAAAATAAAAATAAAACAGGGTTGGGGATATAGCTCAGGGGTAGAATGCTCCCGGATTAATCTCTAATACCATAAATTTTAAAAATTTATTTGGTTTTATTTTCAGCATGGAATTGCACTGGGATTGAATCCAGGACCCAATATATGTTAGGCAAGCACTCTACCACTGAGCTACATCCCAACCTTAGTAATTTCCTTTCAACTGAATATTACAGTGTCTGTGGAAGTTCACATTATTGTATTTCATTTTTTTAATAGATATTAGAGTAATATTTTTTAAAAAATTAATAAATATGCAAAGGTCTAACAGGAAACCTCTTTTCCTTTTCTCCTTTGCTCATTTGGCTCTGACCATCATAAGTACCTTCCAACACAAATTTCTTTGTGTTTACTAGTTTCAATAAAAATGCAAAAGTATAATACTATTCTCCCATTTCTCTTATTTTGCAAAGGATATAAATAAAATACAAATGCTTTTCACTTTGCTTTCTTTCCCTTAACCAAATATTATGAAGATAATTTCCAAACTAATGCATGTATGCTACCTGATTTGACTTTATAGCTGTATAATATACTATTTCTGGACATGTCATAATTTATTCAACTATTGTTGGACACACGATATTTCTAGTCTTCTTTTACTACACAGATGCACTCATTAACTTTTTGCATGCATGTTTTCATCTGTGTGCAAGTAGGATAATCTCTATAAACTGGAGCCTAGTTTGTATAACAAAAATTATTTTCTTTTCCAAATAGAATGCACAAATCCATGAAAAGAAACCCCCACTTCTAAAAAAATTTCTAAACTGCTCAGCAGGCATCTAATATGTAAATGCATGTTACTTTTGGTTTCCTTACATTTTCCAAATTTTTCTATTAAAATTTAATGTCTTAAAAGGATCACTTCCTGCCTGTAGTTTGCTTAAATAATATGTCTTTATGCTTAAATAGAAATATTAAATAGCTGATTTTAAAATTTTACCTGTAGCCTGATCTATTTAACATACACATATATACAGATATACATTTTGTCATAGGCCATATATTCCAGTCAATGATGGCCAATATATACGGCAGCAGTCCCATATGATTTTGGTGGTTGTAGATTACTCCGTAATTATTAAAAATTCTGTTGTAATATGCATGTCCATTCCAAAAACATTAAGATTTTGTTTAAAAAGTATAATTGTATTTTTATTTTAAAAAATGTGTATGAGCACAAAAATAAATTATTCCTGTTACCTTTGGATTCCTTTAGATCAGGGGAGCCCCTTCAGGAGGGGATATTATATCCTTGATAGTCTATCTGAGCTTTAGGCTTTATTGACTTTCCTGGTTTTGGACAGTAAACAACCCCACCCTGTGCTTGGTTCTAAAAAATAAGACTAGAATTTAATGGTCTCCAGAGTGACCCAAGTCCTGTTTTAGGCACACTGTAGGGTCCTAAGTAACTTTTATTGATGAATGGTTGAGTTGTAGTGAGATATGTCAAAAACAAAATCTTCAAACAATGGGCTCCTCCAGAGTCCTAAGGAACCCCACAAACTCACCACACCATTCAATGGCAAAGAAGCTCCACCCTATTTAACTTAAGTAGCTAAGGAGCTTACAGCACAGACTTATAAACCCTCTCTATGTCTCGGAGCTTAATTACCTTCTAAAGCCCAAGAAAATTAACTCAGAGGAACCATCCACAAATCCTTTGCATACGGTGGAGTTTAGTTATATGTACTTGTATCTTTCCTGATGTAGAATGATGAGAAACTGGAGTTTGACCACTTTCTTTTACTTATAAAACGTAATTATGATGGTAATGACTGAATTTAAACTAGATAGTTTAGAGCATTATGTTAAAAATAGTAGGATTAGGAATTTCTATTCACAATTCCACACCTTATATCCACCACACCTATTTGAAGTTTAAAGGATGAAACTTTAAATGATGTCTAAGCGATGTGTAGGATTAGACTTGGTGACTTAGGTTCCAGAATATTACTGTCTATTAAGGCATGTTAAGTTATTGTAGCCTAGTGAAGATTCAAATATTTATGTGTAAATAAAGATAACTTTGGGGTAAATTAGAGGCAAAAAAATCATAAAATTGCTCTAAATAGCAAACTCATTCATGTAGGAGTTCCGTGTACAATGCCTTGCTTTTAGTGAGTATATCATAAATATTGACTTTTGCCAAAAAGAAAGAAAAGAAGGAAGGAAGAAAATGAATGAGAAGAAAGGAAAGAAAAAAGAGAGGAGGAATTCCTCATAAATGGAGTATCCCATAGAAAATTCTGTAGAACACTAAACACAGAGCACGGCAAAAATTTTCCCCACATTTCATCACATGGTCCTACTCATTCTCATCATTAAATCCACAACTGGAGGCCATTGTAATATCTAATCTTGAAAAAGATAATAAGCAAAATAATGCACTAAACCTGTTTTCTTTTCTTCTTAAAAGGAATCCATTTGTAGGCACTTTGTGTTCACTGAGTTCAGTCACAGCACCCAGAGGAAAAAGGGCAAATATGCTCATGACCCAGGAGCTGAGCAGCCGTAGCCCATGATAGCATAAATTGGTGGAGGCTCTGACCTTCCTAAATGTATTATTGCTTTCATTTTTAGTCTTGTAACTCGTTATTTGTACAGGTGATAGAGTCTGGCTAAGATGCAGGAAGCGTCTGGAACATAGGTTGTGAGTGTACAATCTGTCTTCATTTTGCACAGTACATTAGCGTCCCATGACCCTCGTCAACTACAAGAAGAAAAATCAGATAGGGCTCTTTTTGGGGTTTTGTTCATACGAAAGAAAACTTACACAGGGCAGCAATATGTAACAAATTGACAATGAACTTTAAATATGAAGTTGCGTCTTATCTCAAAGTAATGCATGCGTATCTATGTTCATAGCTGCACAATTCACAATTGCCAAACTATGGAACCAGCCAAGACGTCTTTCAACAGATGAATGGATTACAAAACGATGAGATATGTACACAATGGAATTTTACTCAGCCATAAAGAAAAACACAATTACATCATTTACAGGGAAATGGATGGAACTGGAGAACATTATGCTGAGTGAGATTAGTCAGTCACAAAAAATAAGAAATTGGATGTTCTTTCTACTATGTGAAAGCTAAAGAGAAAATGGGTCATAGGAGGAACTCTAGACGAAGAAGGAGACATTGTAGATGAGCAAATGAGGCAGGCAATCTAACTAAGGGGATGGGGGAAGAGGTAAATTTTCTAATGTTCATGATGTACATTAACAAACATATCAAAGTCAATCACTAAGGCAAACATGAGAAGGAGGGAGGGGGAGGGAATGGGACCGAAATTGGGGAAGGCTAAATGAGTGACATGTGTATGTATGCCTCTACCATCTTGTACCCCATTAAGAGGTATGGCTACAATGCACCAATAAAAATTTTTAAAAAATTGAATAGCAATTCATGAAAATGATAGAAGCTAGCATGTATTGCAATCTGAAGACTTTTTAAACTAAATTATTATTGTTTTCTTCATATTCTTACTTAGAAGTTTCTTATAAACTTAACTTTGAAGTAATGAGACAAAGCTTATTTTCCATCAAAAAAGAAACCAGTAAAACTTTGTCTTATTTTATAGCAGGTAGTAATTTCAAATCGATCATTTTAATTTCTAATGAAGTTGACAGAATTATATATTTCAATGAAAAGGGCTAAACACCATAAAAATTAGGGGAACACATGTCCGGTACAATAAAATAATTATATGCAGGGTGGAGACTGTGCAGGTAGTAAAAGAAGGAACTTCCATAGAACTTTGCCCATGACCTGAACATGGAGGAGTCCAGGAGCCTTTTATGACCTTTTTAGACTAAATACTTTATATATTAATTCAATTTA
Organism: Muscardinus avellanarius; assembly: GCF_963383645.1. Classification (NCBI taxonomy): domain Eukaryota; kingdom Metazoa; phylum Chordata; class Mammalia; order Rodentia; family Gliridae; genus Muscardinus; species Muscardinus avellanarius. Next base: position 11,720,940 of record NC_137804.1, read on the forward strand.
TTCCTGAAAATACATTGACTTGCAGGGCAGAGAAATTAAGTTCATTAATTTTCTCAAGATCTTAGAAACAAACAGCCTCAAAGCCAACGTTCATATTCTGTCCTCTTTGGCTTCAAAGCTTTTTCTTTTTAATTTGTCACATTATATTTAACTGACCTTTTCGCTAAAGGGTATTTTTATCGGGCAACTCAGTACCTCTTAATAGCCTTCCACTTAGAGAAGGAGCAGTTATTTATTTGAACTCTTAATTAATAACTAAAAATAATACCTCCTGTTAAGGCATTGCTGATGACTCTAAATTGAACAGCAAAGTCATGGCCCTGCCAGAAAATAGCTAACAGAAAACAGAAAATCAACCTGCTGTCAAGTGCTTCTTTTAAAAATATTCTATTGTAAGTAAATATGATTCTATTTAGTATTTCCAGGAATTAAGAATCTCTTAATTCCTGAGGGATGTATGACATGTCTAAACATTTTTCTCTGTGATACTGTAAATTTCTCTATTTATATGTCACCAAGTGTTTCTAAGGAGGAGGAGGATCCAGGTGATTAAATAATGAATTGCTCCTTCCACCTTCGAAGAGAACATTTTTTTCATAAAATTCCCTTCATGTCTTTGTAAGTCTGACATTTAAGGGTTAAAATAAAAACAGGTAGTTCAAAGAACTTCAGATTTACAAAACTCCTCCTACTTTGTAGAATCTTTTGTCTATTCACTTTGATAATGAACAGTGGCCTAACCTGAGAAGAAACTAAGTCCTGCTTATCTATATGTGGTCTGGCATTTTGTGCAAAGGTTATCTACATAGCCTGTCTAATGTCTCCTTTGTGAAAGCAAAATCCAGGGACTTAGAGGGAAAAGGCTTGAAGTAAGTCAAATGTCTACTTTTTCCATAGTAGGGACTAAAGCAAAATGTCTACTTTTTCCATAGTAGGGACTAAAGCCCAGAGAGTTGATGACTTGATGTTGATCTTAAACATTACTTTTAGTTTGAGGACGTATCTCAATAGTACAGTGCTTGCTTGGCATGTACAGGACCCTAGATTCATCCATAACACCAGATAAAGAAAACTTATGATCAACACAAGGTTTAAATTTCTAGTCTCCAGAATCTCAAAACTGATTCTTTGTACTGTGTATCTGCCAGAGCAGAAGGTTCAAGAGGGCAGGGTTTTGTAGGGAAAGGATGCTAACAGACTGTGTCTTATCAGCACTGGCCTGTGCCAATATGGCCAATTTGAATAAAAATAGATGCTAGTTATGGTGTTAGAATTAAGTAATATTTAAAGACCTTCATATTCAGTTATTAATTCTTGAATTGAAGAATTGAGTTTTTCAATTTTTCCAGTCTGGGAAGAATTCTCTGAAAATAGATTGCTTCTCTAAAAACAGACCCACAAGAGTTAAAAACCTAAATTTCCCATGTACTGTGCAACCTGAAGCAAGCTTTTCATCTTACTTATCTGGAAAGTAGAGATGAGAAGAATATTAAGAGATGAGTGAGAATTAATAAGGTAGCATTTAAATGGTCTGGCATAGTATCTGGGCTTCAGCAGGTACTAGCTGAGTCTTATTATTGTTGTAGGTCTCCCCAGACAGCATCTCTGCCCCTTTTCATATATGGTCAAATGTGTGTAAATATAGGGGAAATTGTTCACCAGAACTAAACAAGCTGAGCAGGCCTCCAGAGCTTACAAGGAGAAATACAACTAGAAAGAGATAAAAAAGAATACATTTGCTTAGCAGTTGATATATACATTCCACTTAGAATAGAGGCCTCACTTGATTTTGAAGATTAGACTCTCAACCCTATGGAAATGCTCAGGAAGCAGCCAGACACAGGCACAGAGGACACCGGAGCTGTAGCTGGCACACTGCAGCAATTCTGTAGAATGGGCAGGCTGACTCCTTCCTCTCACCTACACCACCTTGTTCCAAGTCGTGGCATCACGATTCTAACATAGCATCTCCTCAGTCTTTGGAGACCTGGCCTCTGGCCCTAAACTTAGCTTCCACACTTACCAACTACCCCTCAGTTCTCACTGTTCAGGCCATGCTGAAGTGTTTGTCATTATTCAAAATCTGATGCTCTTTTGTGTCTCCTTGGTTTTTATTTTATTTTATTTTTTAGATGCTACAAAGCAATCTCATTGCTCCTCTAATTAGCAACCCTACTCATTCTTCAAAATGTCTTCTTAATACAGATTCCACCTATATTCTGATTTGGGCGCTCCTAAGTTCCCCTATCATCCTGTTCTTACTTCCATTACAGCCCTGATAGAAATGTAATATAAGCATTGGTTAGTATGTTTTCTACTTACTAAAGCCTCTCAAGGTTCTAGATCTTGTCTCATTTGACTCTAAGATCCTTGCACCTAACATGATACCTAGTCCACACTTGGGATGGGTAAATGATGAATCTTGAGTAAACTCAATGTTAAAGAAAGGAGCTCTTCCTTTCTTTTGACTTTCTTCTTTTGACTTTGGGCAAATCACAAATGCTATACAATCATCCACAGACAGCTACGCACAATAATTTGCTCATCAGTAGGAGAAGAAGATGTGTTTTGTGAGAAGGTTCTGTTGTGTTTGAGTTCAGACAGGATCTTACACTTTGAGGCCTTTGAAGAAGTGAGATATCAGCCAGCTGCCATGTCAGGTCTTCCATTTAACTCATTCAAGAATTCTCACTTTTCTTGCTATTGCTGTCAGCACTCAGGTTAGCCCTTAAGCATCTTTGTGAGTAATCACTTTGACTTGCTAGTGACACCCCAAGTGACCTCAGTTTTTACATATCTAGTCCTAAAGACTCTTGACAGCCTAGTTCATCAACCTAAGAAGAAGTTAAGCAAATTCGTTCATGAAAAACAATTTTAAGATGGGTATCGCAGCCCAATATGGTGGTGTATGCTTGTAATCCCAGTACTTGGAAGGCCAAGACAAGAGGATTGTAGGTTTGAGAATAGCCTCAGCGACTTAACAAGACTCGCAGAAACCTAGTAAGAGCTTGTTTTAAAAAAAGTGAGCCAGGGGTGTAGCTTAGAAGTCGAACATCCATAGGTTCAGCCTCTAGTACCACAAAAACAAACCAAACAAAGAAAAACAGGTACTGCATAAACTACAGTTATATCCTTTGAAATATAGTGCAAACACCAGATTGTTATGAATATCAGGAATGCCTTGTTTTTCTAGCTAGATTGACAGCAAAGAACAAAGAATAAATTAGTTATGAAGATCTGAAGGACAATAGAAAACTTTTTAACATGATTCCACATGGGGTAATTTGATCTTCCCCATTATTATCTTGTGTGTACCCACAAATCAGAACAAGAAAAGGATTTCCGGGAAAAAAATATCTAAGATGAAGTAAGATATTGCATTCATCACAGAAATTCAACTATAAAGAGGTTAAAGCTACTCTGTAAGCTCCAGATAAAAGGCTCATAACTTATTTCCACTGGAGGGTGATAAGCTTTTCTTTCCTAGAGTGGATGGAACAAGTGTTGTCTTGTGTAGTGAGAGGCACCAACTCCTGCTACCTCTGCAAAATGAACTGTGCAGTCTCAGTGAGGTGACCTTATTGTGTCCTTTGACTTTTATGGCCAGTAGAGAGATGTATCCCTTCTCAAATCTTTACTTTATAAATACACACCTTTTTCACATTTACAATTTCTTAAGTCTACACATTGCTCATATCCAGATTCCTTTATTTCCATATATTTCATAGTGTGCTTCTGTGTGTATAATAGGCAAGTATTAATTCATATTTTTTATTAAATTACTAATACTAGTTTACATAGCTTATATGTGTCTTGCTTTTGTGGTTTCTGAATGGCTGTGAATTTGTTACATATTCCTTCTCCTGCCACACTAATGAAAAAAATAGATAACATTTTCACCCATAGATTATTAAAAAGATTTTAAATCCAGGCAAAACCTAAAACAAGCGAAACACGGAGATGTATGGAGCAAAACTGAACATGTGTCTGTAATTTTCCTAAATAACATCTCATCAGGACATATAAGAAAAGAGAAGGGTAAAAAATGGTAATAATACTTTTAGTCACAAATTGTGTTTGATTTCTTTTTGTATCATTGTTCAAATCTGTCACAGCCGAGTTTAGTTAAGCCCAAAACAAATTAGCAACCCATATAGACTTTCCTAGATAAAGATAAATGTCATTATTCATTCACAATAGGTTTTCTTATAGACCTATTAAATTTTTATTTAGAATTTTTCAAATAGTAGACCAAGATTTTTTCTAAATTTCTTTTCTTTTTATAAACAGTTTGATGAGAGTGAATTTCAAAGGATAAACTTACTCTAGCATGTAAGCAAAGAGGAAATATATGCATAAATTAGATATCATTAATGTATGAAAATCTTATGATATGTCAATATACTCAAAATTCATTTTTACATTTAGAATCACTAAAGTTTCTTCTGTGAGTAATAATGATGCTAATGGTTTTTATTCATACAATGTCACAGGAATTTAAAGGTAGGTCACCTAGCTCTTTACACAAGCTTCATTATCAAGAAGTATATAGTCCAGAATAATAGATTAAAATGTTTACAATAGCTATTAAAATGGATGTTAAAATGCAAAAATCAATAAAATAAGACCCAAAGGCTGGCCAAGTATTTTTGTTAATATAATTTTATCATAATATAGCCACACCTATTTGTTGAGGCCTTGTCCATGTTGATTTCAAGTTATATAAAACAGAATTGCATATAGCGGGAAGTCTATGCCCAGCAAGTACCTACTTATTATTTGGTCCTCAACAGAAATGATTGCTAGTCCCTGGGGAAGGTGATAGTAACTACCATGATAAGCTCAAAAAAATAAGATAGCTCACATAATAATTACTTTTTTTAATGAGGGAGGTGTCATTTAAAATGGCTTTAGTTATGGGTAAGGATTTTACCAACAAACCATTGATAGTAGCAATCCCTTTAAAGAAGAGTTGGATCAAAGGCATATAGGCATGGCATACTGATATATTTTGAAAATACGGAATTGGATAATTTGGTTAGGTGATGGGCCACATGAAGCAAAATCCTGTAGGAACCACATATCCATTAAATGATTCGTAAGAGCACGGCACTATGAGTTGTTTATGATCGGAGTAGGAAGTAATAGAAACCTTTCTGATGTGTGTTATTTCTTCCTAAATATGCACATGTCGAAACCTATGAATGCAGGTGACAAAGTATTCACAGAAAAATTTACAATGTAAAATGAATTCTAAATAAATGAATTCTAAAACACAAAATAATTGATACAGCATCCATGTCAAGACACTAGAAAAATGACATCATAAACCGAGAGTACTGTCATATATTATCTATGGCAGTAAGTTGGTAGAGCTTTATCAATAGTGGCTGTGGCAGAAGATTTAGGCTGAGCCATCAAGACTTTCAACATCTCCTGACTCGGCATTTTTAAGATTTGCTTCTATGGTCCCACTCCTAAATTCACATCACAAGGTATCAACCAGTGAGCTCACTACAGTGCTTATAAGGTAAAAACTGAAAACAACCTCAGTGTGCAGTAAGTTAATACATAACAATACACCTGACTTTAGAATATTGTGTTGTAAAAAATTAATTATTCAGATCTGTATGTTCTCACAAAAGGAGAATAATCATAATTCATTGGAAAAAGTTATTGACCAATATCTACAGCCTTACAATTTCTATTTACTTGTGTAACTAAATACTGGTAGAGAGGTACGTAAGTATACATACGTATATATGCATACATGAATGTATGTACCTGTATGTGCCCGAGAAAGGGAGAAGAAATATAGTAAGAGCAGCTTCAGAAGAATGTACCAAACTACAATTGACTGAAATATAGCTGGTTAAATTGGAATGAGGAGTATTTGGACATTTACTTTACACATTTATCCTGGATTTCTTTTCAACCAAAGTGGTATTCATTCTTTTGTTGAATTAATAAATGAATAAATGAAACTGAGATGAATATCTCTGGCTACAGGCCTTTCCTACCGATCCTGATGAATCCTGATGTGGGGTTAGTAGCTAAAACCTTGTGAACTTTTTAATGTTATTAATAAGTATTTCTAAATTGCTTTTTAATTTAGAAACTGGAGTGTCAGTAGTACTTAACATATATAAATTTTTTGGAGTTAATTTTTAGCAAGAGCTGTAATAAAAATGACCACACTCATGAGCCTAAATGCTTTAGGCTACAAATATTTGAGCTCTATTACTTTTTGGCCTTGGGCATTTAGATTGTTTCCCAATCCTGGATTCCCCAAAGCTTAACCCAGATAGAGGATCCAGCATTATTTTGGCCTCTTTCTTAATAATTTTATTATACAGCTACTGGCATCACTTCAGCAAGCAGAGGCACATGCCTTTTGGTAGCACTTTAGGAGAGAGCAACTCTAATTCAATAAAGCACAATTCAAGAAATATTAATGTTCAACACATGAAGTTGAGCTGCAAATAATTTCTCCATTTCATGAAATTCATCCTGACATAAACATGAAACTTTAACTCAAAGTCAAAGCCCCTTGGCACCCACCTCCCTGGCAATGGCTCCCCAGTGGGTTTAGTACACACTCTACCTGATTCCTTCCACCCCATGCACCTGAGAAAAAACAGAACGCAATATTAAAGCACAGAGTACTGGTAACTAATCCAGCATCAAGGCCACAGCCTCCAGACTTAAGGGATAACTTATCTTTCCATGATTTCTCTTTAATAAATCTTAGCCTATACCATACTTATAAATTATGAACTCCTGAAGCCACACTAACTCTAAATCTACTACCTCCTACCTATGTAATCTTAAACATTTTGTATCTCAATTCCTTAATCTATAAACAAAGATACTAATGAGAGAACAAATTCCTGTCATTCTTTTTCAATAGAATCTAAATATTCCAACCCCATAAAAAAAGAAGAAGTCATTTTTAAAAGTAATGAAATCAATAGTTAGGTAGCTGGTTGAGAAACCTAAGGATTCTGGAATCAATTGCCAACTATATTATATCTAAATTTTTAGGGTACGATTTTATGGAATTCTTACCCTAAGGTAAGACCGCATTAAAAACCTAGAAGAGGATCTGGCCTGAGACAAGTTGTGTAGATACTGTTGAGCATTATTACTGTAACTTCTATCACTACCACCACCCCCATACCTCTATCACTAAAGCACCACAAGGCAGACAAATGAAAAGGAGAATTTGCCAATGACCAAGCAGAAAGAGAATGACAGAAAATAGCAACAAGGAGATTTCCATACGCTTGTTTAAGGATAATCCCCCTAGGTTGTACTGACTACTTTTCATTCATCCTGATTTTTTTTTCCCCTTTGGCCAAAAACTCAATAGATAAACTCTGGGAGGGAATACAGCCAGGGCTGGAGGCTGTCAGACAAGAGAGACTCATTGAAAGAGGATGGATGTGAATTAAACATGCTCTCCATCTATGAACACATCACCCGCTTGGCACACAGAGCTTGCTCCAAAGACCAGAGCTGCCTTCCCATGAGCATCATGTGGTTTTAGCAAATATCTCCAACCTGAAATCTATGTACCATAAGGTGCAAAAAATTAATCCTATGAGGGAGTTTTAAGATTCCTAGGGTGGGGGAGGGAAAAATATTGCCTTGTGGCTAGCAACATTGAGGGTGGCTGTGGTTCATTTCACCCTTATTAGTGTCGTGACATTTAAATCAACACCACTGCAGGTAAATCCTGTCGCCACAGATACTGGAGACCTGTGCCTCCACTTTCTTTATTCAAGGCGAGAGTCCCAGACTGGAATTTGGAAAAGCAGGCCACGCAGACTTTTCATGTCCCCAGACATACAGGAAGTCTTGGCAAATCTACCTGATGTGAAGTTAACTTCCTCTCTGGCCTGGAGGCGGTCAGCTTCATAAAACAATGGCAGCAGGAGGAAGCCATGGGAGCAGAGGGCTGTGGGGACTTTTACATGTTTCCAACCTCTTTATTTCATGCACTAAACAAGACCAGATGTTTCAACAAAGAAACGAAACCAAAGTCACACTACAGTTGATTTGTGGGACCACCCTTACTGGAAATGCCAGCTCACTGTCTCAAAGGTTGGAGAAATGGCGTGCGTAGCGAGCAAGACAGAGAACGTGGACCTGCTTCCAAACAAGTAATTAGATGTGTGAGCCATAGACAGTAGGCAAATGGCTTCCAGGTTGGCGCTGAGAAGTGCAGATTATTTGCTGAGAGGTTTTCTCCCAGCCCTATTCTGCCTTGGTCCAGAAATATGGGGGATGGTAATGGCAATTTGGGACCACAGAGGTTAAAGGGAAAGACAGAGACCGAAGAGAGCAGCGTGAGAGATCAAAGGGAAGGGGTCTTCGGAATCTCTAGAATGCCCACAGTCCCCAGGGAATGGTAATCTTGTACTGAATAGTTAATTCAGCGTGGGCCTAGTTAACTGACGGACTTCAACTCCATGTATACTGAGGTGCTGGATTAGAGGAGAGAAAAAGGAGAGAGAGAACAGAAAAAATAAAAAGAGTAGGAACAAAGAGAATGAGGAAGAGACCGGGATAAAGGGGCAGAGACAGAGAAATAGAGGTACACAGGGAAAGTCACAGGAAAAGACACACAGATAAAAATGTAGACAAGGGAGGTGTGGCGGTGCGTGCTTGTAATCCCAGCATCTGGGAGGCTGAGACAGGAAGATTGCAGGTGTGTAGCTAGTCTTGGCTGCTTAGTGAGGCCCTATGCAAATTAGTGAGATTCTTGTTTCAAAATATAGAATGAAAAATAGGGTTAGGGGTGTAGCTCCGAGGTAGATTGTCCCTGGGTTCCATCCCCAGTACTGCTATAAAAAGGGGGAGGGGCAAACAGAGGATAGAAAGAATAATGAGAGTGAATTAGGGCTTTTAACTTGTGGCCATGTGTGCATAAAATTGTAACAGAAGGTGAGATCAAATGCTCAGATACGGATTTGCCTTCTTTCTGTCATTCTTGGCATCTTCAGTGTTTCCATGAAAGTGAACCTGTTGCCTAGTTAAAAGCAGCTATGTCTCTAACAATAGAGCATGCATTCTTTAGAAAGCATGGGTTCCATCCCCAGCACTGCAAAAAAAAAAAAAGAAAAGAAAAGAAAAGATAAAGTGAAAGATGGCCCCTCAGCTCAAGTTCATAGATTTATTTCAGTACGCTAGAGGAAAAATTAATAAATAAATGTATGTTTGAGATTTAAAAAACAATTTTGCGGTATTGGTGATGGAAACCAGGGGCATTGTACCTCCAAGCTCACCCAGCCTTATTTTTTAGTTCTTATTTTTTTTGGGGGGGGTGGTGGTACTGGGGGTGGAACCCAGAGGCTTTCTACCTCCGGACTATACTCCCAGACCTATTTTATATTTTATTTGGAAACAGGGTCTCACTAAGTTGCTGAGAGCCTCACTAAGTAGCTGAGGCTGGCTTCGAACCTGTGCGATCCTTCTGTCTCAGCCTCCCAAGTGCGGGGATTATAAACATGCACCACCACTCCTGGCTTAGTTCTTTTAGTTTTAAATCGGGGTCTCACTGAGTTCCGAAGGGCCTCTGTAAGTAGCTGAGGCTGTCCGCAAACCACAATCATCCTGTCTCAGCCTCCCAAATGCTGGGATTACAAGCGTGCGCCACCACACTCGGCATGTTTTAGATTGCACATTTCTGGCAATTGCCTTCTAATTTAGAATGCGACTTCAGTGTTAAACACAGGAGGTCTTATGCTGCATGGAACAGTGAGGTCACTAAGTTAAGAAAACTTAAATATATTCCCTACTTTCAGATTGTTTGTTCAGATCCTTGAATACACTAGCAGGAGCAAGTGCTCTACGGTGTAGACAGTCTATGCAGCGGGTTTCAAACCGGTGGGACAACAGGGCTCTTTCTTCTCCAAGTCACAAAGCACACTTAGGAATTGCTGGCAGCAGTGAAGTCTTCTCATTTCCAAATGAGGAAATCGAGTCCCATTCACAGCACATGCTGGGCAATCCAAAAAACCCTACGATATGGTGGAAGGTGGCACTGAGTGGTGTAATGATTGTCATGAATATGGCCTTATTTCTATATATGTCTCTTCTTTCACCTGTAGATAAATAAAGTGGCCAGTCCCCCTGTTCCGGATTTCTGCCAGGCAAGTGCTTTTGCATAACCATGCAGGGTCCCCATGGATCATCCTCAGTCAAGCCTTTGATTGCTTTGTATAATAAACCTCAAAGTTCACCAAACACTTGCATTAAATGGGAACCCCATAGCATATTGCCATCGTCCTTTGCATCCTGAGGCCTGACATGCACACTGAGAAATCAGGTTCTTGTTTCTCAGTAGTCTGGTACCAGTGCCTCTCATCCTTGGCTCAATTTTCTAACCCACCTCTCTCCTTCGTTCCCCGAAGCCTGGCTATGCGAAGCTGTCTACAGCTACTTGATGCCCTCTTCAAACCCAGACTGATGGGAGATCTCAATTTCAGTTCAGAGAAGAGCTATATTAGAGAACTGGAGAATGATAGTCTTTTGCCCGGACTTTCTAGAGATAATGAGAGAAACTAACAAACAAACCCACCTCAAGTCTGTTTGCACATAAAAGATAATGTCTAGCTCTGCTTATTAGCTCTGTTTATCAACCAGAGCCATGCTCAGCAGCCCCATTAACCTTCCAAATCAGGGATAGGACTTGAAACGAGATGCCCATGGCTGGGACCACAGAAGAGCCAGCACTCAGGAGCGATAACGCAGGCAGTGTTGACAGAGAATACGGAGGATAGATTTACACTCACTGGGAGTTGCAATGCCGTGCAAGCTAAAAGGTTTTATGGTTTTGTTTACCTTGTTTTGCTTTACTTTTATCTAACAACAGAAAAAAAAATCTATGGGCATAAAATACAAGTCAATCTATGAGAGAGAACTAGAATAAGAGATGATCATTAGAGCCACAAACATGAACTAATATGCCAGATGTGATGTTCCAAAGAGCCATGTGTCAACAAATTTGCAGGGCATCAACTTACACAGGGAGTTTACCTTGATTCTTCCCTTCATCCCCTCCAGTGCTACTGAATAATACTATGGATGGGGAGTTGGAGGAGAGGATGCTTGAGGATCTCCTCTGTTTCGAATTCCCCAGGAAGAAAAAAAGATTTCCCACCAACCAAACAATTTTTTTAAAATGCTAATACAAAACATATAGTTCGTAGGTCTCTAATCCTAAACTGTGATTTCTAGAACTCCACTAAAAAATCAAAACGTTTGGGGAAAAAAGAAACACAGCCACTTAAAACCTTGGCTTCAAGTGTATTTTAAAATTTCAATGTAGAGAATCCATATCCACTGCATAGACTTCCTGTGTGTTTAGTAATTGTTCTTTCTGTTTCAACAGTCCTTAATTATTGGAAGTATAAATCATGCAGTCCAACAGGGATGACACATCTGCCTCTGCTTCTCTGTTTCTGACCTCTCCTGGTCCCCCTGGTACAACCGCAGAAGATGACCTACTTTATTAAGATTAGAATTTGCAGGGCTGGTCTATTTCTACTTCATTCTGACACAAAATTTATCTTTGTCCTCATCTACCCTCTCTTCCTTTCTTAAAGGGATAAGGGATCATGGGTCAGACTTGCCATGCCTCAGTGCCCACCTGCGCCACCAATATGTTCAGTATCTGCTCTGGACCCAAGCCATCCCTTTAAATGGCCGCCCTGACCCCGCCACACACACACACACACACACACACACACACACACACACACGCGCGCGCGCGCTCGCGCAACTCCATCCTTCGACTGACTCCTTTTCCTTGCACTGAGATCACAAATATACTCCTTCCCCATTTCAAAAACACCTTCCCTTAATATTCTTATCCCATGTTAGTATCTGCCCATTTCTCTTCCAGTTTTTTCATCTCAAACTTCTAAGAGTGGGCTAATTAACACCCCTAGATCTTACCTTTCACTGAATTTACAATCCCTTTCTCCACAGCTTTGCAGTGGAAACTGCTTTCCTGAAGGTCAACAACGACTTTAACTTATTAAATGCAAGTACTTTAAACTCTTTCCAGCATCTGAAATCACAAAACAATGCTTTTGCCATGATATTTCATATCCCCTTTGCTATTATAATGCTCATTTCTATTTCTGCCAACTCTCATTCTTACTCCTAATATTTCCTTGGATTTTTTTCTGTTCTACACGTTTGTTTGTTCTAACATCTACCATGATCGTTACTACTAAGTCTCAACACGACGTTAATAATAGGAATGTCTACTTCACAGGTCATCAAAGGGATTCAATGAGTCAGTACCATATAATACAATACAGCCCCCTCAATAAGTTTGTTGACACTGTTTTTATTGTTGTTAGCATAATTAATTCTAAATCTTTATTATGCATGTCTATGTTTTTATAGTACTGGGGATGAAACCTAGGGGCATTCTACCTCCAAGTGACACCCCCAGCCCTATTTTTTATTCTTTATTTTGAAACAAGGTCTCACTGAGTTGCAAAGCGTCTCACTAAGTAACTGAGACTGGCCTTGAACCTGCAGGATCCTCCTGTCTCAGTCTCCCAAATGCTGGGATTACAAGGGTGCGCGGTCAAGCCTGGCTCCTGCATCTCTACTTTAAACCACAATAAAACTTCTATCAGATTTCTAACAAGTAGAGTTCACTATCAGAATAACTATTCGAATTTTATGTCTTAAATTTCCAGGCATAGTGGTGAATGCTTGTAATCCCAATACTTGGGAGGCTGAGACAGAAGGATTGCAGGTTCGTGGCCAGCCTCAGCTACTTATGAGACCCTCCGCAACTTAGTGAGACCCTGTTTCAAAATAAATAATGAAAAGAGGGCTGGGGGTGTAGGTAGGAGGTAAAATGCCCCTGGGTTCCATCCCCAGAACTGAAAAAAAAAAAATGCCTAAAACTTAACTCTCTTCTTTGTCTCCCAAACAGGTTTCTCCACTGGGGCTTCCTGTCTCAGGTGAGAATATCCAAGCTTCAGTGACAGCTCAGGTGACCATTGGACTCATCTTGGGAATCTCTTAGCTCTTCACCTCCGTGAACTGTAGCACATCCCAGGTTGTGTGAGTGCTGCCTCCAGAACACCTCTTTACTTTCCACAGAACTTCTCTTAGACAAAGCCAGGACTGCTGTCCCAGTAACTAGGAGGCTGAAATAGGAGTGGAGGTTTGAGGACAGCCTCAGCAAGTAGTGAGACTCTCATCAACCTAGAGATACACTGTTTCAAGAAATAAAAAGAATAAAATAGGGCTGGAGAAGAGACTCAGCAATCTAGCAAGACCCTATTTCAAAAGAGAAAAAAAGTTTTTTTAAGGGCTGGGGTACAACTTGAAGATAGAATGTGCCTAGGTTCAAGCCGGTGCTGAAATTTTTCTTTTCTTTCTTTCTTCAGTACTGAGAATTGGCCTTGTATATTCTAGGCAAATGCTCTCTCACCTGAACTACATCCCAATCATTATTTTTTAGACAGAGTTTTGCTATGTTGCTGAGACTAGCCACAAATTTATAATCCTCCTGCCTCAGCCTCCCTGATACCTGGAATTCTAGGCATACATCACCACACCTGCCTAAGAATTATTTTAAGTAGTGAAGAATCTAGTACATTTTTATTAACTTTGACTCAAAGGCAAAGTGTGAGAGGTAATTTTCTTGATTTATGTAATTTACCTATTTATGTATTTAATGATTTATTCATTCACTTATTAAATTTTATTTGACAAAATGAATTTAATATATAATATTAAATGTCTTATATGAATAACAAATTGTTCATCAATCAGTAGTTGATTTATGCTCCACAGCTCTTATTAAGTACCTTCCCAAATCATAGACAAGCAATTAATTTACAAAGCTTTTCATTTTCCACACTGCTAGAATGACACTGTCTTTGGATGGTCCTGATCGTCTCATAAATATCAGGATCCCCTTTTATTTTTCTCTTGAAATTCCATCCCCACATGTAGACACGGTAGAACTCTACCTGTGCATTAAATGGGATCTCTCATCTGTTATGCTCAGGCTTTGACTTTATATGAAACAATGTCATGGGTCCAAACAAAAATAGTGCACAGCTTTGAGTTACTCAGACCCTCCTCGATTTATCTGCTCTTTACCAACATAATCTCCTGCTGCCCAGAAAGCCCAACATAGAATACACAGTTGCTAGCCTGGTGCAGCATTGCACACCTGCATTGCTAGTGCTTGGGCGGCTGAGACAGGGAGGTCCCAAATTTGGGGCCAGCTTCAGCAACTTAGCAAGTACCTCAGCACCTTTTGAGATTCTGCTTCTAAATGAAAAAAAATAAAAATGGGCTGGGGTGTAGTTCAGAAGTAGAAAACCCCCGATGCCAAATATAAATAAATAAATAGATCACTAATTTTAAGTGGGCTGACCTGGAAAGTGGAGATGAAGCAGAAAGAACTGGGAAAGCCTCCCAGTAAAGGGGATGGTCAAAAAGAGCCTCCAGGCCGGGCGTGGTGGCACATGCTTGTAATCCCAGAATTTGGGAGGCTGAAACTGGAGGATCGTGATCCGCGGCCAGCCTCAGCTACTTAGTGAGGTGCTTTGCAACTCTGTGAGACCCTGTTTCAAAATAAAGAATAAAAAATAAGTCTGGGGGTGTAGCTCAGAGGCAGAATGTCCCTGGGTTACATCTCCAGTACTTCAAAACAAAATAAAAAATGTCTTCAGTTCATCAACTGAAGCTAGGCCTCTGGTAAAAGATACTGCATTCCTTGGAGGCAATGGGTGCTTCTTTTTATCTGTGTGTGAAGACCAGTCACAAAGCCCTGGTTCTAGAATAAATGTGTAAGGAAGGAGAGAAAATCTAAGTGTCTGAAGTGTTTCCCCACAATACTAAATATCAATTATTAGTCATTATTGTTCAATATTTATTAGTATTTACAGGAGGTAAGGTTCTGTGATTTCAGGCAACAGTCAGTTACTCTTATTAACCAAAGGGGCAAAACCTAGCTAACTAAAGTAAAGGCAAATTAAAAGAATCCTGCCTTTAAGAAAGGGACCAGAAAAAACCTGGAGATAAAAGCTGGAGGAGCTAGTGAACAGTCTCCTGTGAACGCTAATAATGATAAGGACAAATCACAATCTGCCTATGCAGGAAACAATAGCTGCTTGCCATAGCTGGGCTCAGGAGTCTACCTTGTACACAGCAACTCAATAAGCAACAGAACCAAAACCATAGCCAATAGGAGATCAGCTTCCCAGTAAGAAATCTATGATAGAATGTGAAAATAAAGGGGAATAGATGTTCTGCGCATGAATTAGATATTGCAATTTCAGAACAGACGTGTTCCAAGGATCTAAGAAGTTTCAAACAACACACACACACACACACACACCCCGCTTTGTCTTTCATGTGTTTTTGCAACAACCCATAAATTATCCCCCTTGAAGTCCATCCTCTCTTCTGTTCACTCTGCAAGTGCTAAGCTGTCGTGAGACACAAATGCTGATTCTCTATGGTTTATTATTTTGATAACTTCCTTCGGGTGTTTTTAAAATTAAAAGCAAACTTTCCCTAAACGATTTCCTCTGGAAAATCACTTTACTTAAAGAGGATGTGGCTAATTCACTGCAGGTGCTATCTACCCCATTCCAGGAGAATGGAAAGCCAGGGACAAGTTTCAGGATCAAAGATGGACAAGCCATTTGGATTTCAAGGTCAGGTAAAGTTGTGGTGCCTCCTGGGAAACTCTGCAGATCTCAAGGCTATTATGGGATGGAGATCAATTATTTATGTCTTCCTGGCTAAGGAAGGTAGGAGGGTAAAGCTGGCCAATGTATCAGAGGTGAGTGGGTGAATTTCTGTTATCGGAGACAAAGGAATTTCTATCTTACTATACAATCTGGCACAGGAACTTAGAAAACAGAGCCAGACACATAAACCAGAAAGGCAGATAACTGCTCACTCAACAAATATGTACTGAGTACCTACTATGAGCCAACTATTTTTCTGGGTTCTGGCGATAACACACCTTGCAGGTAAAATAAAAACAACAAGAAAAATATCAAGTATCAATAAGGACTATGTGTACTGGAAGGAATTGAAACATGGGGAGGCAGTGGGGATTGACTAGGGGATTCTTCTCCACCGAGCGTTAAGTAAAGAAATTGAAGCTGAGCGCTGAAAGACAAGTGGAGTCCATTCACATCATGATTGGGCAGAGTGAGGGAGAAATTAAAGCAGAGGGAATTAAGACATATTGTCTATGTCCTGGAGCTAGAAAGGCCTTGGTACTTTAGGACAACAGAATGAAACCCATTGCAGCTGAAAACTGAGGGACGAAGGAGAGAGTGCTAGGAGATGATGCTGGTGTAAGGGTTTGGACTTAGATGTCCACCTCGCCCTCAAAGAAAAGAATCTACCCTTCTTTCTACTTCCCACCAGCATGCCGTGAGATCCATATGCCCCGGCCTCATATGGAATGGACCTGGAATCTCCAAAATACTGTCACAGATAAATCTTCCTTCCTCTAAATTGTGTGGCCAGGTGTTTTGGATTATAGTAGTGAGCATGTTGGGACTGCTGGGGATCTAGATCTGTCGTGAACAGAGCACAAAGCATATGGTAATGTCAGACGGGATACTCAATTACTGCAGAGATTGGAGGGAGAACAAGAGGTTATGACATCTCCAGGACAACATGGTCACCTAGGGTGACCAGGTTTGTGTGGAGAGTGTCAGGGCATTGCTGGTATTAGTTACCAGGTGAATACCCTCCATGTCTGGGAAGGTGATTTATTTCTGGGATGGTCCATGTGCTGAAGTTGAAACTATAATAACTCTCTTTGGGTCAGTCAAGACCAAGGCAGGCCTCAGTGAGCAGGATTGTGAGATCGACGGATGTGAGTGTTTAAGGCCACAGAGATAGGCATTAAGAGTTGAGAGTAGGATCTCTTCTCTCAGTGCTCTCAAATCTATCCTGTTAAGTGTCTTACTATCCTTTCTTATACCAGTTTAGGGCCCATCAACAGATGAATGGATTATACAAATTATGGGATATACATCAATGACATTCTATTCAGCAGTAATAAAAAAATACATCATTTACAGGTAAATAGATGGACCTAGAGAACATTATGTTAAGTGAGATTAGCCAGTCACAGAAAGTGAAAGGTCCTAAGTTTTCTCTCGTCTGTGGAAGCTGGGGAGTCATCAGGATACCAGCGGGACTTCAGATAATGGAGGAGACACTCCAGTGGAGTCAGGGAGATGGTCTAGAGGAGGAGGGGGAGAGGGAGGATCAATGAAGGGATCACTTCTATTGAAATTATGTGATACGTGAGAATACCAGTGCCAATCTCAATACTCTGTATAAGGAAGCAGGGTGCTGAGGAGGGAACCAGGGAGAAGCCCACCAAGTGCTGTGGGCATGTCTGTCACTACCCTATGAACTGCATTATGATGTGAGACTACAACTCACCAGCAAAAGCATTAAAATAAAGATATACCAGTAAAACGTATGGCATATTCCACAAACAAAGCCACCTTTCTTCAAGTATATAGCAACTACCACCTACCACACAAGTTACAGATATTATTCCTATTTCCCATAACCTAATCTATTAGAAGAAAAAAAAAAACACCGAGACCTCCAAATGATAATAAATAATAAGAATTAAGTTTTATGACCCTTTTTTGCATGCTTACAGACTATGCATAAATGAAAGTAAATATTCTGAGTTTCCTCTCAAAGGAAAACCAGCTTCTCTATCTCCCTCTACTAATTAGTGAATATTTGAATCTGTCTTATGCGTATTTGTGTTGTAAGCCCAAACCCATTCAGTCCGATGTGGTGCTCCAGGCTGTATTATTTCCCCCTCATGTGTTCTTAAGCATGTATTCATCTCAACAGGACTTATTCTTTGCAGTTTTTAGCAAGTGTCAGCCTGTGTTACAAAGGTTAAGAAGAGAAATTCAATGAAAGGAAAGTTCACGTTTAATGGTAAGCAAAATAGACAGGCTTTATAATGCACACATGCAATGTGTAAAGTAAGGAAGGGGCCCGGAGGTGAAGTTTTGATGGATTCTCATTCTAACGCTAGGACCTGAACCCAATGCCAAGCACCACACTTCAGACTAAGGTATCACAAAAGAGAGCCAGTCCACAACACTGCAGACTCTCTCAACAGTTAAACCTGCCTTTTGAATCATGTCAATCGCCAGGTTTGGGAGGTAGTCAGACACCAATAGAAGGTGGCGGCCTCAGCTTTGCAATGAAAGGGCCAGCCCTGAGGATTTCAAAGTGTCTTTCAGTTTTATAAAACTCTAGAGCTCCGCTTCCCAGTGAGTGGACAGATGAACAGCGAGCAAAGTCCTCAGAAGAGCAGATGACTCTCCATGGAGGGAAGGCTGCTGAATTTTCAGAGGACCCACCCTTTGGTTGCCTTGGTGAATTGGTGATGGCTCATGGTTGTCCTCCCAGCCCTGAAGATGGATAAATAGGACCTTTTGGCATTCATTGGGTAGTTAAGAAACTAGAAGACAGTCACCCCAAATCGATTCACATGAGAATAAGGTATAAACTAGAAAGCCAATTAATTTATCAATATACACCAGAAAACATCTCTTTATAATCAACATGCTCATATCTTATAGAAGAACAAACAGAAAAAGGTTGCTGATAAAAATGTAATTCAAAGACAGGGAAATGTTCAGGCAAGAGGGATTGTTTTTTCTTTTTTCCCAGACTGTGTTGAGATCTAACTTCTCTTTACTGGCAACAGAGTTTGGACTTGGGGGTCCTGATCTCCTCTCCCTCGGCCAGGGCAGCGCATATCTACCCAAATGTCTTCCTCAGCACATTCCTTCCTTAGATATCTTCAAAAATTACTGACTAAATTAGATATTCCCATCTCCTTAAATGTTATTGTTTTTCAGCGTGTATTGATAAACTCTGTTAATTTTGACTTGCAGAAGGTGAGTGATTTTTATTTGTCTTTTCACCCAGATCCAGGAACTAACACTACACTCTTCCTTTTTGTTGTTGTTTAGTTGTTTTCTGGTCCTGAGAACTGAACCCAGGGGCATAAACCCCTGAGATATATCCCCAGGCCTTTTTATTTTTTGCTTTGGAACATGATCTCGCTAAGTTGCTGAGGCTAGCCTTGAACCTCTGATCCTACTCTTTCAGCCTCCCAAGTACTGGGATTACAGGCCTGTACCACCACATCCAGTAACAATGTACTCATCATGTCATGAAAGTCCAAAGGCCCCATAGTTAAGAGAAGTAAGCAGATTTTTTTAAAAGTTACCTATTTGGGGCCTCCCATGAGGCAAGGCCGCTGCTTGAGCCAGCGAGGTCTGGATCAGTCCACCGGGTAGCCAGGCCACTACTGGGGCCATCAAGAGTGGGATCGGTACTTACAATGCAGCATGCACAGAGAAATATCGTAGAAAATAAAAATCAGATGCTTCCCCTAATCAGCAAAAACTAGGAGGAAAGGGGCAACAGGACGAGTTCGAGCTATAGAAAGGGCCCTATAGTGAAGCAAGTAAGGTGACCAATCAGAGGGTATGGAATAGGGGAGGATGGAGCCTCTTTAAAAAGCAGGAGGTACATAAACAAATGTATCAAAGTTATTCACCAAAGAAGCATGGGATCCAGCGAGGAGGAGGGAATGGGATGGGGGCTGGATGAGGGCTAATTGGATGATGTGTGCTTGTATATCCTCTCAAGTCTTGTATTCCAATATGATGTATGGTTACAATGCACCAATTAAAAAATAAATTAAAAAGTTAACTATTAAAACTCTAGGCATTTTAAAATTTTGATGAGTACACATATAGTATATAATAATAATCAAAAAGTACCACTGTCAATAGTTTTAACATAGTATTTAGTAATATAGCAATATGTGTCTATGTGAAAGGAATATAATTGAAAATTAAATATTCACTCTATGGCTTGAAGATCACAGGTATCAGCATCACTTAGGAGACCATTTTTGGGCCCCTCTTCAACTTACTATATCTAAATCTCTAAAAGAAGAAAATATGACTCTATATTCTAAACAAGTCCTCTGGAGGATTAAGAGCCAGAGTCTTAAGATACAATCTCAGAGAAAAAAGATAATCCCACATAAACAGTTGACTGGTCATTCAAACACAAACAAATATCATTCAAACTAACAAAGTAACATATGAAACTTAGCCACTCTGAAGAAAACTTTTCCAAACTTGGAATAATCCACACAAAGGGATGGTGGAAATAAAACCATAAGAGAACATCCGGGGATAGTCGCTGGGAAGAACAAGATGGAAACGTTGGAAAGAAAATTCCTGACTTGAAGATGGGTTAAATGCATGCTACACAAGTTTTCTAAACTCTTAGGATTATCGGTCCAATGCTCCTGATAGTTACTAATTTTTAATATTTAAATGGGATATAAAACTGTGGTCTATGGAATTTTACTCAGCCATAAAGAACAAAACTATAATGGATAGAAATTGAGAATATTAATGCTAAGTGAGATTATCCTGTCTCTGTAACATCAAGGGTCATACATTTCCTCTCATCTGTGGAAGCTAGAGAGAAAATACTAAGCAAAAAAGGATCCTAAATAAATGAGGAGAGAGACCAGGAAAATATGGGGAGGGGAACGGGGGAGGGATGTAGGGAGAGATGGGAGGAGATTTGATGAAGGACACCAAATCTCAATGTGTTGTATGGTTACCATGGACCAATAAGAGTATATTTTATGTACATGATGTACATTCACAAACATATCAAAGTCAATCACTAAGCCAAACATGAGAAGGAGGGAGGGGGAGGGAATGGGGTGGGAATTGGGGAAGGGCTCAATGAGTGATGTGTGCATGTACGTCTCTACCATCTTGTACGCCATTTAGGATGCATGACTACAGTGCCCCAATAAAAAAAACTTAAAAGGTATATTCCAAAAAATAAAGAGGATATTTTTAAGCCATGAGTCAAAAAGAGCATAGTACAGAGAGAATGAAAAGAGGACGAAGCTGTGTTGTTGAAATTCTCAGATAAGGTTTCTCTCTCAAAGATTCGACTTTACCCTCAATTTGCCATCTCATTCGGATAATCAATTCCGATGTCCCCTCTGTGGTGACGGTAACCACATCTCCCGTTTGGGGCACTGGATTTGGTTGACACTTCAGTTCTCTTTCTACTTGCTGGTAGCACATCTTCATCTGAGTGTCCCAGTCCTCCCTGGAGTTACCATTACCATGATCAAAACTGGACAACCATTTTTACTTAAAGACTAGTCACAGGGGCCATAGCTCCAGTCTCTGTGTCATCCACCACACTGGATGTTCTCTGGTCTCATATATCCTGTGCTCTCCTATCCATGTGTTCTCAGGTTTAGTATACAAAATGTTAACACTCCACACCATTGCATCTTGCAAAACTCAAAAATATTTATACAGCAAAAAAATAACATAATGAAAAATTTAAAAACACAAATATTGTTGTAAAAAAAGTTGTAGCATACATAGCAAATGTTTAATATTTTAGACATAAAATATCCTATTACAATTTAATAGGAATAAAATGGTAAAACTCCAATAATAAAAAGAACAAAATTCACAAATAGATTTAGATAATAATCATTCAAATGTAAAAGTCACTACTAATCATAGAAATGATAACCAAAAGGTCCAATTCAAAGCACTGTGCAGGCATGTTACTTCTCTCTCAACTAAACAACGCATAGTGCATTTCTTTTATTAACTTCAGAAAGACCCTTAATCTTTCTGCTTGGCTTCTTCTTAATTTGTTATCAATTTTTATTGACAACTTATTTGCCAGTGTTAAATATTTGCAACGATCATCGGCTTATATGCAAAAGCATTACGGAATGCTTGTAACTCCAAAACCCAAGGAAAAAAAATCATCTCTATGGTTTTCTAGGCACACATAAATACAGACACAGCATAGACATGCAACACATACCTAGTTTTTACAGAGGGTTTGTAATCATAATATAACACTGCTTTTTAGCTTTTAGTAAACTAATGGTATGGCATTTTCCTCAGTCAATATGTCTATATCCATTGATTTCATGGCAGTATAATGGTTCTTTTAAAGATATTACATAATTTATTTAATTTACCACTTATTGATGGATCCTTATATTGCTTACAATCTTCTCTATTCAAAACAGTGCTGTAATAAGCCTCTTTGTGCATACATTCTTTAATCTTTTGGCAAAAACTTCTGGAATTGGCCTTCTATATAGCCGGATGTTTTAATAGCCTTTGATAATATTCTTTTGGACAGAGATTCTAAATCCGCCTATCCAGTAACATTTCCCTGTGTATGAATACTGTATGGGAGGTGCTATCTCTCTAGTTAATTTACTCTGGAAATGTTTATCTCTTGTAGATGAAAATAATATTTTATACTCTTACATTTTAGTTATTATTTATATGATTACTAGTGACTTTTACCTTTGAATTCTTATTATCTAAATTTATAATTTTTTTGTGTGTCACTGGGGATGGAACCCTTCTACCTCCGGGCTACACTCCCAGACCTATTTTATATTTTATTTTATATTTATATTTATATTTTATTTTATATTTATATTTTATTTGGAAACAGGGTCTCTTAAGCAAGCAAGGCTGGTTTCGAACCTGAGTGATCCTCCTGTCTCCACCTCCCTCCCAAGCGCGGGGATTACAAGCGTGCACCACCATGCCCGGTGAATTATTGGAGTTTTATCATTTTATTCCTATTAAAATTTAATAGCATATTTTATGTCTAAGATATTAAACTTTTGCTACGTATGCTACAAATTCTTTTTACAAAAATATTTGTGTGTGTTTTTATTTTTCTTTATGTTATTTTTTGCTGTATAAAAATTTATAAACACTACTTTGGTCAAAACGTAGGAATTTTATAACAAGCATAAAGAATTTAAAATCTAGTCGGGTATGGTGATACATGCCTGAGACAAGAGGATTGCAGGTTTGAGACTAGCCTTATTCACTCAGCAAGGCCCTCAGCAATTTAGCAAAATCCTCAAAATAAAAATTAAAACAGGGCTGATGGTATAGTTCAGAGGTAGAATGTCCCTGGGTTCAATCTACACTACCAAAAAAAATTACTTTCATTCTTCTCATTTATGATTATAAAGCCATTCCCTGCACACAAAGATTAAACAGATATTTATTTATTTTTTCCATCTGGCTTTTCTTAAAGCCTTTTGGTAGCTGCTATTCTTTGGCTATCAAATCTAGTGACTCTTCTGCTGATGCTCTGTTCTAGCTAAGTTTTTTTTTTTCTCTCACCATCCTGACTCCGCTTGCAATTCCAACCTACCTCATGCCTATGTTATGTTTCCATATTAGTTAGCGTTTTCATTGCTGTTAGCAAAATACCTGACAAGAACGACTTTTATTTGGCTCCCAGTTTCAGAGACTAAGTCCATGGTGTGCCGACTCCAAGGCAGAAACAAAAGCTGTTCAACTCCTGGTGGCCAGAAGCAGAGAGAAAAAGAGGAGGGGGCCAGGGACAAATACAGCGGTCAAGGCTACACCCCAGTGACCCACCCCCCTTCAGCCACACCCTACATCTGAACCTAGCTGGACTGCTGAACGCTTGAGGTTTGGCGGACATTCCAAATCGAAATCAGGAGAGTTTCTACTCTTGTTCCAGCAGGAAGACCTTCCCTGACTTAAGCCATATGCCAAATACCCAAATATTTTGCCTAGCTCAAAGATGACTCAAGGCTTTCGTCTTCCTTCACAGGTCTACTGTCCAAATGATCCTTGTCCTTTCTCTTTAGTTGGAAAATGGTACGTGACCTAGTAACATTCACTTTATTTTCTTTGTACTGTGAGTTATCTCTATTTTCTCATGAAAATTGTCAATTTCTGTAAGGAGAGGATGACATTATCATCCTCGGTCTTGTCCAAACCTCCCACACCGTGCTGACTGGGAGAGCTCCAGAAACCTATACTGACTGCTACGTTTCACCCATGCCAACGCACTTTTAATAACTACAGTACATAAAAGGAATGGACTCTCTACTATGTGGAAGATATGATATATCATTAGGGAACACTGAAAAACCTTGGTTTTCTTTTTCTCCAAAATATCCTCAGACACAAGGAGTGAGAGAAGTAGAGGTACTCAGATACCCATGTTTGTATTAATCCAAGACTGACTCCAGAGAAAACACAAGAGTAAGCAAGTGCTTTTTAAGGCAAAAAATATCGCCAAACATGTAGAGGTGAATTTTACTTTCACATTTTCTTCTTAGCTTTCTGTGAATATCTTAGAATCAAAAGCGAAATAATATTTATAAATTAAAATGATAAAGCCAGCCAGGCATGGTGGCACACGCTTGTCATCCTAGCATTCAGGAAGTGGAGACCAGAGGATCATCGTTCGTAGACAGCCTCAGCTACTTAGCAAGGCCCTTCGCAACTCAGTGGGATTCTGTTTCAAAGATAAAAAACTAAAAATTAGGGTTTGGGGTATAACTAGGAGGTACAATTCCCCTGAGTTCCATCGCCATTACAAAAAAAAAAAAAAAAAAAAAAAAGGCAAAGCAACCTATAATAAGAGAAACATAAATAAGTAGAAAGTAGGTTTTATTAAACTCTCCTGAGGATTATGAAATCAATTAAAGGAAATCTAGGGAATAAAGCCATCCATTCTTTATAAGGTTGATATTGACTTGCACTGACTATATTCAAATAATGTTGTAGGAACTGAGAACGGAGAAGAAGCAGACAAGATTCTCTTCTATAGCAACATGCAGGATGTGCCAAAGAGAAGACAGAATGTTACATGTTCAAGAAAAGTATGCGATAATCTTATTAGAGTTTTGATATGAAACCCCAACTTCCATGTGCAAAGATCAATCATAGAGTCAGAAATTTTTAAGCACCCCCTGCTTGCTCAGGCAGGAATCGGGGATCATTCCACTTAAAGTCTTTGGAAATAGCTCCTGGGTTTGGAGCTTCAAGAGCTTGGTGAAGGCAGCTGTACTCACTGGAAAAAGATTACCAAGAGTGTAAAATTAAAGTTTAGCAATGCTAAATGTGAGGAAGTTAGAAGGATATTGGAAAGCTCAACACTAAGCTGGGAAACCAAGAGAAGACTCAATTTCTCCATTCCACACCAAAGAGTCTGCAGAATTGTCTAGTTAAAACCTCACTCCCCACCCACAGCCAGCGCTGGCATCTCTCGCAGAGTTTTTAAACATTAGGTTTCACTCTAGGAGAGCAAGAGCTGACACTCTGTGAGCTGGCTGCAAGAAAATGACACCTCTTCTCCTCTCTCATTTAGTTACTCTAGGGGACACAAAGGCATCCTGGAAACTGAAATGAGAAAAGCGCAAGTATTGTGAAATACAGCAGTGTAAAAGCCAGACAATTTTCCAATATATTCATTTTAGAATCCAGCAGGCTGAGTTCCTTATAGAGTTGCTGAGACAGATTTGTACTTCTCTCCCTAACAGAACAACAATAAAAAAAAAATTCACGTAAGAAATATGAGAATATTGAAAGCAAATCTCGATATGATTTCAGTCCGGCTGATTGCGGAGATGGATACTGAGAAACATAATAGGGTGCAAAGAGATGTTTCAATGAACACCATTGATCTGAACCACTGCAAACATCCGAGCCCCACCAGGCTCATCTGTCAAGGCAATTCCAAGCCTATCCGTCGGCCTCTCCTTACCATTATAACTAATAACAATCGCTTTGAGTAAATGGCTCTTATTTATATTTTATTACCTTCATAATATGTTAATATATCGGCATTCTTTGTAGAACACTGAAACGCATTATCACTAGAGTCCAATATTGATCCTGAAGACATTCTTCTCAAATAACTAAATATTCTTGGGGTGGGGAGAAATAACTGGAAACCAAAATATAAAGAAAGATAAGGAAATCCCGGGGCAGTGGTACTAACGTAAGATGTAGAATCAGAAAGTGTTCCTGGCTGAACCATTATGAATATGCTCGGAATCTTTCCAGTCAAGTAAACTGCTGTTTTCATTTATGGTTATTAAATTTCTTTTCTAGGCTTTGTTAAGATGTTTCCACTTTCACTGAATATATATGATGTATTACAGATTATATATTATGCATTATCCTAGAGATTTTTAAGCATGAGTGGAAAATGGTAAGTCTTCTGGTGCTAATTTTGCTCTAGAGTATTGTATTAAGTTCCTTACCTCCATCTCACACACATCAGAGTAAGTGGGGGTGGGTAGTCATCTTTGCAGATTGTTGGTTAGGAAAAATTTTCCAAGTTTCCAAAGAAGTACAGGGAACTTGGCCATCAAACTTGCAAAGATAGAATTAAGTACTATATATTTGCCAGAGTCACTTTTTCAAGCTCGGCATAACGACCATGACATTACTTCATACTTATCGAGTGGAACCAATCAAGTTCAACAGACCTGGGTTATCAAAAAATACAATTACAAATATTCCTAAAATAGTAATATGAAAATAAAAATCCTAAGGTGCTCAGGCCTTTAAAAACACTCCGAAAGACAATAAATATTTCAGTGGAATTTTAACAAATTTTAGGCAGTAAATATTTCTGTATCATTATAGCATAGCATCTTCAGTAGGTAAAGAAAAGTTATTAAAAAAAAAAACAGCTGAACATATTCCCAAAACAGTAATGTAAAAAAAAAATCCCTATTCCCCAAATCTTTGGGAAAAATTTCTTTAGGATGGAAATATTTCAGTGGGTTTTTAACATGTTTGCGAGATATGGGCTGCTTAAACTTGTCCTGCTGGCTGCTGGCTGCTTCCCTTCTAACAAAGTGTACAAGGTAGCAGATTTAGGAAATAGACTAGCGATGCCAGAGCTCCCCATATGAAATGGATGAGAAAGAATAGCAGTATTGCTGTATCAAAGACCCTATTGGGAGCTATGATATTGTCGCAAAGAAAATCAGATCTCCCCCCTTCTGCCAAATGTGTAGGTTCCCTTTCAATTTTAATCCAAACAAAAGGAGAACGGTGTAAACCCAATTCCCCAAACATGGAGTGAAAGAGTGCGCAGGCGGGGCACAGAATCTTTGGGTTAAGAATCCAAGCACAGATGTCAATCCAGGTGTAATAAACTCGTCGAGGTAATTTTCAGTGTTTTAAAGGAAGCCAGCCTGATGAGATCACTGACTCAGTTTCCAGTACTCAAATGACATATATTGTCACAATTGCATAGTGGGAAGATGGTAGCAATAAAAGGCTTGCCTATGGCCAGGTGTGGTGGCATGCGATTGCAATCCCAGTACTTGGGAGGCTAAGGAGGATCAGCAGGTTCACAGCCAGCCTCAGATACTTAGTGAGGCCCTCCACAACTTAGTGAGACCCTGATCCAAAATAAAGAATGAAAAATATGGCTTGGAGTGTAGCTTGGATGTAGAATGCTCCTGGGTTCGATCCTCGGTAGCCGCCCCCAAAAAATGGCATGCCTATTGACCAACAACACTCAGTAGTAACAGAGATGCTGATAACAAAGAGAGATCTAATGAGCAGCTGAGAATTTACAAAGTATATGAAAAAAAGTACTGAATTTGTTCAGTATAACCTCATATATCATAGATCCACTATTATATAAAATCCTATTGGAGGACATGCCCCACTACAGAATTCCTTCTCTCTCTCCTCTCCTCTCCTCTCCTCTCCTCTCCTCTCCTCTCCTCTCCTCTCCTCTCCATTCCACTTCTGAGCCACACTCCTAAATCTATTTTATTTTTTATTTTGGAAAAAAAAAGTCTCTCTAAGTTGCTGAGATTCTTGCTAACTTGCTGAGTCTGGCTTGTAATGCATGATCCTCCTGGCTCAGCTTCCAAAGTACTGGGATCACAGGCATGCACCACCATGCTGAGCCTATTGCAGAGAGTTCTCAATGCTATTTGAGGCAGTGAGGGAAATGATTAACACTTTTATTATGCATCTTGAATTGTTTTCCTGGATAAATAACGCATGCGTCACTTTGCAACAGAAAACTACTAAATTTTGAGGAATTGTGAATACAGGAACTATATTTTCTATAAATGGTAATAATGACATCAATGCAATAAAATAACATGATAGATTAAAAAATTACAGACTAAACATAAGATACTCAGCACAAGACGGAAAAATCCAAACAAGTCCAAGTTGAAATCACATTTTGTTCTCTTAGCTCAAACTGGGTGATTGTTTGCATGTATTCCTAGCTGAGGAAGGCTTTGAAGTAGGTATCAAAATTCCATCTTATATAAACAGCAATTGCTTTAGACATGTCTTTATACCTACTTAGTTAATTCTATAGAGAAAATGTGTAGTGTTTTCTTCCCAAAATGGGAATTTGTTATTCTTCCATAATCTTTGAAGTCTTTTCAAAAAATTAAAAAAAAACCTATTAGGAGTATTGTTGTGAATAAGTAAAAGGCATGCATAGTTAAAACAGTATTATTTTACTGAGGATCCTGGACCTTGAATAAGTAATATGGACAAAGAATTGGCCTAATACTCAGCCAATCCTGTAACTCTTAAGATAAGTTCATCTTCCCTGTCCAACTTTCTACGAACCTGTGAAAAAGAGCCACATATAAAGGCTAATATTCTTGGCCAATGCTCAGAAGTTGCCTCTCAAATTCTCTTTAAACCACCACTACATTTAGTTCTGATATATTTTCTTAGCCTCAAAATGCAAAGTTCTAGACTCTAGCTACTTAGTCTGTCTTTGAAATCCACTTCTGCCTCTCTTTAAGCTGGCACGTGTTGAGTCTCTTGCCAGCATCTTGGAATGCAGACTATGCTGGATCCTTCCTTTCCCTTTCCTTCCCAATTTCCTCATTATGGCTGCTGTCTTAGCTCAGCTACTGTTATACCTCATGTCCTATTTACTAAGGAAGTAACCCAACTGCAGCCAACAGCCCTAAGGCATCTACCCCAGTGACCCACATGTTTCAAGAGAAAAGTAGGGCAGGGAGAGATTACACCAACCTGGACATTCAAAGAGGAATGCTCTACTAAGACTCCTTTCTGGTACACAGAACATATTTATTTATTTATTTATTTTTTGTACATAAGGCATCACAGATGTGGAGATGACATTAAGCATCTCTGGTGTCAAAAGTCAGTGCCTTTAGCAAATGAGTCATGTATGAGACACACACACAGAACAAAGGGGATTAGTTAATTCTAAAAACCTTTTGTTATGGCCTCAGTCTGTATCGGGCACTGTACTAGATTCTAGAGGTGTTCAAAGAGGAAAACTCTCTGCTCCACAGATTGTAAACAAACCGACTCTCATATAAATATAATCACAGCTCTGTTCAAAAAGCCAAAGATAAGTTTACATCCAAGCCAAAAAGAGTCTCACTGGAGCTTGAAAAGAAATGGAACAAATGTAAGCAATCGTGAAAAACAGAAAGATGGAGAGAAATGTGGAGAGAACAAGGAAGTGAGCCAAAGTTTAGAAGACAAATCCATTGCAGAAAACATGAGAATAGGAGAAAATTTGGTACATGGAAAAGGATGAAGGATGTAGATTCTGTGTATGGAAACAAAAGACTTAGCCCCAGGAAGGTCAGTGTAGGCAAAACAGGGCAAGTAGAAGACAAAATATACATGCAAGGACACATCAGATAGCCGTCTGAATACATTAAGGGTGAATAAACAAGTACAAAAAAAAAAAAAACTTAGCAAAAAAAACTGGAACTCCAATAAATGCAATGACTAGCTAGACTTTCTTGGGCCATCTTGCAGGCCAGACACTCTCTTGTCAGGCTCTACCCTCGACCACAAGCTTATGCTGAGAGTGCAAAGCAAGTCAACACTGCCACACACTTGTCCTCAACTGACTTGCTCTCTGGGTCCCCAAGTACCTTAAATGGCCTTTGAATGCCACTGTGGTCTGGTTAGCGATTTCCATTGTGTGATTTTTATACCAATGTAGCTTCTCTGGTTTTGTAACTAGTGTCCTTAAGTTTTGGTTCTTAAAATCAGATCCTTTCTACACAAAATAATAGCATCACAATTATCTTTTGAGCATCCATAGACTTTGCATGAAAGTTTATATGCAGAAATTCCAATATACCTGGATTGAAACTGGATTTCAATGCCTCTTTCTGAAAAAATACCCCTCTTTCCAATCAAAAGCCTCAGTAAAACCTTTCTACAATTCCTCCCTGAGAGCAGGTGATGAGTTAGATGAAGCTACGGAAGCAAATGCTGGGCATTCATTAGTGAGTGTCATGGATGTGAAACCTCAAGACAGAGCACAGATTGCCCACAATTAGTATTACTTTGGTTTTTGCCCCAAAATACCAAAAATCTACTTCACATTAAGTTCTGTGTTCATGTTAATTTTTTTCCCAAAGATGGTCCCTAAATTAGTAAACTATCTTTCTCTTGCCAAACATCTCTTATATTTTGCTTTTGGAAAGGGAAACATAAGCTTGCAGAAGAGTTGATTAAGGCCTGATACTCTTGGGCTTTCTGTCCTGTTTCTTTTCTTTGTTTTATCTTGCTGGGTGTTTCTCATAAATCACTGGTTAATTGAAAGTTGTCGAACTGTCATCCTTTTCATTATTTTCTTACCTGCAGTTGACAGCCTCATCACTAAATGCTTTGGGGATCATTAGATTCTCCACAGTATAAACAACTATTATGAAATTATTTGGGAAAAATTAGGATCAATCAATCAATATAATTTCAAAAACATGCCATCAAGTCTAACAGTGGCAAGACAGCAGATAGAACTCTAACTTGCATAATATCCCATCAACATGCTTTATATCATGGGAAGATCTTTTGCCACAAAGTAAAAAAAACAATATTAGTCGCAATTACTTTAGTAAGATTCACCTCTTTGTGCTACCAACTGCCAATAAAACAACTTTTTAGAACTAGGAAGAACAAACACATGATTCCCCAACACCTCTTTGTCCCTCAATATTTCTATGTAAACATTTAGTTTTACAAAAATAAAGGTCCATTAAAATTATCCTGTAAGTTTCAGGACTGTGTATAAGCGTGCATAACATACATAAGAAAGAGAAAGAGCTGATTCATTGAATATACTGGTGAAATTCAATGAGATCTGCTTAGAGAACTGGAAAGATAAATTGAGTAATTTGGTGGAGAATCATAATAACATGGGATTATTACATTTCCCTCCAGGATTAGGGTCAAGAATAAATTTTCAGATATGAGAGTATACATACATACATACATACATATATACACAGGAAGAGGAAGAGAGAGACCTTTCTTGACTATTTGTGGGAGCAGATGGTCACGTCTGGGCTTGGGATTTTGATTTTCTTCTAATACTGAAATAAAAATATAAATGAATAAAAATATAAAAATATAAATGAACATCAGGCTTAACTTAACTGCTTACTGCAAAAGCAATATCCTTAGGATGCCCAACCACTTTGTGAGAATTATGGCAAATCTGGCCTGAATATGGAGACATATAAAGATGTGAGTTCTCTGGGAGGCACATGTATTCTCTAAGTGAGAGAGAGAGACCTCACAATTCCCAGAGAAGTTATTCTAGGTGAAGAACCACAGAGACCAGGACAGGATAAGGTGATAGTTTTAATCCCACAATCCTATTTTAAGATGAAAGAATTCAAAAGAATTATACCATAAAAAAGCATTGTGTCATTGATTGATTCTCCTCTTGCCAGTACTCCTATGCTGGGAGCCCAGGGAGACTCCTGTTACTCTGTCTCTACTAAACAGTTCTACCAATTATTCGATGAAATATTGTGTGAGCCTGGAACCTAGACCTGGAGCTTTCAGTTGCTCCTCAGATCAAAGATCAATCCAGTGTGAATGCTTTTCAGGCACTTTTGTCAAACAGTAAAAATGGTCTATCCAGATATGCAGTATTGTTCTATCATCTGTCCCTCCACAGAAATCTGGGATCACTAAAATACCGAGATATTTTGCAAGCCAAGAAACCACAACAGTGAGCGGTAAGGTGAGCATGTTAGATGCACTTACCATGCTAAAGACATACAAAAAAGCCTAGTGCTAAAAGAAAAATGTGCTGTCTCTCCAATACGTTCAGAACTGTAAAACCAAAATGAATAAACACTTATTTGCAGATCTACAAAACATCACGTATTGTGATTTTATTTGTTGTTCCACTTAGTCTTTTGATTACCTCTTTGCACCTCAAACAGATTTGTAAATTAGATTTCTTTTTTAACTTTGCAAAAACACCTTCCTATGCAAGATGATAGTCTCAGATTCACAGGTACAGATACATTAAATGTGCTTAGAAAGTTTTAGGAACCCAATTATAAAAACTGTCAATATTTGATTAATAAAAGTTAAACTTTAGGTGGAACATTAGTGTACTTTAATTGTTTCTTAGTATGTGGAATAAGAAATCTGCAAAATATAGAAAAGAGAAACAGAGGTTTTCAAATGACCATATACTTCTCTAATTGTTAATAAAAGTCATAAAACTGGGAAAGTCTTCCAAATTCATTGATTTATCCCCTTCAACTTTTTTTTTTTAATATTTGTCAACAAACTAAAACACACGTCAAAAATCAAAAAGTCCCATTGCTAATGTAAACTTGTCCACATAGGGTACAAAATGAAGTTTAAAGTCAGGGGTACATTTTTTGGATTACATTGAGGAAAAAAATCAGAATTTTATTCTTGTCAGAATTCTCTACCTTTTTTAAATTAAAACATGTGACGTTCTCATTTCTACAGGTCTGAACTGGCATGCCTGGCATTGAACAACAAAGCTAGAAATTAAAATCTGAGAACAATATTCAGGTAGGGGTTGTCACAGCCCCCCATGAGATTAGTACCCCCCCAAAAAAAAGGTGTGGTTTTTTACCTCTCAAGAAAACAAACATAGTCTTCATTGTTTTTTACAGTTTTTCCTTTCTTTCCCTGTATTGGTACTGAGAGATGAACCCAAGGTATCCTACCTCTGATTTATACCCTCAATCATATTTGTTGTTATTGATGTTCATTGTTTGTTTATTTTGTCTTGAAACAGGGTCCCTCTAGGTTGCTGAGAGTTTCTCTAAGTTGTTGAAGCTGGTATTGAACTTGTTATCTTTCTGTCTTAGCCTTCCAAGTACTGGAATTGCAGGCAAGAGCTACCTACACCTGACCCCATAAATAAGTATGATCACGTCATAGTTTTTGTGTGATATACCAAAATACAATCTCTGAAATTTCAAATAAGTATGAAGATGAGATGAATGATCAGCAAACAATATCACCCAAATCATTCCAAACTCTGTATCCATTTCTCCAAATATATCATCGACTCAAAACTATTTGATAATTGCAAGGGATGTTTGCTTGAATCTAAGATATCTTAGTTTTAGGTCATATTCAGGGTGTTAGTGCCAAATGTGTATGATATCTAAATTTGGAAAGGGCCAACATGAAGTTTATCAACACGGGCAACAGCTTCAGATATGACTCATCTGTATCAGAAAAGCTTTTCAAATACCTTAACCAGTTCTTGAAACCAGATAGTCAGCATTCTGCTTTTCAGTTTCCTTTTTATTATTGTGATCACTTTGCAAAAAAAAAAAATGACTTAGTTAAATAAACAACAGTGAATAAGTTACAAAACCAGAAGAAGGCTTCTCAAAATTCTCATTAAAGTCTATACATGATCAATGTTCAGCTTGGAAACTCTCAGCAAAATGAGATAACCAGAAGAGTGTATCAGCCCAGAGTGCATTATAAGGTCATGCCGATTTCTTGACCTCACAAATCATAGGAAAGTTAGTTCTGAAACAAATTAAGTTGGGCAATGGTGGTGTGCAACTATAATCCCAGTGTTTGGGAGGCTGCGACGGGAGGATCAAGGTTTGAAGCCAGCTTCAGCAACTTAGGGAAATCCTGTTTCAAAATAAAATATAAGGCTGGGGATATAAGTACAAGGTAGAATGCCCCCTTAGTTTAATCTTCATTAACACACACACACACACACACACACACACACACACACACACAGCTCCAAAAATCATTTTTACCATCAACTTTTAGAATATCGTTAGATCTAACCTTTTTCTACTATACCTTATTTTCCACACAATGGGAGTGGGCACTGCCATACTTACTTTGACTGTAAACCTAGCCTAGTGTTTGTTTTAGTTATTCATAAACAAAATCCGATGTTCCATTTATCTCCTTGAGAATTTGACATAGTTCTTTTAAGCCTTTTTTTTTTTTTTTGGTGGTACTGGGGTTCCTGGAAGTTCTTCTACCTCTGGTATACACTCCCACGGGCTACACTCCCAGACCTATATTTTAACATTTTTATGTGGAAACAGAGTCTCTTAAGCCAGCGAGGCTGGCTCTGAACCAGTGCGATCCTCCTGTCTCCGCCTCCCAAGCGCGGGGATTACAAGCGTGCACCACCACGCCCGTCAAAGCCTTTTTATATGTATATATTTGTATTCCTCATGCCTTCATAACTTCAGGAACATAACTACTTGTTTTAATCATTTAATGTTTTGTAAACCTGTCTCCATTTTATATGCTAGACTCCAGCAAATAAAAATGAAATTTTACATACTAGGAACCTCCTAAACTCTTTTCTGTTTAAAATTGCTGGGCTGCCCTACTCAAAGCTGAAACTCTAATAAGGTAAAGAAGAATACACTGTGGTGTTTCTGCAATGATATTATTACCATGATGTTCATTCTCTGGATAGCTTAGAAACACAATACCTCCTGTAGCAGAAGCTATTATAATATATTTTGGGGGTTGGGGAATCATTGTGGCCATTTCACAAGTGAACCAATGTGTGAATAGACCAAGGAATTCCCTTGAGGATTATGTTTTAGCCTCAAGCTCAAAATAAAAATTACTCTAGTAATTAACTATAGCAAGCATACTAGTAATGTATGCACTAAATTATATGAAAACAACATGTGATTTTTCTAAGCTTAAATAATAAGTTACTTAAAATAGGACATTGCATGATATTTAATGGAATCAATTCAGCCTAAATGGGACATTTGAAGACACTAGAAGGATATCTAGCAAAAAAAAAAAAAAAGATAATATATGTTCTACTGAGATGTTATTATTTTCCTCTTACAATACATATACTATAGTTACTATAGTATATTTTGCATGTTTAAAGAATCTTCTAATTTCTAATGATTTATAGGTCTTGGAGCCTCTAATCAAAATAAAATTCCATCTGTGAACAGCTAGTCATATATTTACTCTGGCTCTGAAATGTATTTCTGATAGTGCGGTTGTATTTTAAAGTGACCACCTTCATGTCTGTCATTACCTTACCTGGTTTAGCCATACTTGAGCTAACCATCTGGCTCTGCCACCACCTCTGGAGAGGAAGCTAACTGAGCCAAGCATTATACCATCACCATTAAGTTTCCTGCGGATACCTTATTGGGCTCACTCAGAGGAGAAACTGCTCACCACCATCACAGAGCCTGGGATGAGAATGATCAAGGGAACCTGTCATCATCCCCCTGTTCTGGAACTGAGCTCCGCCCACTCCCCTGTGATGGATATGTTTCTCTCAGTGGATTTAGACACGGAGAAAGATCTGAGCAGTCACGTGTGTTAAATCAACAGAGGGTCAGTAAAGCAGCATTTTTTTTTAACCTGATCTGTAAGAAGCACTGAGAAATTGAACAGAGACCTTAAAAGCACCGAACCTGGGCCATCTCCCAGTGCCATTCACAGAACAGAGAAAGTCCGGTTCTCTCCAAATAACAGCCACACATGATAAACACATGGAAAAGTTTCTCAGTCCACGAACCCAACCTCCAAACCAATACATTGCCACAGAAGCCAAAGCAAGTCCCCAAAGAGAAACAGAATCTGTATGTTGTCTTTTATTATATAGGCTCTTGAAATTTGATATTGATTACAGACTGAAGTTTGGAATTATCAAACTTTATTCACATATCTGATTCCACATGGTGTGTGTGTGTGTATGTGTGTGTGTTAAACGCATATGTAAACATATATTTAAATGTATACAAATTCTCTGCTAATTTCAACTTGAAAGAAATAAAAATTAAAAACAAGATATGATAAATTCACCTCTAACCATCTCTGCTTTTCTTTATTCTTTTAGTGTCTAAAATATGAAATCTGCTGGGTGTAGTGGCACATGCCTGCAATCCCAGGACTTGGGAGGCTGAGACAGAAGGATTGCAGGTTCCAGACCAGCCTCAGCAACCTAGTGAGATCTTGTTTCAAAATAAAAGGGGGGGGGGGTGTAGCTCAGAGGTAGAATGCCCTTGGGTTCAAGCCCCAGTACTACAAACAGACAAAATCTAAAACCTAAAAATCAATAGCCAATGCTATAGGCTTTTGCAAGGTCCTGAGAACCATCAGTTCCTGATCGATTCTATGTTTTTTTAGTACAATGTATTTACCATATATAAATTGATGGATATTGCAGGTTTATTCTGATAAATCTACATTATTTATTAAGGTTATTAATCCTACAGTTTTGTAATCTCAAGAACACTAGCGATTATAGTTTTCATAATAAATACTATTTCAGAAACACTGTAAAAGAGCCATAAAAGACAGAAACTTCTTTACTGCAATGCCCCTGCTGCAGAAGGAGAAGCCAAAGTTGTGTGTCCCATGTCATTTTGTAATTCTCAACACTGGTAAGGACAGTGCCATAATTTTGTAAAATAGAATACTGTATTTCCAAATAGGTTTCAAAAGACCTAGGCTGTTGCTACCTCCAAGTTACTGGACCTCATTATTTACCACTGTTTTCTTTAAGGATCAGTGACCTACAGGATTTTCTCCAGTAGCTTCACAGATTAAAGTGGTAAAAAAAAAAAAAACCAGGAAGCAAAGTATTTCTTAATTTCAAAACAGAAATGAGAAATTCCCTTTTGCTCTGAGGACGTGTGCTCCTTGGGAGTCATTTTGATCTTTCTGTCTGCACTAGTTTCATACCCATTTGGTACCTATGTGTCTTCTAACTAAAGAGGATTATCCACTCCATAGTTTTTTAAAAAATTTTAAATTGGCCTCATTCATCTGTTTCCATTTTCAGAAAGCATATATTTTAAGCACTTCCAAAATAGTGCAACATTTTCCCACTACTGCAAAAAATAGCAACAGATATCCTCAATACGCGTATTGCCACACATGAATACATTTTTCTCTTGGTTTCCTTCAGCTCCATCTGCACCCTTGCTGGGTAACAGCTATAACATAGAACACGTCTGTCCTCACATGCTTTTGATATTACACTATTTAATCACATACAGCTGTGGCTTATGAGACTGTTACAAAACAATTTTAATGTCATACTTGAAGCCAATTTCGAATAAACTTCAACCATTTTATTCTTCAGTTAAAAAGTTTGACACTCGGAAAGTTTTCTTTTAAAGGCAAAGACTGGTTTTCTTAGAATTCGGTGAGGACGTAATCGTGAGGGAGCTAGCTCTCTTTCTGCCAAGAAGACCGAGAAAGTCCAGAAGGATTGTGTAAAATCACATTAGTGCAAAGAGGAAAACTTTGCAGAATTCCTCAAGTCAGAGAGACCCAGAATGAACTTACTTTCTCCTTTCTCATTTTTGGGCTCCTTCCCCCCCATACGGCCTCTGCTCCTAGCCCTCAAATAGATTTTGTTACCTCATGGAAAGAAGTTTATGTTACATAATTCAGTTATTTCTTTTCCAAATTGAGAGAAAGCGAAAGGAAAATACGGTGGGAAGATGCTGTTTAAAGAAATACACATGGTCTTTCTCTTCACATTGCATTTATTCTAGAGAGAGAAAGAAAAACCGAAACTTTTGACATTTTTATTCCTTTTGTGTAGCCACCAAATTTACTGATGTGAAAACAAGAACTACATTATGGAAAAGATATCGAAATGTTCCTTCTAACCATCGGGTCCCACTGCTAAGGATCTGGGAGAATAAAGAAGAAATATATTTTTTTTTAATTCTGAAAAGGGTGGGTGGTCCTTTGTTTCCAGTTATCCCTTATTTAAAACCAATTAAAAGTCTGTACATTGTAAAATGAGACAAACACGATTTATCATAATTTCATGCTATTATATTGCCTCCCTGAAGCAAAAGAAAATATTTGGAATTGTACCTAAAAATTCAATCGCTGGGAGATTATATATATATATATATTGAAAACCAGTTTTGTACCTTTTCGGTTTTCAAAGGAAAACAGAACTTGGGAGTTTTCAAGGCTGTTTTAAAACAACTGGCAAGTTACCAACTCTTGACTATCAATGCAAATCTGAGTCAGGAAGTACTAAGGAAATTCTAAACTCATTCCCTCCCTCTGCAAGATTTTCTACATTTTCATGTGTCAGGAGTGTGTTAGAGGGTTGTTTTGTTTTGCTTTGGAAGAATCTGTACATTCTCCTCCTGAAGAATGCTCTTTTCTCCCTGGAGGAGCCCCTCTTTCTTTGCCTAGTCCTTATTCCTCCAGTTTTCTAGTGTTAGCTCTCCCTGGGGCAGGATCATTTGGACTCCTGCTATTCTTTTAGGGATGGACAGTGGTGTAGGCTGTAACTTCAGCTGAAATCAGCATGCAGTTGAGGAATGACTCCCCACTCCCCACACCTGCTTCCTCCTCCACCAGACTCCCTCTGAGCACTACCAGCCAGAGAAATCCTGTGAGGCCCCCCCTAGTCTGAGCCACTTTCTTCAAGACCTTCTGAAGGGGATCAGATGCCAGAGAAGGGACTGTAGTGTGGATGTAAAAGCAGAGTGTTTAGGAATTGTGACCTGGACTAGTAGAGCTCAAGGGTGTGGAAAAGGAAGAAAGAGGACTGACTAGCTTGGATGCTTAAGTTTTCTGATTGTTTCCCAAATATTGCATATGAAAAGACCATCTACTTCTCAAGTGCAAAATAATTGCTTCACCGGGATGTGACCCTATTTTACCTTTGTAAAAAAATACAATCATGCCTGTTATTAAACATTATAACCTGTCACTAACGCTTCTTCATTATTTCTTAGCCAAAAGCAGCGTTCCTATTTGAGAGTGCCTTTTTTAAAATTTTTGGTTGGAAAATACTAATAAGAACATCAACAACAAAATATTTTAAGCTGTGCATTGTGGAAGAGTGAGCATACTATGTCAACATTGCTACAAATTATAGCTACAAATCCACTACTGGGGTCTCATGGTAGTCGATGTACATGTGCATATTTCTAATATAAAACATGTTAAGTTTAGAAAATTATTAAGAGGGATGAAACATAAGTATCTGATTTCTATTTTTTAAGAGAAGTTGAGAGATCGGGTCTAATGCAGTGAGAAGTGGTAGCAAAGAAAGCAGGGAAAGAAGTATCGTAAGTTTCACTTAAACTTTAATATAGATACACATATTAGAGGAAATAGAGAAAAAATTATTTTCTTAGTGCTATTTTAATTTTGTTCTACCAACAAGAAAATAGTAGCTAAATCTAACGTTACACTATTTAAACGGAAAGAGAAAGTTCAATTTTTGTTGGCATTTTTCTGAAAAGTTATAATACTAAGCACTTCTGTTCTTTAAAATCCCATGAAGATTGCCCCTCACACCAAAAACAAACAAAAAAAACAAATGAATATCAGTAAATAGGTCTTGTGAGCTAGGAAGAAAAAAAATACCTGTACTGAGACAAGAGTTCAACATGTGAAGTCACTGGAATACGATTTTTATCAACCACAGAATTTTACTCGTATTGACCATAAGTATTCTCTCTATATGAGCCCCATGTTAAATAAATATCATTGTAAAGACAAAACAATAGATTCCATGGGTTCCATCTCGCCTTGCAAGTAAATATAAGCACCATAAACTTCCTTTAAAATGATTACAAATTATATCTCGGTAGAAGCATCAAAGGGGCCAAAAGTGATATGGAAACCGGCCAGTTGTTTTTATCTTACGTGGAGACATGACAGTGCTTCATTGTTTAGGCTTAACCCTGTCAGAATGTCCCCACATATTCAAATACAACTGCACAGTGACACTTCCTTCACTTCTTCTGAATCCAACTTTCAAAACAGGGCACGTTCAGCTTCCAGAAACCATAATCATGTCTGATATTCCAGAGACACCAACACGAGAGTCAACCACTTCACAGCACTGTCGAAATTTTACAATATAATCATCAGCTTGAACCAGGAGGTCCAAAGTCGATGACCTTCCATTTCTTATCACCCTGATCTGATTGCCTGAATATCAGCTCAGGAGGCCTAACGGATCTACCTCCTTTAAAAATGTTCCAGAAGTGTTGATGACTTTGGCTAGCCTGAAAGTACCAAGGTCTGGATACAGCCTTTCTTTTTTTTTTTTTTTTTTTTTTGAGGGTCTGGGAATGGAACCCAGGGGCATTCTACCTCCAAGCTACACCCCCAGCACTACTTTTTATTTTTTATTTTGAAACAGGGTCTCACTGAGTTCCAAAAGGCCTAAGTAGCTGAGCAGCCTTTCTACACAGCACTAACTACGTAGGACCCCAAAACAGATCTGTCAGAAACTTTCTATATGTTTTATGTTTTATAGGCTCTCTTTTTCTCTCACAACCTCACTTTTCTTTTTTAACTTCAACTCTCTCTCTCTCTCTCTCTCTCTCTCTCTCTCTCTCTCTCTCTCTCCTGGTGTATCTCACCCAGCACTGTATATATTTTTGATATACTATGCACAGCATTCATTTTTTTTTTCTGCTAGTGATAGGTTAAAATCCCAAGCAGCAACAGCAAAACAATTATTTCATTCATTTCAACCTAAAGTTTCTTTTTGGAAACAATGCAATAGTAGAAAACAAGGACCAAAACGATGCATAATTTCTAAAACATTTGGAAAAATTTAGCCCAGTGAGTAAAAGGGATGGAATGTTCGATATTTTTCAGGAGGTCCTGGAGCTTATTGCTTGTGATTCTCTGGTGGGGGATGAAAAATGACTGTGAATTTCCCCTTTTTAACTTGTCCTGGCTTTGCCATCTCCTGGAGGAATGTCAGGCACCTTTCTTGAGCCAGTCCTCCAAAGAGTTACAAAGGGAAAACACTGAGAAGAAGGGCTGGTTTATTGCAGCAGCAGCAGCAGCAGCAGCAGCAGCAGCAGCAGCAGCAGCAGCAGCAGCAGCACAAACTATGTGTTCACAAAGGCAAATTCGACCTTGGAGGAAAAGGGAGGACCATAGGATGAATGGAAGAGAAAAAGAACAAGAAAGCAAAGCAACAACCTTTAATATCAACCCAAAAGTCTGCTGTCCGGTCTGGCTGACAAATAGGCATTGTTTATGAGACAGAAGACATAGGAGATATCCACACATGCTCTCACCACATTGACGGGTTTTGGTGGGAGCTGGGACCCCTCAGGCACACCTTGTTCACGGGGCATGTTTGTTTATTAGGAAGATAGTGGGGGTAAACTAATGTAATTCAAAATAATGTCACCCACGCACCCGAGGGGATGGCGCGACCAATGGTGTTTTCTTCAAAATCAAGTCCGATCGGATTGATAAATTGGAGCTGAGATTTCATACCTGAGAGTTGTTCGTATCTTAACTGCAAGATAAAGTTCAGGGTTACCACTGCCCACTGCTTAGTTATGTGGGCTTCCCTCCAGGGCCCTGAAGACCATTCAAACACACACACACACACACACAACACACACACACACACACACACACACACACACACACACACACAGCCTAAAGTATCTAACCGATTCACGTCCAATTATTATCAGCTTCATCGTATGCCTTCTCAAGACCCAGGCCTCCTGATGGCCATTAACAGAAGAGCCTAGCCCATCTATCATAAAGCTCCTAATTCAGCCTCCAGCTCCCTGGTCGTTCTAAATGTCGAATAAAGTCTGAGAAGCGACAACAACATATAAACATGCCCGAACAAACTCTAAGAGACTGCGGGGTGGAACTTATACCTTCTCACATCATTCTTTCATTCTAGGCTCAGCGATTAAAAGTTTGAGTCGCCCCCACCCTGGCATATCCTCAGGAAAAAAAAAAAAAAAAAACCCTTTTAGAGCCACAAACAAAGAACAGCTCACCAGAAAAGCCCCTGAAATTATATTCTTGGGTCTGATAATCACGGTCGTGATCTCCTTGCTAAAAACCCTGCCCATCTGCAAAATACTTTAAGGATCAGGAATATTTGTGCCGCCAAATAACAACAAAGGCATAAAGTGGAACTATTATCAGTTCTTAAAGAGAAAGCTCCAATTCCGGGACTCGCTCCTGTCTTCCTCGGCCCCATTAACTCCCTTGGTATGCTGCCCTTTTCAAAGGAGCGGGAAGAGGTGATGGGGGGAGAGGGTCAACTAATAATCCGCATGCCTGTCTGCTCCCCATCCCGAGTGCACAGGACAGGCACTGATTGCCAGCGTGTGGCTTGAGCCATACCTTGGTTTGGAGATAATGAGGGTAGGAGGACATGTACTGGGGGTACATTTGTGGCTGATCCAGGCGTTTGCCCATGTAGCTGGAATCTTTATCTCCGAGGCAAGGAACTGGATGACAGGGGATAAGTGCCCTGGGCCGAGCTTCCTCTTAAACCACTATTCCTGACAGTCCGATGACTGATGAAGCTTGGCAGACCCCACCACTCCACTAGTTCCAACACGACAAGGATATTAAAAAAAAAAAAGCAAAACAAAATTGCACAAAAAATATTAAAAACGAAAGGTAGGTCAATTGGGGTCTGTAGAAAAAAAAAAAGAAGAAGAAGAAGAAGAAGAAGAAAGAAACTCCAAACAGCGTCTTCCAGTCTCCGATCTTGCCTGGCTTTTCCCAGCTGCCAGGGTCCACTTGGGGTCAAGCACTTTGTTCTCTAACCCGGCTGTCTGTCGTGATGTCAATTGCCAGCGTTTGTAAAGAGGAAAAAAAAAAAATCAAAGTCCTTTTAGCAGAACTCCAGATCTTTGCAGACCAGCTTCCTGTCTCCGGTGTGTCTCTTTCCCCACCTTCAAGAAAAAGGAGAGAGAAAAAAAAAGAAGAGAGAAAGAAAAAGAAAGAAAGGAGGAAACGAAACAAAAAAGAAAGAAAAGAAAGAAAGAAAAAGAAGAAAAAAAAAAAAACGTGCACAGCTTAGTTGCTGCTGTCTCCCTCCCAGAGTGACATGGTGTTCCGGGCTTGTCCTATCCTTTCATTCACTTCCCCTCCTTCCAGCCAGTGGGTGGAACCCAGAGAGCCTCTCCGGGGAGCAGCGTATGCAGTCCAGAAGGCTGCAGTATTTCCTCTAAGAAAAAAAAAAAAAAAAAGGCTGCTTCAACCCCAGCTACAAGCAAAGTTGCGATTCCCTCTGCTGGCTATCTTGAATAGCAGAGTGCAGACTGACTCGTTTTTGCAGCCCGACTGGGCTGCAGCCGCTGGAACTGAAGCAGGGGACTCAGGCAGGCGCCGGATTATTCCTTCTCCCTCCTTCCTGCTACCCCGCACCAGAGCCGCTCCCTTTTCTTTTCTTGCCAAGTTCCGAGGTAAGCCACGCAGCTGCTGCTGCCAAACAAAACGCAGAAGACCGTGGGATGGGAGGAGAGAGAGAAGAGAGGAAGAGAGAGGGAAGAAGAGAAAGGAAAATAATAATAATAATAATATAGGCAGAGGAACTGACCTTGCTGGTTACACATGGGGTGGGGAGGGAGGGGATAAGGGAGAGTGTGTCAGGGTGTTTTTAACATCCCTTAACACTCTAAAACCAGAAAGAGAAAAAAAAAAAAAAAAAAGCCAAGAGCTAGTTGAGAAAGAGACCTTTTCTTACTTCCTGGAAGACATGGAGGATACTAAGTCCTGAAAATTTTTAGGGTCTACTCCAGTACTATTGATGAGCCACGCATCATCTGATTGGATTGGACCAACTTACTAGATCAGAAAGAAGGATTCTGGAGCTTACATCCGTTTTGTAAAAATTTAAAGGAAATTGATCAGCATTTATCAGCTTCTAAGGAAAATCACTGTCTCTTCCATTGTCTCTCTCCTTATGATTATTTTTGATGCATAGATGTTTTAATCACTTGACTGATACCATCACCAAAAGAAGAGAAAGAAAGAGAACAAAAATCATAATTACTTGGCAGTTTTTCTCCACCAATAATAATATTCTGACATGTCTATCAGCTGCTACATTATAATACAAATTGTTTCCGAGAAAATATATTTCCTTAAAGGGTCCCTTTTTCAAGGCGGTGGCGAGGCTAAAATTAGACCAGCCAGCTGTGTTTTGCTGGGAGGGCTCTCGCGCA
This sequence comes from Muscardinus avellanarius, assembly GCF_963383645.1. Classification (NCBI taxonomy): domain Eukaryota; kingdom Metazoa; phylum Chordata; class Mammalia; order Rodentia; family Gliridae; genus Muscardinus; species Muscardinus avellanarius. Next base: position 11,765,182 of record NC_137804.1, read on the forward strand.
TGCCCAAAGCGTGGGCAGACCAACTCTCTCCACTTTGTCAAGTTGGCTCTGTGCGCTGGAGCCCAGAGTTGCCTTTTCAGATAAAAGGTTCCTGGGAAAAATCCAGCTTCCAAGCCAAGAACAGAGAATTGAGGCTTCGGGCACACATGGTGCCCATCCACGTACCAGCCCCGCCACTGCTGAGGCCTCTCGCCTCCACTCAGGGAAACCGGTTTCTGGAAGCCATGAGGGCATTTGTGTTCTTTGGGGAGAGATAAGGGTGGTGGTTAAATAATTTCATGTTTTACTTTTGACAAGAATAACACTCGGAAGGAAGGAAGGAGGGGGCGGGGTTTGGGGGAGGCTGGCGCTAGGAGCCTGGACAAGACTGTCATTGAGAAAATTAAATCGTGTCCTCTGCCAGTGTTTTAAGCGTGTTGCCCTGGACCTCAGTTGTCCCATCCATGGAATGGAGATATTGTTGACTTAACTGGCGACAGGTGTTAAATTGAATCAGACACTTAACACTGCATGGCTTTAGTAATCCTTTGATGGTACCACATTGCTCAGACAATGAAGTCCTGAGGCCCGGTCCTTGCTTCCCTCTCTGGTCCAAAACCTTGAACTCTGTCCTTTCCATTCTGTATGTGAGCCCCAGGATGCTATGTATGCTCAAGACAGAAATGTGCACTGGGGCCTCCCTAATTCCAATGCAGAGGACACACCAAACCCACCTGCTTCTCTCTTTCCTCCAGCCTCACACTCTGTGTTTTGGCTTCCCCTTCTTGGAGCAGTCTCCCATATACCCTTGATCTTCCTATCAGTATTATGTCTGTCCTGTTAGAATGCATATATCCAGCTGTATTTGCCTGTTGATGGCTTATTTCTACCATGGCGTTCTAAACTCTAGAGTGCACAAGGTCATACCATTCTTGTTTACTTTCCCGTCTCCAGATCGAGCATGACATCTGGTTCCAAAATGGGTGCTCATAAAATATTTGAAGAAGAAAATAGTTTAATCATGATGAATAACTTCAACCCAACTCATAATCTCTCCTTGAATCCGGTTTGTGTCTTGCTCTCAGGTCAGGAGCCGAACTGAGTGTAAGAGAAACAGAGATGCGTGGATTGGAATCGGACATTTCCTTTCTAAAGGGCATATTCTAATGGGGGATGTAAACACAGGAATAAACAAGCAAATAGGCAGTAGGCGATCGCGAGCTATCTGCTACTGTGAGGATATATAAAACAGAGAAAGGAGAAATAGTCATCGAAATCCTACTTTGAAAAGAATGATCAGAAAAATACTCCCCAAAAACGAAACCCTGAGCTTAAAGGAGGAGTGTGATCTCTGCCCTGGGTTTTGTGCACGGATGGAGAGCTTAGTGCTACAGCTGTGGCTCCCAGCCAGCCTGCCTGGGTTCCAGCCCTGCCTCTGAAGCATCCGTCTGCCTCGATGTCCACATCCATCAAATGTCACTATCCACGTCATACGGTTATTATGAAAACCAGCCAAGAGCATCGCATGAAGCATTTGGAACACCTTGATTATGTTGGATCTGCTCAGGAAATGCCAGCCTGCATCTGGGGGGAAAGCATCACAGCCAGAGGGAACAGCAGGTACACAGAGCCCGCAGTGGAAAGATGTCTTTGGGATGTGCTAGAGGTGGCAGAGAGGTATAAGGACTATAAGATGAGGTTGGAGAAATGCCCTCCGGACAGATCACTGCACCTGGGCAAGAACTTGGCGTGGCCAGCTAAACAGGTGAACGTTTGTAGTACCGTGTGGACTTCATCCATATAGTCCAGATCCGGGGGTCTTGGGTTATAAGATACTATTATCCTAAATGATGTACTGAGGTCCTCCATATCCTAAGACCTAGAGGATCAACATCCTGGACCGCTTTTACCAATTCTGCAACTATGGACAAAGGGCACCGTTATTCTTATATTAATAACTGGCTTCAGTCTCTTCTGAAGGGAAAGGGATACTGTCTCCTTTAAAAATAAAAGGCCAAATAAATAGCTCCTTAGCCAGAGCTGTAGCCCACTTCTAGGGAAAGCCCCCAGCATGCATGGATGCCATCAGCAATTTCTATACAAATTGCCACTTTCCAAAGTGCTGTTCTGTTTTATTGGATTACTGTAATGTTCTGGGCCTCAACTGTCATTAGCCTAAGAAAGCTCACTGTACATTTGAAGTTTTTTGTAAGTCACCCAAGGTAGGGTCTACAATTTGTGAGAACTGCAAAACCTATGTTCTTGATAATTTTTTATTTCTTTCTCCCTCAGAGACACCAGTAGCTACGGCAATTCAGGAGGCAAGAAGCTCATATAAGAAAGAGTTTTGATGTCATGTCTGCTCTGTTGAAGCAGCAGTCCTTTCCATTTAAATAACTGCGTGAAGGTAGGAGGTAACTAGTTTAGGGCACTGTCTAAATCAGGAGCCAACGGTGTCTCCTCTGCCAACTAGCCAACGCATTTTGTACAAATCAAACAGCAGAAAATGGCATTGGAGGACACAGACATTCACAGACTCACAGGATTCAGGGCCTGGACAGAAGACACTCATACGAGACAAGCCTGTGAGTAACAGAATCAGAGGGATGATGTCTCCCTCAGACACACCATCGGTCGGCAGGGGAGTGGTGATATTAAAATAAGGGTCCAACGGGTGGGGCTAGAGACTCGGTTTTGGTTCGCCCTTGACCAGCTCCACTGAAAGAATTGCTGGATCTTTGCTTTTAAAATGATAAAGTCCTAGTCAAAAGCAAAAGAAATAAACAGCAAACAAAATAGGGAAAATAGAGTTCTTGTACTCTATCTTAGAATAGTATACTATTCTCTCATCAAGAAGAATATTCATGACCTTGAGTAATGATTATTGCTTTTTAATTTGGCATTCCTTACCCTCTTTATTCAAATTGATGACGTACATTTTCAACATGGGAGTAGTTTAAAGGGATGTTAAACATCCTTAAAATAGACAAAATGGTCAATTGTAAATTACAACATTAAAATAGCATTACTGTGTTTTTCCTAAGTAAATATTTAGCAATGATTTAGGAAAACATCCTAGACAAATAAGGAGAAAGAGACAACAATTCAAACATGGTCTGGTCCAAATTTAAACTATAACTGAATATAAAAATATTAATATAAAGACAATAAAAATTAGTCTTAGAAGACAATTTCATGACAGAGGACAAAATTAAAATTAAATGTTGTTCAAGACAGTTAAACTGGTAGAAAAGAAAGACTTTGAAGTAATGGACCTTATTCACTTCAACAACGTTTTATAAAACACCTACTGTATTCCAAAAAAATTGTGCATACCAATCTCAATATTAACTCCCTTGCCTTAGGAGAGAATTAACAAACTCTATCTTTGCCAAACTTTAGCCATTCATAATGGTTGTAATTTTTTTCATATCTGAGCACAATTTTGTAACAAAGTATTCATTAGGTTTTTTATACACATTTAATGCTTTTTTGAACTACCTTTTCAGTCATAGTTTTATGTAATAATATACCTGAAAGCTCATGTTTATTTTGCCTTTTTTAATCATTGTAAAAAATAGATTTATGTGCATGTCTTTTTCTAATATTCTGTATTCCAATATGATAAAAATTACAATGCATCCAATAAAAAAAAATAGTCCTCTAACTTCTGACACCACATATTTTTCAGAGCACTAAATGCCCGAGTCAGGTACGTGAGGTTCTCCTTTACTTCTAGCCCTACCAGGGCTTAAATGTTCCTTTGCCTCGGTAAATAGACATAGTCCTATAACCCGCCATTGCCAATAACCTCTACAGCAATGATGACAAGTGCCAAGATGCTTTCAATGGCTGAAATTTGATTCTTCACTGGGAGATGCACGTGCTTAGGTGTTAAGGAAGCAACTTGGAAGGCTGAAGAGAGCTACCTAGCCCCTGACCAGTCATCCCCCCAAACCGACTTTTGCTGTATTACACCTTGCCATCAAGTGATGGTGACTACAGAATATCCTAGCCTACCACAACCAATACAGCATCTTGATGGTTTGTTTACATATTCTTTGGTTTTCTTATTGGAGTATCTTGTCCATTACTATCAAAGCTCCACATGGCTGTGGATTTATCTATCAAATGCCTGTGGCATTTCATATATACTTCATAAACACTTGTTGAATGAATGGTTCTAAGATTATCTCATTCATCTGTTCGTGGCTATTGCAGAGTGTTTTGTGAAATCATGGAAGGGAAATAGAGGCATACACCAACAGATATTTTTTAAATGTTCTCTTGGGCCAAGCATAGTGGCCCATGCCCGCAACCCCTGGACTTGGGAGGCAGAAAGACAGGAGTATGTCAGGGTCACAGACAGCTACAGTAATGCAGCAAGAAAGTCAGTAACCTTGTGAGACCTTGTTTCAAAAAAAAAAAAAAAAGAAATAAAAAAGAGCTGGGAGTGAAGGTGTAGCATAGAGGTAAAATGCTTCTGGATTCAATCCCCAGCATCAAAAAAATAAAAATAAAATGTTCTTTTGAAAAAAAAGCATTTCCAAAATACTGAGCATTTGAGTCAGAGGGGGAGATTTTTCCACTCTAATGATTGAAAATGGGGTTGACTGGCTGAGAAAGAAAGAATGTGGAGGAGTGTCCTGGACTGACCATGTCCCCCCCTCCCAGAAATTCATGTTGCAATCTGAACCTCCAACGGATGGTATTAGGAAATGGGACCCTGGGGAGATAGCTAGGTCATGAAGTAGAGCCCTCGTGAATAGGATTCGTGCCCTCATGAGAAGAGAAATTCAGGATAGAATTTTTCTCTCTATTATGTGAGGATTTGATAAGAAGACCGTACTCTGCTACTGCCATGACACTGGACTTCTAAGTCTCCAACATTGTGAGAAATCATTTTGCTGTTGTTTAAATACCCAGTGTTTAGAATATTTTAGAGCAGCTCAAACTGATGGAGACAAGAAAGAAGTTAATTAAAATATACATGATAAGCTGGGTGTGGTGGCTCACGCTTGTCATCCCCGCGTTTGGGAGGCAGAAACAGGAGGACGGCATAGGTTCCAAGCCAGCCTCGCTGGCCTAAGAGACCCTGTTTCCAAATAAAAAATATAAAATCGGTCTGGGAGTGTAGCCCAGAGGTAGATGGGCTTCCAGGAACCCCAGTACCACCAAAAATAAATAAATAAATAAATAAATAAATAAATAAATAAATAAATAATTAAATAAACAAACAAACAAACATACATGATATACTACATATATAACACCATACTAGAAACTTGCAAATGCTTCCAAAGTTAAAACTCAGAATAACCCAGGAGCTATTTATGGTTTTCCCTGGTTTAGAGTTGGAAGAACCTAGAAGGGGAGAACCGAACAACCATATCTGAGTTTACCCATTCACAACGTGGTAGAGAGATATTCCTGGTTTAAGTCTGTCTGAGGTCCAAACTCAGCGTTTCCCTCAGCATCTTTTGTCAGGGATCTTAAAAGCTTGGTTTCAAAGTTGGATGAGACAATCTTTGTGTTGAAAATGGGAAAACTCACAGTAAAGCTTAATAGCAGCATAAAATAATAATTGGAAACTAAGATTTCACTTCTGTCTTTATAAAGAGTGAACCAGGTAGAAAGAGCCTGGCCTTCCACCCTAAAGCATCCATTCTATTTGGCTGACAGATGAGTGACACTTCATTGTCACATCTTGGATAAGTTATGTGGCCCAGTTGTTTAAGAACACCGCAATCTAGATGTTGCTATGAGGTATTTTTTGGATTTGAGTACTCTTTATTTTATTTAAATTTTTTTATTTGTGCATTATGATTATGAATGGTGGTGGGTTTCAGACTCCTCAGTTGGCACAATAATTGCTTGATTAGTCCTTTAAAACCATCCACATCCTCCATGTGTGCACACATATATGCATATATATTTTGTTTCCCTGGAGAACTCTAATACAATGGCTTAATGAAATGAAATGGGAATTTGGCAGCCTAGAACTTCAATGAGATGGGCACTGTTATATATTCCTAATAAATGTCTAGAGTGTTTGTAACAGTTTAGTAAAATATACAGCCTTACAAATTTTCATTATTTTCACTCAATAATTTTAGATTTATGAATCTTAAACAGATCATCAAAAGATTATAGTTTCTAAAAAAAGTAATAAACCTACAATATCTAGCTCTACTTGGTTAAATAAATCATAAGATAGAAAAAAATCATAGTATATGTTATAATTTAACCATTATAATACACTTAGAATTGTAATGATATGACAAATATTTTCATTGAATAAGTAGTAGAAAAATATCAGAGCATAACATATTAATAGGTAAAAGGTTTTTAGGTATACAATATAAACACTGAGACAAGAGACTAGAAGAACTATACCAAAATAACAACAGTTTTTTTTTTCTCTCTCTAGTTGAGGTATTGTTAATTTCACTTTCTTTTTGGTACATTTTAGCATATCTAACTTGTCATAAAATGGAAATATATTGTATTCTTTAACATAAACATTCTTCTAAAGGCATTTTCAGAGAAGTATATTGCAAAGTATAGTTTTTATTATTAACCAAGAAGAAACTTTGAAAAGCCTAGAAGTGACACTATCAAAATAAATTCCATATGAGGGGGGAGGAGACATGATGAAGGCAAAAGTGCAAATTATACTATGTTTATACATGAAATTATCAATGCCAAGATTGACAATTTATACATCAATTATCAACCTCAGTGACATGTACAGGGGCGAGGAGGGGGCGAGGTGGAATCGCAGGAAAGGGAAACATAGCCGTTGCTGTGTGTATACGTGTTTCTATCACACCTACCTCATTATGATGTATAATTGCAAGGCATAAATAAAACTATACTAATAAAAAAAGTTAAAAACAAGAACCTCTAATAAACCTCAAAAACATATAAATCCAGTACATGGGTCCTTTAAATAGCCACGTTCTCCCTATCTTGATCAAACATCAAATTATGAAAAGTCTGAGTATTTCTTTAAGGTCTGGACCACTGGTTCTATTTCAAAATAATTGCAAAACTCATTTAAAACCTAAAGACAAATATGTTCAATTAAAAAAAAGAATAGTTACCAATGGCAAAGGATATGTCTTTGAAAAGAGGGTACCAGTGGGACTCCAGATAATGGAGGGGAAATATCAGCAAAGTTTGAATGGAAAGATAGGAGAGGAGGAAGGCTGATCTTGATTAATGAGGGTCTACATCTGAATATGTGTAAAATTATGAATATGACATGGTTAACCTGGACAACCATTGGTGGGAAGAAGAAGGGGAAAAAAGGGGTGGGGGAGAGGGCACCAAATATAGTTTAAATGTATACCATTTATGTTCAATAAAAAAATTTGTTTAAAAAAATTAACCTGCACCATATGCAAGATTTTTGTTTTCTTACATCATCTAATGTTGCCTTAGTATTTTCAACATACACTTTTTGATTTTTAAAAAAAATGAATGCATCTAGCAGGACATCGTGGCAAACGCCTATAATAGTAGTCCAGGTTTGTAGATTCAAGGCTAGCCTCCGCAACTTAGGGAAGCCCTTAGCAACTTCTTAAGACCCTGTTTTAAAATTAAAAAAAGAAAAGAAAAGAGGACTGGAGATATAACTCAGAGGTCTAGAAGGCCCCTGGGTACAATTTCCAATACCACATCAAAATAATCATAATCATTATTATATTATTATTATTATTATTAATCTGCTATAGCTTGTTTGTAATCCATTAGAGGAATAAGGATGTTTTTAGTTCATCACTATACCTCCTACAGATTTTTTGCTCTAAGAATTTTATTTATTTCTTGTATTTTTTATTGGTGGATTGTAGTCATGCATCTTAATGGAGTACAAGATGGCGGAGGCACACATGCACACATCACCCAATTAGCCCTTCCCCAGTTCCCACCCTACTCCCTGCCCCTCCCTCCTCATGTTTGGCTTAGTGATTGACTTTGATATTTTTGTGAATGTACATCATGTACATTAGGGAACTTCCCTCTTCCCCCCTTCCATCCCCCTCAGTTAGGCTGCCTTATTTGCTCATCTATGGTTTCTCCTTCTTCATCTGGAGTTTCTCCTATGACCCTTCTTTTCCCTGGCTTCCACGTATTAAGGATACTCCCACAGCTTGTAGCTCTCGGAGTCATCATTCCTCTGAGGTAAGGACAGATTTTCAGGCCCTTCTCACAAGCACTCTGGCTTCTCTCATGGCTCAAGCCATTGGTGAAGTAACTTGCTAGAGAATACTAAATAAAAGCCACAAAGTAGGGAAAATGAGTAGCTGCTTTGCCATGGGGAAACATATATTTTTTAATGGAATATCACTTTTTATTGACCTCCCAGCTTCCAGTTGCCAACAGCTAAGCAAGTTAGGTTGATATGGCTAGATATAATTTGGCTGGGCTGATTTTTCCCTCTACGGGATAAAACAACAATAACAAAAGAACAACCCAGATTAACACAAGTCCAGGCTGAAAGGCTACTAAATAGAAATACTAGATAAAATACAGGATACTCAGCTACATTTGAATTTTAGAAAATATAAAAAATGTTTAATACAAGTATAGGCAGGTTGGGCACAGTGGCACACGCCTGTTCTCTCACTACTTGGGAGGCTCAGACAGGAGGATCATAGGTTCAAAGACAGCCTCAGCAACTTAGTGAGACTCGCAGAAACCTAGCAAGACACTTTCAAAATAAAGTAGGTCTGGGGGGTGTAGCTCAGAGGTAGAATATCCATGGGTTCAATCCCTACCACAAAAATAAATGAATCAGCATAGTCCAAATATTATATATAGTATGTCTTGTGAAATAATATTGGATCATACTTAAAAGAGAAATTTGTTTGTGTAAAACTCAAATTTAGCTTGGTTTCTGCATTTTCATTTCCTAAACCTGACAACTCTACTCCTAAGTAATCCACTCAAATAGTTCTTATGCCTTTCAGAAAGACATTGAAAGTATAGTAGAGAATACAAATTTATTGACAAGTGGTCATGCTTAATATTTTCAATTATCTCTATAGTCAAACCTGGTAAGCCAAAACTGCCTTCAAGTTAATTCTCTTACTAGTTTTAAACCACAGTGTGTCTCTAATAGAGATCCATAGAGTATTCCCAGATCTTTAAGCTGGTATTTTTCCCATTATTATTATTTGGGGGAATACTGTAAAATCAGGGCCATTCTATCTTGAAACAGGGTGTTGCTAAGTTTCTAAGGGTCTTGCTAAGTTGCTGAAAGTTTTTCTAAGTTGCCAAACCTAGCTTCAAACTTGCACTTTATCTGCCTCAGATTCCAAAGCACTAGGATTACAGGTGTGCCTGACTCATTTTTTTTTTAATTGTTAGTCAACACAATAAAGTGCTGTCTAGAATGATAGATGCCCAGATCTACATCCTCTATCAGAAGGTCTGCTTTAGAGATGCTAGACCAGAAAAATATGCAAAGAGAAAGGAACAGGAAACCAAGGTAGTGAGTGGTACCTGGAGATGTGGTCCACAGATAAGCAAACTCGTACATCCATAGCTGATACAAAGATCAGAAAGTGCCTAACAAATTCATCAAATTTTTATGTCTATTTTCTTCATGTCATACATTTGGGACTTGTATTTTTGAAGTCTTTGTTTTACATTTTGTCTAATAATTTCTATTGCATTTTATTAAAAATATCAACTCAGGTCAACTGTAAAGAGAAAACAAAACAAAAACAAAGACAAAACAAATACAGTCTTTCACCCCTGAGAGTTTAAAAGCACTGGTCTAAGGAGACATTCAATTTTCAGATTTTACCTCGTTTCTATCTACACATTTTTAGTGGGAAAAGAGTTACTCTGATTTGCTTTCTGATTGCAAAACAAAGAACAGTAATATAAAACCCACATCAGTGGCAAAGGAAAAAATTAATTACTTCAAACATTCCTTGCTTGTTTTCCTGACTCGCTTTTTGTTACCAATCCCTTGTTCTGTAAAGTGTGCCACCTTTCTGACCCCAAAGCAGATATTTAAGTGTATCGAAACCAGGCTGGGTTGGGTGAAGCATGTTGGTATTACCAACACTTGGAAGTTTGAGATCCTGTTTAAAAAAAAAAAAAAAAAAAAAATTTAAAAAGGCTGGAGGTCTTCTTGCTCAGAGGCATAAAGCTGCTGGGTTAAATTTTCAGTATCCAAAAAGAACACTGAACCCAAAGCCAGGACCAGGAGTCTTGGCTCTAATGAATGACCTGATGAGATAAATTCTCCAGCCAGGACCCCACGCCCTTACTGTGTGAGAGGCAGGTAGAATTTAGTCACTGAGGGTCATGGTCACATTTCCATATTCCACAGCACCATGAAGCACTGGCTGCTCCACTAAGATGAGACCGCATCTTTGAGCGGCAGGAGCACAATGCTGGCCCTCGGGGGACAGTTTGAGAGGTTCATGTCATCAGTACAAGGCTCTCACACCTCAGCCAAGACTTTGTGGGACTCACAGCTGTTTCCCGCAGCTGCTTGCTGCAAGGACTCCACTTCAAAAAATGTCCCCAGAGTTATGACATGCCTTCCCGAGAATGACACTAAATCACGGCTAGACCATAGCCTGACACTCCGGCCCTTGCCTTAAAAACAGTTCAACCTATGGCACACGCTATCCTGCATCCCCATAACCTCTATACCCCATCCCTACCACCGTGGGCTCTCTGTCTTCCTCAGGTCTGGGTTCATTATGCAGTCAGGAAACATAATTATTTGTTTTTCTTTAAGAAAGTTTATGGTTGAAAGTAATGGGGGGAACATAAATGTACTGACTGTTTACTGAGACCCATAAATGCTAAGAACACAGACAAGTAATTGTCACTTGGAGATTTGTTCCTGGTGTGTGAAATCTTCTTTTTTAGCAATTTAACTACTAAAAGTATACCCACCTTGAGGAGAATTATTTAGTAGGAAATAAAACTGAGAACCTATTTCATGCCCTACTCCTACAACTTCCATCTTATTGGAAAACTAGCTCTCACAAAACATGTGCAGAAGGTCGTTTTTTATAGGGTCCGTAAAACCAAGGGGTGATTAGTACAAGCTAAACCTCTACATGGATAATCCCAAGTTTTTTTTAATATTTGTAGAGGTCTGGGTTCACATTAACTAACATGTCTGCTGTATTCCTCTCCAAGAGATAGAATTATTAGTCATAATTCATTATGATGATGGTTGGAAATCAGCAATAAATTATTATTAGTTATAAATAATCAAGAAAGAAACAAAAACAAAGAGGTTATGAAGTCGGTGAAGGCGGACTGGTAAAAAGTGGCAAATCTTGGGTCAGAACTCAGCCAGTCTGGTCAAATGCGTAGTACACCTGTCATGGCTGAACATTATCCATGTCTGGCAATGTGGGTGGGGTACTGGTTGGTTTGATCCCCTTTGGGGAGTTTTTCTGGGAAGATTTGGCTGTGTGTTGGAGAAACCAGTGGGAAGCCACTAAGACTTTGGAATTCCTGATCCTCACTGTTACAGAGACAGGTAAATGGTGATGTGGTGACCTTGTTGGGGGGCAGGTATCTGAGACCCAGGGTGGAGCAGCCTGTGGTGGCTTCTTCCCTCCCTGGTAGACAGCTGCATTATCCTCGACAGTCCATCTTCTCACCCATCCAGCCCTGGCCATTCTCTCAGACTCCAGGGCACACTGCCTCTTTGTAAGCAGACTTCAGAGTGAACCACCCTGACAAAGGCAGGGTTGGGTTTTTTTGTTTGTTTGTTTGTTTTGGGGCTTGGTTTTTCCTTTCAGTGCTGAGTAAGATTTCTTAGCAGCTCGTGGCTTTTTCCTTCCTCTCTCCCTCCAGTGGAGAAAAGAAACAAGCAAGAGCTTTTCAGGATTAACCAGGTGGCATCAAACACTTGCTCACAAGTCAGGATGGAGGGGACTCCCTGGTGCTGCCCTTCAGGGAGTCGCCTGGGAATCCGGGGACACCATATTGCCAACAGGCAGCTACTGGGAGAGGAGACATCTGGCCCAAAGATACTGCTCTCTCTTTATTCCTCCCTCAGGCTGTAAATACTGAGCTCACAGTCCCCCAAAAAGGTGACGGATGACTGAGAGAACACTGGAAGACCAGTCTGTTTTCTCATGGAGATGTGGCCTTTCTCTAAGGCCACAGTCTGGCCCAAGATGCCTCATTTTTTGTCTCTCTTCTACTAGAGCATGTGGAGCTTTGGTCCAGGTGTGGCTTCACAGTGGGATAGAGGCTAAGATGGATTCTTCCCCTCCCAATGCAAAAGTCACCCTCCTAGGAGAGGGATACAAATATTACAGGTGCAGGGGAAGCAAGCAGAGTATTGCTGCACTAAAATAGACCTGCAGATTCTATGGGTCGGATGTACAAATGTCATAAGGTAGTTTTGTTTGTTTGTTTGTTTATGTTTTGGTACTGAGGATTGAATCCAGGGGTATTCTACCTTCGAGCCACCCCCCGAGATTGTTTTATATTTTTTATTTGGAAACCCAGTTTTAATAGGTTGCTGAGTCTCACTACTTGCTGAGGCTATCCTCAAACTTGTGATTCTTCTGTCTCAGCCTCCCACGTATTGAGTTTACAGGAAGATGCCACCATGGCCCAGCTTATAAGGTAGTTCTTAAAGGCTGTCAATCCCCAGGCTCAATTCTAAATATTAGCTTATTTCCTTGGTAATGAAACAATACTATGTCAAACCCCTGGAAATACTGAGTAGCACTGCTTCATAAGCTCATAATGGAAAGATCTGTCCACCATGAGCAGGCATAAATGTATTGGGTTCAATGTGTTTGGTTGGAGAAATCAGTCTCTCTCTCTCTCTCTCTCTCTCTCTCTCTCTCTCTCTCTCTCTCTCTCTCTCTCTTCCCTCTCCCTCTCCCTCTCCCTCTCCCCCTCTCTCGTGTGTGTGTCTGTTCCAGTATAACCTATTGTCTGTTACACCATGTACTTGCTAAGAAGGGCTGGTGTAGAGATATTAAATTCCCCATCCGTAAACAGTTTTTTTCCTAACAGGGCAGGAACAGGCTGAGCCTCTCAAGATCTTCATGGGTTTTTTTTTTTTTTTCTTTTCTTCTTCTTTTACTTCTTCTTTTTTTTTTTTTCTTCAGTAGAGAGACATGATTTTTATCCGAGGCCCAGTGTTCCTTTATTATTTTTCTTAATAATTCCAGAACTAAGATGTTGACCACTTGCTCTCAGTCAATGTCTGGTGGTCCTTTTCCCTAGCAGATGGGAAGGGCCTCTAGATATGCCCCTGGCCTGATTTCAATTTGGGTAATTGCATTCTGTCAACTGGAAATTCCCTCCACCAGCTTCCTCTGCCTGGGATGCAGAAAGGCCTCCCTCTCGGCTCTGGGCTGTCTGGCGCACCATCGGAGATGGCAACAGCTGGCATATTCCATGGCAGACATAGATGCATTTCAGCGGCAGGTGCAAAGGTTCTCTTCTGCCGAAGACAAATTCTAACCTAGGAATCAGCCTAAAGGCTGCTCTTTGTTTTTGCAATGAACATCACTAACCACCAGAAAACCAGAACTATAAAAGAGTCCAAAGCGTGAACATAAAATAGGAGGAAAATATACATTTTACTAAAGCCTGTCTATCATGTGACTGCTTTTGCACTCTGTGTATCTTTAGTATTAACTAATTTACTAATTAATTAATTAATTTGTTTATTTATTGTGGGACTGAGCATTGAAACCAGGGGTATTCTACCTCTGAGCTATACCCTTAACCCATTTTTTGTTTTGTTTTGTTTTGAAACAGGAGCTTGTGAGGTTGCTGAGTGTCCCCCTATGTTGCTGAGGCTGGCCACAAACTTACAATCCTCTTAGTCTCCCAAGTATTTGTATAATAGGTATGTACCACCATGCTAGACTCCATGTATCTTTTTTAGTATATGTAATACTGGGGATGGAACCCAAGGACCTTCTACTTTGGGCTATACCCCTAGACCCATTTTTTATACTTTATTTGGAAAGAAGAGTCTCACTAAGTTGCTGAGAGCCTCACTAAGCTGCTGAGGCTGGCTTCAAACATGTGATCCTATTGTCTCACCCTCCCAAGTACTGGGATGTCAAGTTTGCACCACCACACCTGGTTTTCCAAGTATCTTTAAGTGCTTCTAGATTTGAGTTTTGAGAATAAGGGTGAACAATCCACATGAAGCATGTGTGTACTATTTCTTTCTGGATGAAAGAAATACACACAAAAATATAGAGATGTGTATGTGTATCTATGCATCTCAACACTCACCTTCTCTGACGGTCTTCCTCAATTTGAAATAAAAATAACTTTCTCTGTGAAAACTTACTTGGCATCCTATAGATGTCTCTATCAGAGTAGGTAGCACAATTAATTAAAATAAGTGTATCTCGGGTGTATTCATTCGAGTCACCCCTCCATGCTAGTCTGGTATGGAGCTGTACCTATCCTCTGTATTTCTAACTTTCTAAACTTCTTTAAATCTTCAAAAAAATAAAATAAAATCAGTGTATCTCTTGTAACAAACTGGGATATTTTCTTGTGTATGTGTAGTTTTGGGGATTGAAACTAAAGGTTGTTCTACTACTGAGCTATGCCCCCAGCCCTTTTAATTTTGACACAGAATCTAATTTAGTTGCTGAGGTTCTACTAAGTTTCCTTGAACTTGCAATCCTCCGTATTAGCCTCCCAAGCACTGCGGTTACAAGCATGTGCCACCATGCCTGACTCCAAATTGGAGTATTATAAAAAAAATCCTAACTTGATCATTTTTTCTAGCATCTAGAATCTAATAGGTACTCAGTAATTGCATTAAAATACAGACTACTATCAAATTTGTCTCAATCTCTGACCCCCAAAATGCTATTTCTAAGAGCTCCTGGTCACCAGGAGCATGGCTAATCTATATTACATCCTCTGGGCCATCTCAAATGTTTAATTCCACTATAGCACAAAGGTGGCTTTCCAGAGGTGCTAGCCAGCTGTGTGGACATGCAAGACAAGTGCCTCAAGGTGACAAGGAACAGTAGGAAACAGGAGTGGGTAGGTAAAGACTCTTGCCTCATTGCCTGCATGCAAACAGTTGTGAAGACCCTTGCTCCCTTCTCAGTCACAGTGACACTGAACCCTACTGACTAACCCCAATTTTTTTCTTATTTTGTATTTCACTGATCACTTTTTAGTAATGACCTTGACAACAGACCAGCATATTGGATTTTCGTCCTTTGGATCCCTACTCTTGCCTCTGAGAATCACCCAGCAAGTAAGCTACGTGCACCCAAGTCCCTCTTTTGGTTTCTGATGTTAGAGGGACACAAACACTTGGCAGCTTGGGACATCTGCACACTGGCATGGCAGTCACACAGGCAGAGTGACCACACAGACACACACAGCACACCGCTTCCACCTCCACCTCATTTTCTTTCCTATCATTCAGCAGATCAGCAAGACACTGAGAGAGTGCCAAGATATATAGACTGTCAGATTGCATGCTACGCTTAGCCAAGATATAGGGAAGAAGAATAGACTGTGCTTTGATGTGTGTTTTGAACTGTTGAACACATTGGCTCTAAATATTCCATGTTAACAGTGATGCCGGAATTATTCCCGGTCTCCTAACTAGTGGAAAAGTCCGGGTTCTGCCGCATGTTTGCTTCTGCAGGTCATCATAAATTAACTTCCAAGCCCCAAGTCCCCGAATGACTCAAGCTGACTTGAATTCTAATTTGCATCATGCGGCAATACTGGCAGAGTCATCTGCCTGCTTACGACTCAGGCTCTCTTGGTTCTTGGGGTAGAAGAACAATTATGCCTTGAAGCGCCACACTACCATCAAGGCTCAGCACAGATCATGAATGGGCAGTGCTCTGTCCTAAGCAGAAAGCGGTATGAAGACCAGAGTCTGCACTATATGCCCACATGGCCAGTGATATTCTGTGTAGAGTTTTCAGAAGAGCCACCCACCCATGAGTTGACAGTGTCATACTCCTAGCAGAGGTATCCTCTGGACTCCACGAGATAAGAAAACAAAAAGTATCCTCTCCAGCTCTTTAGAGTAGTGGTATTTAGACATTCAGTAGCTTTGAAATATTCAAATTGAGGCTAGCATCTGACAGAGGAGTCCCAGTAATGCCAAAGTAGACTGTCTCCATGTCCTGGAAATAGTCAAAAGCTTGAAATGTTATATCAAGGAAGGCACCCAGATCAAGTTCTTTGGATATTTTGTAAAATTGATAACTTTTGCCTGTCTATAAAAGCGCTATTTTTTTCACTGTAAAATATCAGAATATAAAATTGTTTAACAACAAACACAAAATACACACATCTAATCCCTTCTGATCCTATCAGTCAGTTGCTATTAATATTAAGTCCATTTGCTTCTGACATTTTCCCTATGAATACATTCCATTCTCTCCATCTATATATGTGTGTGTGTGTGTGTGTGTGTGTGTGAAAAATAGATAAGCTTCATATGTCTGTATTAATTCTTTCTTCTGACAGATGTGTGAACATTTTCTTTGAAAACACCACTTAATGAGTGCCTAAGAGTTCATGATACTGTTTCATGATTTTCAATTGAGAGACTGATAGATGGTTCCTGCTTTTATTACGAATATGACTATAATTTACATTATTTTATATTTTTACATATTTAAGAGGCATGATTTAAATGATTTATATTTAAAATTATATGTATACATATATATATATGTGTGTATGGGTCTTCTGTGCAGTTATCATGAGGTAGCAATATATACGTACTACATATATATACACACATATACATAAACACTAAATATATTAATATAGTCATATTGAGTATATAATTGTGTTTGTCTTGAGGTTTTGTGTTCAAAGTCCTTTCTTTTGTGTGTGTGTGTGTGGTACTGGGGGTGGATCCCAGAGGCTTTCTACCTCCGGGCTATACTCCCAGACCTTTTTTTATATTTTATTTGGAAACAGGGTCTCACTAAGTTGCTGAGAGCCTCACTAAGTAGCTGAGGCTGGCTTCGAACCTGTGCAATCCTCCTGTCTCAGCCTCCCAAGCACGGGGATTACAAGCGTTCGCCACCACGCCGGGCTGTGTTTAAAGTCCTTTCTGAAGTTTGAGACCCAGTATTAGATGGTGTCAACAGTCACCTAAGCCTGGTGAGCTATCTCAATAGTCATGCTGTTCCAATACAACAACATCCAGAGATATCTATCTTGTCTGCCTATACCTATTGAGAATGCAAAATACTTTCTTGGTGGGGTTTACTGGGGATTGAAAACATGGGTTTTCTACCTCTGAGCTATACCCTCAGCTCAGTTTTCTTTTTATTTTGTAACAGTGTCACACTAATTGCTGAGGGCCTCATTAAGTTGCAGAGACTGACCTAGGACCTATGACCCTCCTGTCTTTGCCTCTCAAATACTGAGATTATAGGTATTGTGCAACCATTTCTAGATAAAATGCAAAATACTTTTGCCAGAGATTCCTCTTCCCAGCAGGCAACTCATGTTCCATTGGACACAATTGGTTACCTGCAGTTTCCTAGGTAATTCACTGAAAAAAGAATGGAATTATCATGATTGGCTCAGACTACACAAATCCTACCACTTTCTTAGCCTGGGAGAAAGATCACTTTTTCAGAGAAAACTGCTGCAACTAAACTGAAGAATGGTAAGTAGTATAGAAAAGAATGGAGCCCTCCAGGAAAGAAAGAGAAATTATTTTGGTTGGCAGAATACAATAGTCTCCAAAATAAAAGAAAAATTTGTTTTATTACCCTTCTCCCTATTTTACCACACTCTTTCCCCTGATAACATTATCATCCTCTCCTTCATTTACCACCTAAATGTTTTCTAAAATACATTTATTGTGCATTGTAATTGTATATCTTAGCGGGGCTCAAAGTGATACAGACATACATGCACACATCTCTTGGTATATTTTCTTCTGTGTACCACCCTTCTCCCCTCTTCTCTCAGTACATGTTAGTGAGACATAACATATGTAGACATAATATTATTTACACCCTTGCTTCCCTCAATCCTCCTTTTTCTCCTCCCCACTTTTCTCCCCCAAACCTCTTCCAGTACTGCAGGTCTCTCTTCTCATCTATCTAAAGTCTCTTTTTCCCTCTATTTTCTCTCTAGCTTCTGCATGGGAGAGAACACATCTGAACTTTGGCGTTCTGAGACCGGCTGATCTTGCTTGCTTGGCATCACATTCTCTAGTTCCATCCAAAATGACATAATTTTATTATTCTTTATGGCCAAGCAAAATCCCATTATGCACATATTCCACATTTTCTTTATCCAGTCCTCTGCCTATATGTTTCTTAATCAAATTTTGAATGGTCATCTAGAAACCTGGAGAAAGTCCAGTAAAAATTAACAATACAATGATAATGACTTTGAGATCTCATTCCTCTCTTCTCGTGGGTGTTTCTTTCTAAAGGGGCATTGTAGAAGATGTAGACATCTTGTAGATCTACATGAATAAAGAAATAATGGTGCTGGTGGCAGGCATGGAGACCTCAAGGCCACTGGGAGGCCACTGTCTCCTCCTCATCTTTATCACTCCTTTCTGATCTCTGTTACAACTACTGTGGTCCCTTGCTCTTGCTCCAGTAGGCAAGCATCCTCTCCTTGAGACATCACCCTTCAGTTCCTTCTCCCTGCAACAAGCTGTCTTTAGATAACCACAGGAATCAGTTGATCACTTCCTATAGATTTCTGCTCACACTAAAGCGTTCTTCCTGAACATCTTATATAACACAGCACCTCCACTTCAAGTCCTGTCTAGTCACCCTACTTTATCCATCCTTGGGGCACTTATCACAAGCTGACAGGTTATGCATTTATTATTCATCTCTTATGTAAATGATAAAGTCCATGATACAAGCATTTATATTTTGTTTATAGTTGATTTTGCTGAGCATACAGTAGTGCAAGATGCAATGCAGGCATCCCCCAAAATACAAGCAGAATGAACTGGTGAGCAGATGGGTATTTCGGCAAAGGGAAGCTAAGATAGCCACCTTCCTGGTACTGAACTTGAATCATAACAAATGTCAAGAAAAACCTAACCTTATGCAAATATCTTTCCCTACTGTAGTCAATGAGACCATGATCAGGCTAGTAAGTTAGTATTTTTCTTCTTTTCACTACTTTCTTCTAGACAAGACCTTCATTTTCCATGATGAGTTGGCCATGTTGACAGCTGAATAACATCTATCTGTGCCTTTGTAACTCCAAAATTAAAGTAGTGAGACGCATCATACAAACAAATGTAATACCTTCTAATTAATAAATTATGTTTTGATTCTAATGAAAATGTACGTTTCATGCCAGAAACACACACACACACACACACACACACACACACACACACACACACAATATGTCAAAGCCACAAGGAGATGAGATGACAATTACTCAACTGTAATTTAAGAAATCTGAGTAGTATTTCATGCTACCCTGAAATTGCCAACTGATGTTGGACTTGAGTCGCACGCACATGTACAAACACACAAACACACATATATTTAAGAGATGTGCAGGTGAAAGGTGGATATGAATGCATGGGTATAATTTCCAACACCAGATTATAAAAAAGTCTCTATACACGATTCAGAGGAAGGCAAGTAGGCCACAGTAACAGGGAGGAGCAGGAGCAGCTTCGCTGAGATACAAAAGAAATCAGCTTCAGAAAAACCTGGTAAAACACACTGTGTAGATGGTGTTGGTGGTGCACGTCTGGTTCCTACCAGTATTTCTGGGGAGACCATGAAATACCAGAGACCATGAAGGTAGCCTGTCCAGGCCTATGTTTGATGAGAAAAGTCCGGTCGATGTTGGAGCAGGATCAGCTTAGAATGAGGGCTCTGGTACCTGGCAAAAAGCAAAGCTCCAGCCACGTAAGTCTTGGCTTCCTTGCCAAACTCAGAGAGTCAGCTCTTTTCCAAACCTCCCAGATTAAGATGCTCTGAATTAAGAAGCTCCAAAATGTCCAAATAAAACACACAGTAGACACAGAGAGATTTCTTCTCTGAAAGACTCCTGCAGGATGCCTCCAATCTCAGATAGAACCTCTTCCGATGCTGAATTTTGAATACTGGGTAATAATGCTTGAATTGTGGAATGCTATATAATTTTTTAAAAAATATTTATGCCAGGCGTGGTGGCACACGCTTGTAATCCCCGCGCTTGGGAGGCAGAGACAGGAGGATCGCGCAGGTTCAAAGCCAGCCATGCTGGCTTAAG
The DNA here is from genome assembly GCF_963383645.1 of Muscardinus avellanarius. Taxonomy (NCBI): domain Eukaryota; kingdom Metazoa; phylum Chordata; class Mammalia; order Rodentia; family Gliridae; genus Muscardinus; species Muscardinus avellanarius. Next base: position 11,785,411 of record NC_137804.1, read on the forward strand.
AGACCCTGTTTCCAAATAAAAAATATAAAAAAATAGGTCTGGGAGTGTAATTTAGAGGTAGAAGGGCTTCCAGAAACCCCAGTACCACCAAAAAAAATTTTTTAAATAAAATAAAATAAATGAAAATATAAATATTATATACTCAATCTATAAGGCTGTAAGTATCCTTATATAATCATATATATTCTATAAAGTGAAAATGCATTTATTAAAAGGTGGCGTAGGAAACCAGGCGTGGTGGTGCATTTGAGAGGCTGAGACAGGAGGATTGAGGCTCGTGGCCAGCCTCAGCTACTTAGTAAAGGCCTTTGCAACTCAGAGACTGTTTCAAAATAAAGAGTGACAAATAGGGTGTAGTTCAGGGAAGGGTAGAATGCCCCTGGATTTCATCCCCAGTACCACCAAAACGAAAGGTGGTATAGAAGCTGGCCATGATGGCACAGCTTGTAATCCCATTACTTGGGAGGCTGAGACAAGAAGATAGCAGGTTCGTGGCCAGCCTCAGCTACTTAGTGAGGCCCTCTACAACTTAGTGAGACTCTGTTTCAAAATACAAAATGAAAATAGGTCTGGGGGGTATAATTCAGAGGTAGAATGCCTCTGGGTTCAATCCCAGTATCGCCAAGAAAAAAGTAGCAAAGGATTATATCCTCCGAATAGTTTAGATACCGAAACACACTCTCAAATCTATACAAAACACTGGATGGATAATACCCCCTTATGGTAACAATACCAAAAATCTTTTAGGTTATTTTGATTTCTCTAACTAGCTCATGTGTTTTATATGAGATATTTAATTGGCTTTTTATTCCAGATATATCCAGAATCCAACAGGATTACACCCTAGACTTGATCCACCACCATCATTTACCTGACAGCTACAAAGACCTGGAAATATGTTTTCTGGCTTCCAATCTTGCCCAGACCAAGACCCAGCCCCGGCTCCAGCCCTATATTCTATTCTCTTCACAGTTGTGAAAAGAATCTTTTAAATGTTAAGTTATAGCCATACCTGGTGGTACAGACTTGTAATCCCAACATTCGGGAGGCTGAGATGGGAGGGTCGCAGTTTACAGACAGCCTCAGCTACTTAGTGAGGACCTTCACAACTTAGTGAATCCCGGTTTCAAATTTTAAAAAATAATTAAAAAAAATAGGGCAGGGGGTATACCTTGGAGGTCAAATGCCCCTGGGTTCCATCCCCAGGCCCTGCCCCCCACCCAAAAAAAAAGCGGTAAGTCATAACCGGGCGTGATGGTGCAGACTTGTTATCCCAGCATTCTGGCACGGACAGCCTCAGCTATTTAGTGAGACCCTTGGCAACTCAGTGAGACCCTGTTTAAAAAAAAAAAATCAAAATCAAAAGACTAAACTAGGAATGGTGGCACACGCTTATAATCCCAGCACTTGGGAGTTGAGACAGGAGGTTCGCACAGGCTCAAAGCCAGCCTTAACTACTTAGTGAGGCTCTCAGCAACTTAGTGAGACCCTGTTTCCAATAAAATAGGCCTGAGGGTACAGCCCGGAGGTAGAAAAGCGCCTGGGTTCCACCCCCCAGTACCACCAAAATAAATAAATAAATAAATAAATAAATAAATAAATAAATAAATAAATAAATATAAAAGGACTAAAAAATAGGGCCGGGGGTGTAGCTTGGAGGTAGAAATTAGAATGTTGCTGAGTTTCATCCCTAGTCACGCAAAATAAAAAATAAATAAATAAATAAATGTTAAATAAATAATAAATAAGAGTTAAGTCGGATTTCTGTGCTCAGAATCCTCCAGTGGCTGCACATCCGGCCATCCCATAAGCACCTCTCTTACTCTTCGTCCTCTATCTCCTGTTCCTTTCCTCTTATTGGCCCTTGTCCAACCAACTGGCCTCTTCAGCTGGGCTCAGACTTGCCAAACTCTCTCCCCATTCCAGGCACTGCTGCCTCGGCCTAGAACCGTCTTCCTTTCAATAGAGCCACCTTCAAGGTTTCAATGTAAAATGAAATTTCACCCAACAATCCAGCCACACACCCAACACACCCCTTCCTTTCTCCACTCTCCAAAAGTTGCAGGTCACCCCTCTCAGCGCCATGGTGCTCAGTTGCTGGGTGTGTGAGAGTGTCATAAAACAGAATGTGAATGTCCCCGCTGAAATTGTGTACACCATGAAGATTCCACTTTATGTTTTCTCCATAGCCATCACTGCCTGAGTTGCTGTGTTATTTTTTATTATTATCTATTTCTCTCTATGAGACTTCCAATCCCATGAGGATAGGAACATCTACTGCATCTAAACAACTGCCCCCTAAAATAATACCTAGCACCAGGCAGGGGTAGTGGCACACGCTTGTGATTCCAGTATTTGGGAGGCTGAGACATGAAGATCGCAGTTTGCAGACAGCCTCAGAGAGTTAGTGAGGCCCTTTGCAACTCAGTGAGACCCTGTTTCAAAATAAAAAATAAAAATAGGAATGAAGGTGTAGCTGGAAGGTAGAATGCCACTGGGTTCTATTCCCAGTACCACAAAATTAATAATAATAATAATAATAATAATAATAATAATAATAATAGGAATGGAGGTGTAGCTGGAAAGTAGACTGCCCCTGAGTTCCATCCCCAGTACCACAAAATAATAATAATAATAATAATAATAATAATAATAATAAAAAATAATACCACCCAGCACACATCATATATTAAGAATGAGTGATTCACCAGGTTTATAGGAATAAATGTAATTTTTACCTTTTTCTCTAAATTCTCTATTTTTTCCTCATTATTTTAAAAAGGGAGGGAGTGTAACTTTGCTCCTTGCATTGCTTTATTCTAAGCCTGGAAAATAAATTTCTGTATTCAAACTAAAGAACAATGAAGGATAAACATCTGTTTAAACTATTGCTAAATCCAATGCCAATAAAACATATCTGAGCTCTGAAGCTATTTCATGGGTTTTCACCCCACTCCCTCTGATTTTGGTGTAGTTTCTGATCAATCAGGATGGTGGGAGATGACCCAGTTTCCTAACATCTGAAGCTATTCAATTTTTCTATGATACAATTCCATCATGGGCCAAGTAGAACGGTCCAGCAGAGAGATGCTCTCACATGCTCTTAAAAGGTTATGTTGGGGCTTTCTTTTGAGATATTGTTTCCTAGACAGCAGAAAAATGGGAGCTTGTTTCTAAGAGCATAACTATGTGATGAAAACTTTTCCTCAGTTACCAACCCTCCTGCCTCTTACAAGGGGAAAACAGCCTAGAGACTTGGGAGTTTTGGTTTTAAAAAATGTTAGAGATTGCAAGTGTGCTTCAACCCTGTCTTTAAATCTGCTTTTAAGTGTTTTTGAGCAGTTTAGTCATTAACCAACTGGAAATTTTGATAATTTGTAAAACATATCAGAGCTGACTCTCTGGCGGTGTTCCATAAAACCAAACCCACAAAACAAAAGCAACAGATGAGATTCATTTGATTTGCAGCTCTGAGCTTTACTTAACAATACAGCATTTTCCTGTTATAAATAAGTCAAAACCAGGCAAAGACAGATCAACCATGAGAAAAGCAAAAATGAGTCTGGTGAACAGAGATTTGGGGTCCACCTTTAATCCTTTAATAATGGTCCAGAAAATAATCTATCTCTCGCTGTTATTTAGGACCTGGCAATTCAACCAAAGACATCATTTTGTCCTCAGCAGGGGCAGTAGTTTTTTTTATGCTAGCCTCCATGGATAGCTTTGTATAATTTATATAGTTTGTAATTTTGGTAATAGCAACTAGCTGGCATAAGCAATAAGCCCTTGTTAACATGGAATAAATAAAGAAATCTCTCATATTTCAATTAACTAACGGAAGTAAAGCAGAACAAGTATGTCTGTTTCATTTCATTCGGCAGTTGCTCAGAGAATGCTCATTAAAAATGTTGCATTGTTAATATTTATAATGTTCACACTAATACAATTCATATTATAATGGTCACACTAATACTGGAGAATTAGGAAAACACCAGTATGCAATAGAGTGAGCCATTGCTCCAACTCGAAAGTCTTGTTTTTATTCAATCAATGATGTTCTCTTCAGTTTTTATTTTACCTCTTTAAATGTGACAGGTACCAGGGAAGTAATGAGTAGTTACTGAAGACACTACATCATTGTACAGGTTCTTGTGTGATTGGCCCCACCTACTTAAAACTCTTTCAAAATTACCAATAGTTTCTCTGCTGTTGTTTGTTGTTTGTGATACTGGAGATTGGACCCAGGGATATTCTGTCTCTAAGACCTTTTAATGTTTTTGTTTTTGTTGTTGTTATTGTCTTATTCTGTTTTAAAAACAGGGTCTTAATAAGTTGCTAAAAGCCTCACTAAGTTACTGAGGCTGGACTTTAACCTGTGAACTTCTGGTCTCAGCCTCCCAACTAATAGGATTATAGACATGTGCCACCACCCACCCCCTTTCTCTTCCCTCTCCCTTTCTCTCTCTCTCTCTCTCTCTCTCTCTCTCTCTCTCTCTCTCTCTCTCTCTGTTTAGGGTTTGTACTGAAGAATTAAAGCATATGCATATGTGAACAAAACATCATATCCAATATTATATGTTAAAAATTTATACCATTCTAGGAAATCATAATAGCCATTGATAAACTCTTGGCCAATGTTACATATAAGACTTGTGTGTGAAACCATCATACAGTTGTCCCAGACCAAATATAAGTTTCAGAAAATATATACATATTGCATCAAGAGTCTGCCTGTGATTGACTTAGCAGTAGTAAAGGTAATTCTTACAAACACTTGTATATAGCATATTAGCCTAAGTCATTTTAATAACCTAATTTAGATTCAATTTTAAAACATTAGTGATGATTTAAAATTGTAGAACTTAATATAAAATTTTTTCCTACTGTCATTTGGCCATCAGTACTTATAAATTTCCAATTGCATACATATATTTTGTTTTTGACATCTCAATATTATCTGCCAGGTGATTTTTTACATTATGGATTGTGGGAAAGCTCTGCATTGTAGCTTCACAGGAATATTATTTTATCCTTACTAGAATATAAAATAATGACTTATCTCACAAATAGAGATTCATTGATTCAATGAAATCAGAATTAGGTGCTGTTTCCCTGGGTCACTGATTACAATTGTCCTATGACATTATCCCCAGGCAAAAAGTTGGTTAAACATACTCTAGTTCATGCAAGTCAAAGAGCACAGTGCTTAGAAGAAAGTAAACTTTCAATAAATGAGAACTGTTGCTTCTTCTTGTATATATAGAGTATTTGGAAGCTGGGCATGGTTGTGCACATTTGTAATCCCAGTACTTGGAAGGCTGAGACAGAAGGATCACAGGACCAGCCTCGGCTATTTAGTGTAGCTCTCTGCAACTTACTGAGACTCTTTTTCAAAATAAAATAAAATAAAATAATAGGCTGAGAGTATATCTCAGAGGTAGAACGTCCCTGGGTTCAATCCCCGGTACTGAAAAAAAAAAATATATATATATATAATTTGGCAAGGGGAGCTGGTGGATGCTATACTTCTGAATCCATTGCCTACCTGCATCCCTGGCATAGGAGGCTTCCCTCACTGGCTTCTGGGTTTCTCCTGAAAGCACTACTCAGTAAGTAACACACCCAAGAACAGCCATCTCTGGCTCTGCTTATCAGCATTCCTACCTAAGAGTGTGTTCTCTGCAGCTTCAGCTAGGTGCGGGGTATGCATGCTTCCACTGGTTTCTAGAAGGTGCTTGGACAGCAGAATCAGGTGAAAACAACACCCAGCTGAACCATGGGAGACACATCCATGTGGTCCTACCACTGCCCTCCTGGGCTCAGAGGAGAAACACTCGTAAATAGTCGCAAACTATTAAAACATACATATATAAAAGGTGCCAGATGAGCAAATAAGGCGACCCAACTGAAGGAGATGAGGGGGTGATGAGAAAAATTCCCTAATGCACATGACACACATTCACAGACATATTAAAGTCAACCGCTAAGCCAAACATGAGAAGGAGGGAGGGGGAGGGAATTGGGGAAGGGCTAAAAGAGCAATGTGTGCGTGTATGCCTCTACCATCTTGTACTCCATTAAGATGTATGACTAAAGTACTAAATTACAGGAGGGAATCAGAAACTAACACTGCCTGGGAATTCACTAAAGAACTTCACTGAGGAGGTAAGATCTGCGCTCAGTCATGAAGTCAAACTTGAAGATGCCTGAGTTTTGCTCAGGTAGAGAGAGGGGAAGGCTGAACCATGAGGAAATCCTGTTTGTTCACATCCAGAGATTTGAGAAAGCACAGTACAGGCATAAACCTGCAAGTGATTTGGTATGCGGGCCATCAAGAAAAAATTGGCACAAAATCAGAATATGTATATAAGCACACACACACACACACACACACACACACACACACACACACATGTTTTTTCAATCTTCTGTATCTCTAGGTTCCACATCATAGATTCAAATAACCATAGACTAAAAATACTTTCAAAAATTCCATCTGGGTTGAATAGGTACAGACTTTCTTTTGTCATTATTCCCTAAATGATACAGTATAACAACTATTTACATAGCATTGCTATTTTATCAGGTATGATATGTAAACCAGAGATGCTGTAAAATATGCACGAGGATTTGCATTTGTTATGTGCAAATATTGTACAATGTTATATGAAGGACTTGAGTATCCGGATGGGGGTGCATCCTGAAACCAGCCCCCTGTGGAGGCCGAGGGACAGTGCAAACACACACACAAATGCACACAGAGCTACCCACCATTCATGATCGATTACAATATGGAGAACTAGAATAGACTGAGTAAGAAAATAATATAGTTTGATTTGTTATTTTTAATTCAATTACTTTTTCCACTTTATATAAAACAGCACAAGGAAAAAGATAAGGCAATTGCATTTAATGAAGGGGGCTCTAGAGGTAATGTAGAGAAGGTATCAGAAGGGAGGTGACCAGGGGGCGAGACTGGTTAAGGATACAGAAATAGAATAGAAATGTCTAACATTCAGGAGGCTACGGGGACTCAGGCTCTGGAAAAAAAAAAAATGGATCTGTAACTAATATTCATTATAAGCACTCAAAACTATGTTGGGGTTGTTGTAGTCTTGCACTTAGTAGGTGAGCATGTGCATAAGCAGGCTCTTTTCAGTCTTTTTGGAGAGGTGAGAGTGTATAAAATAACAGATGAGGAAGGTAAGAATAAATTCTCAAGAAAGTGATGGGCTCATTCATCCATCAGACCCTATCATTGGTGACAGGATCCTTCTGTGGAGACAAGGGACATTTGTCTCTCCAGAGGTGAGTGTTTCTGAATCTTAAGCCTTATAAAGCCACCCCATGCAATTGGTATCTTGCCTCTTTTACTTAGTAAAGGGATTTGTAGCCTTTGATTTCTCAGTAAATGACCAGCATGTTTTTAACAAGTAGGTAGCAATCTATTACAATACCCCAGGGAAGAAGAGATAAGAGTGTCAACTAAGATAACAATCCACAGAAGGAAAATGGGGTATGGGGGTCACTGAAATATTTAGTTGGTAAAAATAAGCTGTATGCAATCATTTGGATGTTAGGTAGAAGAATGTAAAAAATATTTATGCCACCTTAGAAGTTCCCATCCTTACAAAGGCCTCAGTGTTAAAGTACCCAAATTATTTTAGATAGCCTGATGTTTGCTAAACCACAAAAGACTAATCAGTTTATGAAACTCAATTCAAAAGGGTCAGATAAGAAAAAAGGGAAATTGAGCCATAAACAAAAGCTATCTACTGAAACCATAAAAGTAAGATATGAATGTTTAGGCTAGATCTGCAAGCTGAGATTAAAAAAAAAAAAAAAAACTAGAAAAGGTATTACTCCCTCTTACAAGATTTACATCATTAGACTACAGATACACTAGCTACAGTCATGAATCATGGCTTTATGGCACCGATGCTGCTCTGCGGTCTTCTAGGACAAGACCACTCTGTCATGACAGTTCTGAAAGCAGGTCTCAGTCCAGCCAGTGACGGAACACTGTCGTACATATCCAAGGACATGTGCCCTCCTGCCAAGAATTAGCAGAGTCATCTCAGAGGTGTAAGTTGCTATAGAAAGGATGTTTCCCTGAGGAGTACAAACTTTTCTTATAAGGAGAAAGGAAAAAGGAAGCAAGACTTAGTCTCCTTTTCCCCAAAGAGATGGCATCACTCAACTCCTGAAAGTCATACGAGAGTGGACTCTCTTCATGACTGGCCCGGCATCCTCTTATCCAGCTGGTCACATCCATCTGCCAGCTCCCGCAGGTATCAGCTGCTAAAGGCTCACAGCCCCATCCGTGGATAATGACTCTGAGGATACCTCACCTAGTTCCCACTTTCAAGAGAGAAATATCATATGGTACAGAGTATGTGCCCAACTCCCCTGTGGATCAAGACAAGAATCCTTGTTTTTTCCCTGGGATTATATTCTTGTTCAACTCTTTCCTTCCCTCGCGTCCCTTGATGTGTTTCTGTTCCTATGTTTCTTGAAAATAAATGCTCTAAGATAATTCAAATATCACCCAGATTCCCATATGAATTGCTCTAGAAAACCTGACCCAAGGCAAATGGGTTAAAAACAATAGAGTTGCTTTCAAATAAAAACTGACAACTGAGATTATTAGCAAGGAAAGAGGATGCACCATCCAGTGATAATATTCATAATCCTAAAAATACTGGCAGGAAAGGAGATGCTTATATTTTATGAGGTTTCAAGACATGATGGGCTGACGGGAGTTATGTAGTAATTATCTATGACAACTGCAACATTGCATTAGCAAGCTGGACTAACAAAGACGAGCGCTTTCCTCTGAAATTGGATTGACACTGATCTGACTCGCAACACAACGCTATATTTGTATGTCATTAAGTAGACAACGTTGGAAAAAAAAATCACTTAGTATCCCTGATCTTCGGTTTTTTCTATCACTAAAATGAGTTTCAGGATGTCTTCTCCCTATAATCATCATGAATATTAAATAAAAGCCTCCTGTAAAGCAATTAACACAGTATTTGGCTTTCTCCAAATATTAATTTCCTTCCACTTTCTTACCTTGTCACCATCAATTAGTATTTCTTTTTTTAAAGTACTGGCCGCTTTGTACTTTAATCAACACTAAAATTTAATCTAAGTGTATACTTTTATCATTGCTCAAGGTGATGTGATTATTATGAGTGATTATTTCCCATGTTTATGAACAGAAAATAATCACAAACTTGATAGGATCAGCTAGGTTACTATAGTGGACACTTCTGTTTTACCTTCCCAGCATTGCTTTTAAACTTTTTATTTGTTAATAGCATACTAGTTTCTCCCAAGAAAACACTTTCCCTCAATTTCTGAACTTTCATCGAAGATGGTGTCCTACCCAAAGGTTAAGCACCAGACTCTCCTTCCAAATAAAACAATTAGATTCATCTCCTAAAAGCCTATGCTTTGAGTGACCTCTACATAGAAAGTAGTTAATGTTTCTTCATTTATCACCCATGTTTCTTGAAGATAGTCCTCATTCTTTTTTATGCTTAAATAGCTCACATTCAGCTTTTCTTTGGAATAGTTCTGATTTTCCAAACAAAATATCTCAAAACATTGCTTTTGTTGTTGTTATCCAAAGATAGTATCTGTTGCTACCCCCATAGATCCTTGCACATAGTGGCTTCTGATCGTAAACAAACAATCAATAATTTCAATAAAATATTACAGAATTTGTCCTGACCTTACATTCTTCCTTTTTTTTTTTTTTTTCCAAAACTGGGGATAGAACCCAGGGGCATTCTACCTCTGAGCTACACCCCAGCCTGCCTTCCTTTCTTTCTTCCTTTTTTTCTTTCTTTCTTTCTTTCTTTCTTTCTTTCTTTCTTTCTTTCTTTCTTTCTTTCTTTCTTTCTTTCTTTCTTTCTTTTTCTTTTTGTGGTACTGGGGTTCCTGGAAGCCCTTCTACCTCCAGGCTACACTCCCAGACCTATTTTATATTTTTATTTAGAAACAGGGTCTCCTAAGCCAGCGCATGGCTGGCTTCAAACCTGCGCGATCCTCCTGTCTCCGCCTCCCAAGCGCGGGGATTACAAGCGTGAGCCACCACACCCAGCTTGCTTGCTTGCTTGCTTTCTTCTTTCTTTCTTTCTTTCTTTCTTTCTTTCTTTCTTTCTTTCTTTCTTTCTCTCTTCCTTCCTTCCTTCCTTCCTTTCTTTCTTTTTTCTTTTTTCAGTACTGGGGATGGAACCCAAAGATATTCTACCTCTGAGCTACACTCTCAGCCGTATTTTTTTAATTCTTTATCTTGAAACGGGATCTCACTGAGTTGCAAAGGACTTCACTAAGTAGTTGAGATGGTTAGTGAACCAAGATCCTCCTATCTCAGGTTCCAAAGTGCTGGGATTACAAGCAGGAACCACCACACTTGGCTGTGGCCTTACATTCTAAAGTGGAAAGACCTAGAGTAAAAACAAATAGAGGGTGTATTCTCAATTTTATTTAAAGAGATCAGTATCATAATTGAACACATATATATGTATAAATATATGTACAAATATATATATATATATATATATATATGTGTGTGTGTGTGTGGTATATAGGATTACTTGCATTTTTTTTAATTTTTATTTTTTATTGGTGCAATGTATTCATACATCATAATGGTACAAAGAAAATACTTTTGTAGACATACATGCACACATCACCCATTTAGCCCCTACCCGATCCCCACCCCGTTCCCTCCCCATCCCTCCTTCCCATGCTTGGCTTATTGGTTGACATCTACTTTTATAGCAATTTATCCAATATTAAGGATGATAATCTCACAAAACAGTTTCATTTGTCTGATACCAAGCTTTTGATGACTAAAAGATAACAGTTCAATATTTCTTTTTGCTTTCTTTCTTACCAGAGAATATTTTTTCTTTTTTTTTTTTAGGTGAAGCTATCATACATTTATTTATTTATTTTTCAGAAAAAATCTATCCTGATATGGAATATGGACTCTAGATACCCAAAACAATCTCGAAGAAGAAAAAAGCTAGAAGATGTATATTTTCTGATTTCAAACCATATAAAGCTACAATAATTGAAACAGTGTAGTACTGTTCTAAAGGCAGATATATAAACTATTGGAGTTAAATAAAAGCTTAGAGATAAATTCTTGCATATATTGTCAAGTTATTTTTGACAAGGTTTCCACGAACATTTGGTGGAAGAAATAATAATCTTTCAACTAAATATTGTTGAAAAGTAATAATTACATGAAAAAGAATAAAATTGGACCCTTACCTAACACATATACACATATTAACTCAAAATAGATAAAAGACCTAAATATAAATCTTAAGACTATAAACTTTTAGAAGAAAAGCTGGGTCATAAAACCTCACAACATTGAAATTGGCAGTGATTTCTTGGATATGATTTCAATGGCACAGGCAACAGAAGAGTATATAAACTCCCTAAAAAATAAAAAAAAATTGTATATCCAAAGACAATGTAAACAGAGTTAAAAGTTACTGATAGATTGGGATAAAATATTTCCAAATGCTATATCTGAAGGTATATTAATATTCCAACTAGAAATCCTAAAAATAGCAACAATAAAACCAAACAATACAATTTAGAGATAGGTAAAAGACTAACATAAATAATGAATCTCCACAGATAACCAATCTTAGTTGTGTGTTGGATGGAAAATCTTATTTCTCTGGTTCTGGTGTGTGTTACCTATTTCTTCTTTGTAGTTAATCTCTTTGAGTATTTTCTCTAGTGCTGGTTTTGAAGACATAAATTCCTTCAGTTTCTGTTTGTCGTGGAAGCTTCTTATTTCCCCATCTAATTTGATAGAATGTTTTGCTGGGTAGGAAATTTTTGGCTGGAAGTTGTTTTCTTTCAGAGTTTGGAATATGTTACTCCAAGCCCTTCTGGCTTTCATGACTTGGTTTGGGAATTCTGAAGTGATTCTAATTTGTTTGCCTCTGAATGTCACTTGGCCCTTTGTTTTTGTTGCCTTTAAGATTCTCTGCCTGGCTTCCACATTGGTCATTTTGACAATTATGTGGCGTGGGAATCCTCTTCTCTGATCCTGTCTAAAGGGAGTTCTATAAGTTTCCTGGACCTGTGTATCAACCTCTTGCTCTATGTTTGGAAAATTTTCTGCTATTATTTCCTTGAAAAGATTGTTAATCCCTTTGGTTTCGCCTTCTTTTCTCTCCTCTATTCCAATTATTCTTAGGTTAGCTCTCTTAAAATGGGCCCATATTTCTTCAATGTCAGATTCCTGCTGTCAGATTTTTTTTCTAAATTAGAAACTATGCGTTCATTTTTGGAATGATCATCTTCTAGGAGCGAGATCCTATTCTCCATGTCGTCTAATCGGTTGTTTGTACTTTGAATTGAGGCCTTTACTTCATTAATTGCATCCTTTATCTCTCTTTGGCTCTCTCTGAATTCTTTTCGAAACACCTCTATTATTTCTACAGTTATTTTCCTGATTTGATCTTCTATAAATCTCTGAATTTCTGTTTTATCAGGTTCTGATGTTGTGGGGTTGTGGGCATTCATTGCTCCATTGTTATTCCTCTTTCCCATGATTTCGGAAGTTTGTGCTTTCTCTGGGTTCTTCCCTAGGTCACTACGACTTCACTTAAGGTGCTGTGGATCTCGAGTCTGTGGTATCTCAGTCCCCACTACTCCTTTACTGGGTTGTATCGCAGAGTCTCAGACCCAGGGAGTCAATCGAGGCTTCTTTAGACCATGGGGGTGCCAGGTTGGGCGTTCTCCTATGGTGTAATATCTCTGCCACCACAAATCCCCCACTGGGTCAAGTCCCTGGGAGTACAGTACTGGGATTTCTCCTCTAGGGGCCGCAATTTGACTCACTGTTGAGTGCGCAGATGGAGCTGTAGTGGACTCGGTGAATTCGCTGCTGCTGCCGCTGGTAGCAATATGGCGCCGCTGCCACGCCCTTGGCCGTGAGGCTAGTGTATTTCTTCTCTGTTTTTGAACTCCACTCTGAGTCCCTGCAGGGTGCGCTGAGTCCAGCCCCTGGGAGCTTTAACTGTTCCCTGCGCGGAGAAATCTGCAGACTCCCGCCCAGCTGTTCCGCAGCGGCTCACCTCGGCTCACTGTCCGCCGCTCCTCTCTGTAGTTCGGTGGGCTGTTGAGTGAGTTGGTATGGTGCCGTCCGGTGAACTCGCCGCTGCCGCCAGCAGTAAGGCGCTGCTGCCGCGTTCTCGGGCGTGAGGCTGGCATATCTCCTCTCTGGTTTCTGGGCTCTGTTATGAGTTCCCTTCCTCTCTGGAGCCTGGTGCTGCAAGGCAAAATGGCGCCCGCCGCTTCACGCTGTGGCTCCGGCTGCAGCACTGCGGTCTGGCTTCTGGTGTCTTGTTTTTCCAGCCCTCTTTTCTCTGTCCCTTAAAATTACATCTTTTGTTTCTCTGCTGATGGTGTTCTCTGGCTATGAAAGGCGCCGATTCTGTGGTAATAGAGATTGGTTGTTAGCGGGGCTCGTAAGCCCCGTTTTGCTCCGTCGCCATCTTCCCGGAAGTCTACTTGCATGTTCTGATGCCAATAAATTTCATATCTTGAATAAGGTGGGATATAAGAACATGTGCTAGAGATTCTAGTTATAGATGAATTCCTAAAAATGTAGTAAATAGACTATTCCTTATAGTATATTCTAGTATTTACTATTAATCTCCCAAATGGGAATTAATATGGCAGCAAGAGACACTGATCAGTATCAGGATGACTCTCACAGTTAAGAGGAGCATCTCCTCCACATCTGGCTCCCACTTTTTCCACCCATGTCATCCAATGCCATCTCACCTTGAACCACATACACACATGCTTAGACTAGATAGGCAAAAAGGAAAACAGGGCCTCGATAGAACTCATAACGGGAAAGCTCCTGATTCAAGGAGATCTAGAGTTCAACACTAGTCCCTAAAGTACTGAAACATTCTCAACATATTTCATTTAGGTTTCCTCCCACTAAGACCTACAAAATTCTCTCCACCCAAGGCCTCATATCTATCTGTGTCAGAAAAGCTGCTTTATGTCAAGAGTATTCCAATGCAAATTCATCCATTTATTGAATCAATATCAATTGCTTGGCTGCCATATGCAAGGCTCACTGCTGGCCCAAATTAATACAATGGCGAGCAAAAGAGACGCAAATGTCTACTCTTACATTTGAGTATGAAAATGAATTGGGGACGGGCAGGACATAGGTAAACAAATGAATCAGACAATTTCAGCTAGAGATGAAATCTATGAAGACAGTAAGGAGAGTGTGCTTCTTGAGTGAGACTGGATGGGAGGCAAGAGTGAATGGCCAAAGCCATTTTGGGTTACTAGGGACAATCTCTCAGAGAGGTGACCTTCTCATTCTGTGAAGGCATCAAAGAAATGGACTTGAGTTCTGTGGGGAAAACAGAAGCCATCAAAACACGCCCATGTGACACTGGTTATTTCAGTCATTGTCCCAGGGGCCTCTATCCATCTGATACACACAAATGCAGGGTATTGTAGCTCAATAACAACAACAACAACAAAAAAGCACTAAAATCTCCCTGAAAGCCACTCATTTTATCTGGGTTGTGGTGTGCTTTGTGAACATGGAAGATAAAATGACTTGGCTACCTGAATGCTTTGTTTCTTGAATAGAAATCATTCTCTTTTTCTCCCTTTGGCATATTGATTACTCATTAATCCAGCAAAACAAAGGATTAATTAATCTCCATGGTTCAATGAAGAATAAATTAGCACAGTTTAAAATGGGCCTGATCCAATAGTACAAATTGGAGGAAATGTTCCTCTCCCCTCTCTCTCTCTCTCTCTCTCTCTCTCTCTCTCTCTCTCTCTCTCTCTTTCTCTCTCTCTCTCTCTCTCTCTCTCTCTCTCTCTCACGCACACACACACACACACACACACACACACTCAGTTCCCCAACCTAATCCCCAGAGAATAGCATCAGAAATCTGATTTTAGTGTGCAAGGTATTTTTTATTCTGACTCTTTTTAGAATCCAGGACCCCGAAGATACTCATTGTTTTTTTTTTTTTTCCCAGCCCCACTTTCACTATTTCCAAAAACAGAAACAACGCTATTTTTCAAAAGTGTCTTAGACACATCACTGATCTGAAAACATCCTTTTCCTATGCAAGGAAGTGCTTACCACTGGTTTTTCACAAATGAAAATAATACAACAGCCACATGCATTCAGGCATTCATACGATGTCTGATTATTTCCCCTGGCACCTGGACAGGGCTCACACATCTCACTATGCCCAGTCAAGATGCCTTCTTACTCTACAAAACATGTGGAAGCTATAGTCATTTTCAGTATTCTCCAGGAAAAAAAAATGTGTTTTCTAAGGTCATTTTTTGTTCTAAATTGAGTTTTATTTTTCAGAGCTATAAAAGATATCCAATGTCAAGTTCTCAGACTGCATTAAGGGTTAGGAATCTACCATTGTAAAGAAAATATCTCCATTTGAAGTGTCAATATCTAGGGTAAGATATCCCCTTCAGAGCCCCCTCCTCAGTGTTGGCTATAATTATATTAGTTTGGTAGAATTTTGCATTTATATTTACTGTAATTTTTAGGGGGGTTACTGGGGATGGAACCCAGGGGCATTCTACCTCTGAGCTACACTCCCATCCCTATTTTTTTATTCTTTATTTTAAAACAGGGTCTCACTGAGTTCCAAAAGGGCCTCACTAAGTAGCTGAGGCTGTCCGTGAACCATGATCCTCATGTCTCAGCCTGACAAATGCTGGGATTACAAGTGTGTGCTACCATGCCCGGCTTAGTGTAATTTTTCCTGGCCAAAATTTCTGTAAATACAGATTAACTAAAGGAGTATAGAAATTTAAAAAAAAAACAACTTTTTGACTAGTCTTGATTTCCTATAAGCATATTCTTATTGTAAGATATTGAAAGACAATGATTTCATTCCTGTTTTTCTCTTCAAGGAGACATGATGAACAATTTTTAAGTACAAATTTTAAAACAGTAAAAGAAAGGCCAGATCTTTCCTGGAAAAAATTAAAAATATTAAAACACATATTATACCCAGCAGTCCAATACCAGTTTCTGTGATTTAGCACCACCATATTAAAAATAATACCCAGATAAAACTCTCTATTGGCCCAGAAACTTGCATGATATCTCCGAGAAATTCAAGATGAAGAAAGAGTTTGAAACTGGAAGTGAATGGATTGATGTAACTCCTCATTTCTGATTGCTTTCCCTACGTGGGTAGCTACTGGCATCCCTTGGATTCCCTGGGGGCCAGATTCCTTACCTGGAGAATCAGGTTGTCCACCCTGGATGAACTTTAAGGTCATTACCAACTCTGAAATGTTACGACAACAATCTTGATCACATAGAGTAATGCCGGCGCTGGATCTTACACTAGAGACCAGGTACCTTTGGCAAGATCAAGCTTTTAAATAGCCTGGCTGGCAATGAAACTTGAAGAAGCAAGTGGACACATCATTGCCATTGGTATAGAGCTACTGATGATTTTTCTGCAATGAGATCCTAAGTTACTTCAGGCTATGCTTATACTTGTAAAGACCCAGAGGCCAATATCCACTAGGGAGAATTCCTTTTAAAGTAGGCTAACACTCAAAGGATACCTTGTCTATGGCTGTGTGCTCTGGGAAACCTTATATCATAAGAGTCTAAGGCCAGACCCAGGTGAACCGAGAGTTAAGGGATGGGGGAGGAAAGGAAAGGCTTCCATAAACCTCCATTTCCATACCTGTAATTGGCAAACAAAATCCACCCATGCCTACTTGGATTTTTGTGAAGAGTAAATGCAATAATGGTTGAAAAGCAGTTAGCTTATGATCTATTATTTTTAAACCACTGCTATAAACCTTTTGACTTTGAGACAAAAAAAGAACCTGGGATAAGGCTCATCATCTATACTGTTTGTTTAACAAACACTGACTCAGTCCAGAGGCAAGTTGAACATATTCCTGGACAGGTCATGATTTATTTCCTTTTACTTATATTCAAGTGTTTTTTTTTTTTAATTTTTAAAAAAATGGTAACAAAGCCCCCCAATTCTGATTTCAGCTGAATATCTGTGTGCATGTAGTTATAACTATGCTCCATAAATCTGACAGCCATCTTCAGACGCGATAGGTAGACATGCAAGTGTATGCACCGTCGTCGTACGATGTCTGCACTGTCGGGGATGCAGATGACATACAAAATGCCACAGCCCTAAAATTTAGAGAGCCATGAAAATGACACCAGCAGTAACTTGGAATCACAGATTCCGCGCTTGGAATATCCACAAACTTGATGCTTGTAGTTGGTCATGCTGGGCAGGCAAGCCTCTGCTTTCTGATCTAATCTACTTCAGAATGATTGCGAAGCCAACAGCTGTGTCAGAGCAATTGGGAAAAATAGATTCAGAACAAAGGGGAAGACCCATCTCTCTAGGACATCTCCCTCTGGAATATACGCTAAGCTTCAATGGAATGCATAAATATTTCATTCACTAGTTTGTAGTACATTCCTCCCTTGATTTATATGTCTGGCCCATTACTGTTAAATGTACATTAATGTTCTCTTTTAAAGGAAGCTCTTCTAAGGCCTGCCTCCTGTATTTAATGCCCCCCAGGGACACTGGAAGGAACCCCAAGTAGAATCTGTGTCTATTCTGCACAGTCTCACCAGCTACCAAAATATAAACTCATTTATTTTCATTTTGTGGAACTGTACCTTCCCTTGGGATAGTGGCTCTCTGTGATATTTTCTGCTTTGTTTCTTCCTTCCTGCATGTTATTCAAGAAGGGGCGGGTGGTTTAAGAAAAAAAAAAAACTGGCATTAATTGGTAAGGTACACTGTAGAGAAAGACATGGAGGGACCGGAAGGCAGAGGGAAGTTGGACAGAATAATGCTAGAAGGAGCTGGGGGTCCACAAGCTGGCCCAGGGATCCCTCCCCAGCTTCACTGTGAGTCAAGTAGCTTCAAGGCCATGGTGAAGATAGGGTCTGCTCTGTTGCTGACTTTTGCATTTGCAAATTGTAAAACAAGACAATTATGTGCAGAGTTCAATTGGGTTGGTATGAATGTCTCACAGTGAAGTCTGATGCCCACCTGGTGGTTTTCATTTTCTTTTGTTTTTTGTTTTTTTTGTGGTACTAGGAATGGAACCCAGGGGCTTTCTACCCCCAGGCTACACTCCCAGACCTATTTTATATTTTATTTGGAAACAGGGTCTCACTAAGTTGCTGAGAGCCTCACTAAGTAGCTGAGGCTGGCTTCGAACCTGCGCAATCCTCCTGTCTCAGCCTCCCAAGCCCTGGGATTACAAGCATGTGCCACCATGCCTGACGATTTTCATTTTCTAATAGTGACTATGCCTAAAATTAGAAGATGGACATATGCGTTAGATGCTATGGGTGTCCTTCAAGTCAGGAAAGATGGGATACTGGGGATTGAGCCCGGGGAGATTCCACCTTTAAAATATACCCTCAACAGCCTATTTTATATTTTATGTTAAAACAGGGTCTAAGTCACTATGCGCTGTCTTGAACCTGTGATTCTCCTGTCTTAGCCTCCCAATACCGGGATCACAAGCATCACTAGTTATGTTTGTGATCAATACATTATTTTTCTTCAACTGTCAGATATTTTTGGACAGTAGCAAGTGTTCCTAATCCCAGACAAGTCGGGCCGCGCCCCCTTTAACCACGTGACCTCTGAGAAGGCAGAAGGCAGAACCCTGGAGAAGGAGGAGAGTCTGCTAGGCAGGTAGTATCGCCAGGCAGGCGGTATCGCGAGAGAAGCTGCGTTCCCACGCTTAGTCCCACCCTCAAGATGTCTACCTTAAAGAAGAGGCTTTTCCCTTCTAGCCTTGGATGGACCCACTGGTCAGTTGGGACTGGCCAGCCCCAATCCCCCAGAGGGCCGCACCCCCCATTAAAAGCTGGTACCACGCATACTGGTCTCTTGTGTCTTTACACCTCCGCTCCACCCAAAACCTAACAACCCCCTAAACCTAATTAAAGTTGCATCAAGAGAGAAATGCTTCAGAATTTGTGGACTGTTTTCTTCCCAGTCAATGAAAGGCCACCGAGCAGGCAGGGCTCTGCTAACTTGCCCTCATGACCATCAGTCCCATCATTTGCTATCTTGTCATTAGAGGGATGACTTGGTGCATAGCCTGTATTCCCAGATGCTTATGGCTGCTGCTTTCTGCCCAGGCTCCTGCTGGCCAAAGACCAGAAACAAACAACAACAACAACAACAACAACAACAACAACAAGTTATTTCCTCCATCTTCTCTGCATCAGAAGGGATTTTCTTTGTTGTTGTGCATCCAGTTGGCTGGACCCAGGGCTCCTACAGGAGGACTCTTTACATCAGTCCAGGAGCAATGATGCTGATGATCAACCCTCGGCTACTCTACAGTACCTGTTTGGCTTTGCAGTTCTTTGATCACTTGCATTCCCAATTCCCTGCACCAATTGTTTTGGTTTTAATAATTAGCATAGGTTTTGTGTTTGTCATGGTGACCTGACTGACAGAGCTCTGGCTGAACTGAGATGTGAGGAACAAGAAAGGGTCAGCTATACAAAAGGGAGAGAAAGCGTGTCCAGGCAGACCAAGAAACTGGAGTACCTTGTACAGGAAGGAGCTTAGAATGGTTGAGCCACAGAGAAGGAAGAAGAGAAAAGCTGGGAAGAGAAGGCAGAGGTCAGAGAGGAAGGTAGAAACTCATCATGGAGCTTGGAGTTCAAATTTTACTCTTCTAAGTGGGATAGAAAGCCATGAAGAGGGGGAGGAAGCATGCATTAGTTTCTCATTAATAAGATCACTGTGATGCTTTTGGAGGGAATGGATTCTAGGAGCTCAGGGAGGGGGAAGCCAGGGGATGAATCAGCTCTATTTCCAGGTGACTGTGATTGGTAAGGATTGGATGATGTGGCAGCTATGGAGAGATCAACAGGTATGTTTTGAAGAGAGGAGACCTGCTGTTGATGAAAAGGGTAACAGGGTAAGGGCAAGAAGGAAGAATGAAGGACAACTGTGATTTTTGGCTTAATGACTAGGTAGATTCTTCACCCAATTTGTGTGTGTGTGTGTGTGTGTGTGTGTGTGTGTGTGTGTGTGTGTTAACTCAAATTGAACCTAAGTCATCCCACCTCCAAACCATACCCAGCCCTTTCATTTAATTTAACTTCTGGTTTTGAAATAGAGTCTCACTATGTTGCTGAAAGTCTCTCGCCACGTTGCTGAGGCTATCCTCGAACCCGTGATCCTCCCAAGGCTGAGGTCTCAGCTTCCCTAGTACTGGGATAACAGGCGTGCACCACTCCATCTGGCTCAACCAAAATCATTCTTATCCACTTTTCTGTCATGTCTTTTTCTAGTTCAGTTTCTTTGCTTAAGAAGTATCCTATCTGCACATAAAAGTATTTGGTGCATCACTAATATTTTCTTTTGAAAAATTCAACCCTGTTGAAATGTTGCAACTATAGAACTATAGACATCCATATTTTCCTTTACATACATTCATTTTAACATTTGGCCATGTCTGCATATACATATGCATATTTTTGCTGAAACATTGAATAAAAGGCAGACATGACATGTCCCCTCTTACTTATTCAGCATATCTCTTCTAAGAACAAGGACACACTCTTATTGTACCATTATATTATTTTCACTCCCAAGAATTTTGACAATAATGGTATACTATCTTCTAACATATAGTCTTCATTCAAATTATCTCCACTTTTTTCTCCCATGAGTTCCTCATGGATCTTATAACTTTATTTTTTTTTTTAAATCCAGCTTTCAGTGAAGGATCACTTAGTTTTCATATAATTTCAATCTTTTTTATCCTAAAATAAGATCTTTATTTTTTAACTTTAGTTTCACGATCTCAATATTTTTAATAGTCCCAGCCAGTTAAAATGTTGCTCAGTGGGAGTCTGTATACTTTTTTCTTTAAGACTGGATTCCACGTAAGCTTTACTTGGCAGGATGACTACACAGGTGTGCCCCTTCTAATGTGTCATGTCTACAAGCACATGCTATGACTTGGTTCCGATTGTGAGTAACATTAAATGTGGCTAGTCGGTAAGAGGGTGGCACTTGGCCATCATAAAAAAGAGTTCTTAGCATCTTTTGCCAGCTTCTATCATCCTTAAGCAAGTCCTTAACTTAGAGGCATCTTTATTTTTCTATTTAAAATATGAGAGTAGGCCCTGTACAGAATTGTGCAAAAAAAAAAAAATAGTAACACCACCTTTAAGAACTTTGTATTCATTGTGAACAAGACATGTAAGAAAATGAGTAAGAATATGGTAAAAGAAATAAATGGATGGATTGCTCATCTTAAATAGCTGTCATCAGTTTAACGTCAGTAACTTTGGAGAAGAGCTAAAACATTGTATGAGCAGCAAATGATATACAGCTACCTATTTACATTAGCCTTAAAAGTGGATCCTTCTATGTGTAATGTCAATCATTTGCTGGAAATAAATGCCACCAGCTAATGCTTGGAAAGGAAGTTCATGCACATATTTATGTCACACAATATTCTTGCACTTGTATTTTTGTTAATTTAGCCTAAGGAAGAAAATCTTTTTTAAATATAGAATATTGGAGACTCAGCTTTCACAATTAGTATATGCCAATCGATCATTTGAATCAAATTTTATCCATTTACTTCCAGACATATCCTGCAACTCCACAGAACATATTCTTCATTGACAAGCCTTAGGCTTCATATTTTTCTAATTCTAACATGAAAAGGACTAGAAATAAACTGAAATATGAAGAAATGTTTTGGAATGCATAAAAACTTTTTTTTATCACATCCTTTTATATATATATATATATATATATATATATATATATATATATATATATATAGTGAAGCCGGGTGTGGTGATTCACACTTGTAATCCCAGCACTTGGGAGGCTGAGACAGGAGGACTGCAATTGCAGACAGCCTCAGCTACTTAGTGAGGCCATTTGCAACTCAATGGGACCCTATTTCAAAATAAAGAATAAAGAAAATAGGAATGGGGGTTTGCTCAAAGGTAGAATTCAGGTTTGCTCAAAGGTAGAAGGCCCCTAGGTTCTGTCCTCAGTCACACACATACACAAAAAAAGAAGAGTGAAAGTATTGCAATGCTTTCTGAAAACTAATAAACAATCAGTGAGAACTAGACATATAATGCTCTGCTTGAGACCTCCCTATAAATTAAAAGGAATTATATGACGAATCCCAGCATTATTTAAAAAAATACTTATCTCTATAAAATTCTGTAATATTGAATTTGTAAAAGCAATCTTTGATGGATGGTTGGTATTATTAAACTCACTTAATGGGTAAATACCATATATTTAAGTAAAAATACACAGACCGGCTTACTGGTGATGATAGTCTATAGAAAATCGGTCTGTGGTATTGAGAGCAATGAGAAGTCCGCAGGGAGGCCAGATACACATTCTGAACTGAATGTCTACATTGAACTGAAGGCCAATCACAGCTCCCGATAACAATAACTGTAGAATATTTTACATAAAAATCCCAAGAGGAAACAAGATTCAACGACTAAGCTCCTATCTTTTTGTGGCTTATAATCTGCTTAGCCCTTCGCTTTTTGATCTGGGTATAAAAGTGAAAAATAGTTCCAAAAAATGTCCTCAGGCATAGTAATGCAGGAAATTCCCTTAATTTGTCCTGAACTCTAACTTCTCCAACCATCTTCAATTTTTTTTAGGAACTATGCCTTTTAAAAATATTCAAGTTGTAAAAGTTAAAGCTTTAGATGAATAAATGTTTTCTTAGTGAGGTCGGTTATTTATTATTTTGTTGTTTTATCAGTTTTTAACTTTTTTTTTAGCATGTTGGAAATATCAGCACCCCCATCATAAATGTAATAACTCTATCAGCTTTAGACAAAAAAACAAAATTCCCTTCACAATTCCATTTCTTCAGTTCTCAATTGGAAGAAATTGTCATTTTAGGTCTTTGATTTCACTTATTTTTATTATCTTTCTCAAAGCATTATGATCAGGCAATAGATTAAACATGCATAAAATATTCAATATTTAATTTCAGAACATAGGAATTTCCCCCCAAGGATATCCAATTCTTTACAAGTATAGCTCTAGAGTTATCATAATATCTTCTCGTGATAAGTGAAAAGCCGGGGTAAGGTATGCATAAGGAAAAAAAACTTGGATATGCAGAATCTTTTATTTTATTTTATTTTTTTTTTGAGGTACTGTGGATGGAACCCAGGAACATTCTACCTCTGAGCTACATCCTCAGTCCTATTTTCTTTTTTACTCTTTATTTTGAAACAGGGTCTCACTGAGTTGCAGAAGGCCTCACTAAGTAGCTGAGGCTGTCTGCAAATCGCGATCCTCCTGTCTCAGTCTCCTAAATGCTAGGATTACAAATATGCACCACCACGCCTGGCAAGACAGGCAGAATCATTACATAAAATTTTCCTGCATGGCAGAATATGAGAGAGATAGAGTAACAGCAAAGAAATAATGCAGAGAAATACAACATATTCATGAATTTCTTTTTGTTCTGCATGTGAGGTTACTGAAGTTTCATTTCTATGCCATTATGAACATTACTACCAGTTAAATGGTGAATAAATATAAGAATTCTCAATGGGTATCCTTCAAGAAAGGACGAAGTATTTGGGTTATAGGTTAGCTTGAAAACTGCCCAGTGTTATGAATCTGAAAATTCCTCAGACACTCTGTATGCCTCTATATGTTGACAAAGGGATTGGACAAACCCCTTTCTACCTCTAAAATTTGATAACTTCATGATTTGAAGGTTTTATGTCTTTTTTTTTTGTAGTACAAGGGTGTTGAATATGGAATTAGAGAGCACCTGATTTGGCCTTGTAATTTCTAAAACCCAAGCTATTTTTATATATTTATTTCTTACCTAGTATGTGTATACATGTGTGTGCATACTTTATTTGAAAAGTAATAAACCCAAATACTTTATATTATGTAACACTATAATTTGAATATAATGCTTATGGTGATTTACTCTTGAACATTAAAACTCCCAGTCAGATGATGGAGGTTTTTCAGTCCAGGCATTTCAGGAAGCTCACAATACTATGAACATTTTATGCATTTGAATTTTCTTCCCACTTAGAGTATCATGCTAGAATTGTACAAGTATGTCTGAACCGATGTGTGTATTTATCTCAGCAAATAGACAATCATCAAAAGAGTTGTTTGTTTTCTTGTTGTGGTTGTTTACCATGACTTTCCTATATTAAGTATAATAAAACATTTTGAACTGTCTGTTGAAGGAAAGGGGATACTTTCAAAGATTTGACTGGAATCTTTTTGGATGCCTCTGGATTCTTTTAGTTGGAGGACCATCCCCTGATCAAAGGCTTCCCACATGCTGGTCACTGACCAGATAGTCCCCAAGGAGCCATCACTGAAAAGTCATTAAAAAAAGAAGCATATTCAGATAAAATGTATAAATTCTAAAACCCAACTATTAGAAATTCCCACAAACACAATGAAAATGGGCCGTCTAAAATAATTCCACATCCCAGTTTCTTTCTTAGCATTTTTACAGACAGAATTTTTTCTCTCTTCCTAGTTGAACGAGAAAGAACAAAAGTAGATTCCCCAAAGGAGGAATCAGTTGTACTAAGTTTCCTTATGTAGGTCACCTCTGATGTGTTCTTGGTTGCATTTCAACTGCTAAATTCCCTGTGTCAAACTTTCAGTTCTGATGGCTCTGCACATAAAGTCTGCTGCTTTCGAAAGGAATATTGTCTAAATTCCCTGTTTGGATATTTGCAGGATGCTGTATGTTTGACAGATGCTTCTTACCTTACTGGTTAAGTTGGGATCATAATTCACAATGCCAGAATATTTTACAATGTCTCTGTATGCGCACATTTTAACATGTTAACAGGAAGACATGTTTCTCACTAAGCATGTAAGAAATGAGAGTATCGTGTACACTAAAATAAATTATATATGTAGGCACCTCTTGGTTATTGAAAATGATATACCGGACCTGTTTCCCTAACTTTTCTCCCCTCTCCCAATTTCAGCTTCATTATCTCTTGGGCCCATCCCCTCCTCTCTGTTTTATTTTTAATTTTGTTTTATTCATTTTATTTTATTTTAATTTTTGTGGTACTGGGGATGGAACCCATTCTACCTCCGAGTTACACCCCCAGCCCTCTTTTTTTATTCTTTATTTTGAAACAGGGCCTCACTATGTAGCTGAGGCTGTCCACGAATCACGATCCTCCTGTCTCGGCCTCCCAAATGCTGGGATTATAAGCATTCCCCACCATGCCTGCCTTCTCTGTTTTATTTTTTATTATTTTGATTCTAGCCATGCTTCACTTCTAATCCATCCTCTCTCTAACATCAAGTGATTTTTTAAAAATAGATTTTATAGCCGGGCGTGGTGGCGTACACTTGTAATCCCTGCGCTTGGGAGGCAGAGACAGGAGGATCGTGCAGGTTCGAAGCCAGTCACGCTGGCTTAAGAGACCCTGTTTCCAAATAAAAAAATGTAAAAATAGGTCTGGGAGTGTAGCCCGGAGGTAGGAGGGCTTCCAGGAACCCCTCTACCACCAAAACAACAACAACAAAAATAAATAAATAAATAAATAAACGATTTTATTAATTTACTTTTACTTTAGAACTTTTACTGGTTCTTTGTTGTCCATGATATAAAATCCAAACATCCTACAAGACATTCAAAATCTCGAATGATCTGTCATCGAATCATTTATTCAGTGTTCATTCATTCATTCGCAATAATATGAAAGAGCCTCCCTAGAATAATGAAGTATCCCACTAGGACCTAAGACCCACAAAAGCATAGATTCCGTTGACTTTATTCACCAATGTATACCAAATGTCTAAATTAGCATTCATCCCAAGGACATGCTTAACACTTTTAGAATTTATGAATTCAACAATGCTCGTTGAGTGCTTGTTAGATACCAAGTGAAAAGCTTGGTATTGGGAATCCAGTGATAAAAAAAAAAAAAAAAACTATTCTCTCCTCCTTTTAAGGATCTGTCCAGATAAATCGACAATTTCAAATAGATTTAAAATGAATTCTATGTGTATATGTAAATATGAGTCTGGTTTCTATTACTCTAAGCACCTAGAAAGTATGCTCATAGCTTATCTTTCTATTCATTATTGCTAACTATCGTTCTGTGATACATTTACTAAATAACTTCATCTAAGAATGCATTTAGGACAGAATGTCTGAATGCTCTGATGGGCAAATAATGGCCCCTTTAAAGATATTCAGACTTTAATTCCAGAAACCTAGAAATATATATTACATTACATGGCAAAAGGGATTTTGCTGATACGATTAAGGCTAAGGGGAGTTTTTAAAGGCAATCAGGGGAATTTTTAAAGGCAAAAGAGGAAGGATGAGGAGTGGGGTCAAAGAGATGTGATCTGAAAAGGGTCCAACTCACCATCAATAGCTTTGGAGGGGGTAAACGAGGCATGAGTCGTGGACTGTAGAGGGCTCTCGTGAATTGTGCTGCTCTAATATTCTGGCTTCAATTCTTTCAGAAAGGTACGAAAGAGTGGTAAGGTCAAGTCATATGGAGGTTCTATTCCTAGACTTAGAAGGAACCTCCATACTGATCTCACAGTTGTACTAATTTACGCTCCTACCAACAGTATATAAGACTTTCTATTTCCCCACATTCTTGCCAGCATTCATTATTGTTTGTACTCTTGATGATTGCCATTCTAACTGGAATTAGATGGAATCTCCAGTATAGTCTTGGTTTTCATTTCTCTGATTGCTAATGATATTGAATATTTTATATATTTATTGACTATTTGTACTTCTTCTCTTGGGAAGAACCTCAAATGGCCATGTTTTAATTGAGTTATTTCTTCTTTCAGTATTAAGCTTTTTAAAGTTCTTTTGTATATTCTAGATTAATACTAACTTTGACCTTAGAGTTCTGCGTTATTGTCTGTATCTTAGACCAGTGAGCAGTAGGAAGAGATTATAATTGTGTGAGAATAGCACTTTGAAGGTAACGAAGGTCACAGGTACAAATTAAACAGGAAATCTTCTTATCCATGAAAAACCAAATGGCCTAAGGCTGCCAATTATATCTTTCTGAATCATTTACTACATGATAGGCAAGTTGTGGTTAAAACCTGGCCACATTCTCCTCAAACATCATGTGGTCTACCAGGAGAGGCAACAAGCTCTTAGAAAAAGGGTCTCCATGAGGGAAACACCTCAAGGCTGAACAAGGTGGGCCTAGCACAGTTCCAAAGGTACAGTTCAGCCGGCCGTGGTGGCGCACGCTTGTAATCCCCGCGCTTGGGAGGCAGAGACAGGAGGATCGCGCAGGTTCGAAGCCAGACGCGTGCGCTGGCTTAGAAGACCCTGTTTCCGAAATGAAAATGTAAAAATAGGTCTGGGAGTGTAGCCCGGAGGTAGAAGGGCTTCCAGGAACCCCAGAACCAGCAAAAAAAAAAAAAAAAAAAAAAAAAAAAAAAGTACAGTTCAACAAGACTACTCTGAGAATATAACAAGGACTTAGACTTCACTTGGGCCTGCAATTGCCCAGTGGGTTGCTCTAAGTCACCTTGGATTTCAGGAACAACAGGTCTGATTGACAAACATCTTGTGATGAGTTAAAATACTCCCAGGCCACAGCAGCTTTCTTATGGATGACAAGCATCCCACATACACACACATACTATGTCTAAGATTCTGATCTTAGACCATTGTTTGACCAAGACTGCCCAACTAGGCATATTTCTGGTCCCCTTTGTTTATATAATCTGGAAGCTCATGTCAATGCCCTTGAAGTCAAGGCCCAAAACACCGGTGCCCTAGTATAGCTATACTGATTAAAGTTTCTTTTTTGATTTTTATCATTATTCTTTTCCATTTGGTTTCCATTTGGGGAAGTGGCCAGATTTGATTTGTTGGCAAACCCAGAGTTAGTTCTCTGGCCCAGGACTCTTCTGGGAACCAGAATAGCATCCTCTGAAGTTGTACTATGCAATGCCGCTCTACTCCTTTTTTCTGGATTACTTGCCAGAAATCTCCAGGCAAGCCATTTTACTAAAGAGGGTAGCATTCGCTAATGCTGGTATTAGTGTCACATATGCCAACAGGGATCCTGGATGTGCCTGCTACTGGGATTGCATATGTGTCAACTCTTTATATTATTTGATACACAAAGTAGCAAGTAACCAGGTATAGGAAAAAAAAAAAAAAGAAAGAAAGAAAGCTAAGCCCTGCCATGTTTGCAAGTATTGTCAGGGCAAATAAACATGGTCCCTGTGCTCTATGTCAGGAAACCATAAGTAAACCAGATGATAAATTTCATCCCAATTAAAAGTGAATGAATTTTGGCAGTTTTAAGCCCTTAGCATTAATGCATACTATAGCATTTTCTCAGACTAGAAACTATGAAAAAAATAAGATAACTCAAGAGTCATTCCCTTTCTCCCCAGAATTGGCCTGCCTTGGGTCTTGTCCAGTATTTCTAGTTCATTGTGCCTTATGCCTCACTCAGAACTTATAATTGTTATTTGTAGAATAATAAGAATCGGCCTATTAGGACTTACTCTACCATTATGGAGTCGCCAGCTCTTCCTTTACTTTACTTTTGTCTAAAGTGCCCTCGTATTACTGGTTGGCCCAGATATGCTACTCATAAAATTACAATCTTATATTCTCAAACTCAAATTTTCCTCTGAAAAGTTCATGTTTAAGCCTTTTCTAGGTACACAGTTCAGTTCTGTGCTGAATGAAGGTATTATGATGCTCGTACACACACACTCTCTTCCTCTCTCTCACCATGTATATACACGTGCCCTAGGCATAAGACATTTTAGTGAGAAAATTTCATCTTCCAAGAAACAAATCAAGAATAAGGACTCATGAGATAGCAGGACACATTTGTTTCTAAACCTTTCTACTTTTTACTCAAGGAAAGAGCATTACATGTTTGAAGACACCCTGGGGATAGTAACCTATTTCTATGTTAATTATGATAATACTCTGCCTAAGCACTCTTTTGTTGAAATTTAATCCCATTTTCTCTCATCTTGTACTTTGTATAAATTGATAGTGTGTTCCTTTCTTCTTTAAAATTACCTTTTATATACTTCAAGAGAATTAGGAAATCACCTCTTAGCCATATCTTCCAGACTGAGTAACCCCAATTTTTTTCTCCCCAATTGTAAGTACAATTTTATTGTATTCTAATCACTTGATTTGCTGTCCCTCACTCTGAACAGCATCCCAAGTCACTTTTTGAACATAGGAGCTCAGCCTTGTGACCCAACAATTTTACTCATGGGCACATACTCAAGAGAAATGAGTGTGTAGGTCCTTCCAAAGACTTGTGAAAAGAGTGCTCATAGCGTGTGTAATACAAGTTTCCATCTATGTATAATGGGCTGATGGGAGGGCTGAGGAGGGTGATGTTTGCTTTGTACCACAAAAAGAATGAGAGAACTTTCCTGGGACAGATGAAATTGTTCTCTACTTTGGTGTGGGTGGTAGCAACATGGTTTTATATATGTCAGAAATCATTAAATTATTTATGTACAATGAAATATACATATACTTACATGTATATGTGCATATACGTATATACACACACATATATGTATATATATATATATATACACACATATACATGCACACACACAAATATATAAATGTAGATATATAGATATAGATCGATGCAGGCATATGTAGTATGCAATGAAAGTCAAAGCTTGACTCACAAAGAAGACCCTGATTATGGATTAGATATAGAACGTCTCTTGAAGCATGCCTGTATTGATGTCTAGAGGTGATGTGATTAAATCATAAGCGTTGTAAACTTCTTGATGGATGAATCTATTTTATTGAGTTTATTGCATGCTAACCTATGCAGGTGGGGTATGGCTGGTGGAAGTGTATCACTAGGGGTGTGGTCTTGGGAAACGTGCTTGTGTCTTTGAATCTGCTTGTCTGTACTTTCTGGCTTCCCACTTATATGATGCAAAAACAGCCTTTGTGCTCTCTGCTCTTTCCCTCTCTTAGCCTCTTGCCACCATGCCCTGAGATTCATTGATGTTACCTAGCCTGACATGGACTGAACTCCTGAAATCTCCATCACTGTGAGCAAATAATTTTTTTTTTCTTTTAAGTTGTCTTGGTCAGGTATTTGGAGTTACAGCATAAGATTGTTCACTGAAACAACTCTCAATGATATAAGTTACCACAATCTAAATCTGCAAGCCTCTTGAAACATGGCAGCATTACAATGACTTCCTAACAGAAGGAAGGAAGAAAAAAAGAAAGAAAGAAAAAAAGAAAGAAAGAAAGAATGGAAGTAAGGAAGAAAGAAAGAAAGAAAGAAAGAAAGAAAGAAAGAAAGAAAGAAAGAAAGAAAGAAAGAGAAAGAAAGAAAGAAAGGGAAAAGAAGAGTCTCAGAGATTCTTGTGAAAATAAGGAGAGTATGACAGCAGATAGATGAAAATCCTGGCAAGACATGTCTGGGTGGAAATGGAAACCCATTTGATAGCAGAATGCTGCCCACAGGTACTTCACATCAGGCCTGCAAGTATCAGACTATTCATCAAAGAATTCAATAACTAAATAGGCCAACTGACTGAGCAGTATGTCTGGGTCCCTGACCTATAACACTAAGATTTTTAGGAGTTCCTTTCTATAAGTATAGGAAAAACAGAGCATGCAACCCTACAAAACTTTCTTCCTTTTTTCTGCTACCGAGAATGGAAAGCAGGGACAGTCTACCTCTGAGCTACATACCAGGTCCTTTTGTTGTTTTTATTTTGAAACAGGACCTTGATAAGTTGACGAGGGTCTCACTAAATTGTTGAAATTAGTCTCAAATTTAGGATCTGTCTTTGCTTCCCAAATACTGAGGTTATAAGTGTCAGCCACGGTGCTCCACTACAAAATTTTTCTAATGTATGAATTGCTTAACTGCTCCATCAGGAAAGTAGAATGATGTTGTATCCTTCTTTGAGAGGTGAAATAATATATAGAAAGTTCTTAGTGAATTATTGGCAGAGAAAAAAGAAATTAATAATATCTTGAAAGTGTTATCTGTATAAATTTTATGAAAGGACAGCAGGGTTAATTATTTCTGACTAATTTCATAAGTTTTTTTTTTTTTTTCACAGAATCCTGTATTCCATAAAGAATCAGTATTATCTGCAGGGCTGAATGATGCTAGTGAACACATTTCTGACAAGAATATGAGAGTTTGATGGGGCCTCATAGGAGTCAATTTCCATTTCAGTACATGGTCTATGGCCAAACCCTTAGCTCGAGCCAACCCTCTGTTAATTCTAGTATCTGGCCACAAGTGAGAACAGATGTGAGCTCATGAAAAGACCACTGCAAAGCTATCCATCAGAGAAATGACTCAAGTAACAGCCTTCTTGCTGTGGGTCAGCAATGTTCCCATGCATAAAGGACAGGATTTCTTCTGCTCAGGGAAAGCTCAGGAGACTCTAGAAATGGCTGGTGGAAAAGGTTTGACAAGGACGGAAGGCTCAGCTACCAGCCTTGTACAACTGAGCCGCCACTTTTCAATCTCTTCCACTCCTCCCCTTGAAATGTAAGCATCTGGCTGGTGACCAATAAGACAACTGATTGTAATTGCTGATCATCCAAAGCTCATTTGCATAGCTTCCCATCTGTTGGGGACAGTATAGTTGTGGCTCTGCATCCTGCATGTATCTGTGACCAACAGGAATAGGTGGAAAGAACCGGCAAATCCATTAGGTAGCCACACGATACTCTTAGGTGAGTTCATTGATTTCTATCTGTTATCTCTGTCTTGGCATATAGACTTCTGATCTGCTTCTTTGATATCCTAAAATATATGATATTACTTATTATACTATTTCTTTTTTTAAATTTTTAAAATTTTTATTGGTGCACTGTATTCATACATCATAATGGGATAAAAAACTTGTGTAGACATACATGCACATATCGCCCAGTTAGCCCCTACCCAATCCCCACCCCATTCCCTCCCCAACCCTCCTTTCCATGCTTGGCTTAGTGGTTGACATCTAATATTTTAGCAATTTATCCAAAATTAACAATTATACTCTCACATAACAGATTCATTTGTCTGATATCAAACTTTTGATCACTTAGAGATAACATTTCAGTATTTCTTTTTGCTTTCTTTCTTACCAGAGGATACTTTTTTTTTTTTTTTTTTTAGGTAAAACTATTGTACTTTTTTTCAGAAAAAAACTATCCTAACATGAAATATGACCTCTAAATACCCAAAACAATCTTGAAAAAGAACAAAGCTAGAAGATGTACATTTTCTGATTTCAAACATTATAGAGCTACAATAATTGAAACAGTGTAACACTGCTATAAAGGCAGATATATAAATGAGAGGAATAACATAAAGAGGCTTGAAATAAATTCTTCCCTATATGGTCAAGTTATTTTTGACAAAGTTTCCAAGAACATTTGGTGAAGGAAATAATAATCTTTTCACTAAATATTGTTGAAAAATAATAATTACATGAAAAAGAATAAAATTGGACCTTTACCTAACACCATATACAAATGTTAACTCAAAATAGATGAAAGACCTAAATGTAAATCTTAAGACTATAAGAAGAAAACCTGGGTAATAACACTTCACAACACTGATATTGGCAGTGATTGCTTGGATATGATTTCAAAGGCACAGGTAACAAAAGAATAAACACACTTCCTAAAAAATAAAAAATATATATAAATATTGTACATCCAAAGACAATATAAACAGAATTAAAAGTTACTAATAGAATGGGATAAAATATTTCCAAATGCCATATCTGAAGGCTTATTAATATTCCAAATAGAGATCCTAAAAATTAGCAACAATAAAAGCAAACAATACAATTTAGAAATACAATTTAGAAATAGGTAAAAGACTGAAATAAATATGAATCTCCAGATTCTAACCTATAAACACACGAATATATTCTTCTTTGCTTAGTTGGCTGCTGGATGGAAAAATCTTATTTCTCTGGTTCTGATGTGTATTACCTATTTCTTCTTTGTAGTTAATCTCTTTGAATATTTTCTCTAGTACTGGTTTTGAAGACATAAATTGCTTGAGTTTCTGTTTGTCATGGAAGCTTCTTATTTCCCCATCTAATTTGATAGATAGTTTTGCTGGGTAGGAAACTTTTGGCTGGAAGTTGTTTTCTTTCAGAGTTTGGAATATGTTACTCCAAGCCCTTCTGGCTTTCATGACTTGGTTTGGGAATTCTGAAGGGATTCTAATTCATTTGCCTCTGAATGTCACTTGGCCCTTTGCTTTTGTTGCCTTTAAAATTCTCTGCTTGGCTTCCACATTGGTCATTTTGACAATTATGTGGCGTGGGGATCCTCTTCTCTGATCCTGTCTAAAGGGAGTTCTATAAGTATCCTGGACCTGTGTATCAACCTCTTGCTCTATGTTTGGAAATTTTTCTGCTACTATTTCTTTGAAGAGATTATTGATCCCTTTGATTTCACCTTCTTTTCTCTCCTCTATTCTGATTATTCTTAGGTTAGCTCTCTTAAAATTGACCCATATTTCTTCAATGTCAGATTCCTGCTGTCTGATTTTTTTTTCTAAGTTAGAAATTATGCATTCTATTTTGGAGTGATCATCTTCTAGGAGCAAGATTATATTCTCCATGTGGTCTAATCAATTGTTTATACTTTGAATTGAGGCCTTTACCTCAAATGATTGCTTCCTTTATTTCTTTCAGACTCTCTAAATTCTTTTTGAAAGTCCTGTATTATTTCTACATTTATATTCCTGATTTGATCTTCTGGAGAGCTCTGAATTTCTTTGTTATCAGGTTCTGATAATATGGGGTTGTGGGTATTCATTGCTCTATTGTTGTTCCTCTTTCCTATGATTTCAGATGTTTGTGCCTTCCCTGGGTCACTGTGACTTCACTTAGGGTGCTCTGTATCTTGAGTCTGTTGTAATCTCAGCCGCCACTACTCCTTTACTGGGTAGTATCACAAAGTCTCACACCCAGGAAGTTAATTAAAGCTGCGTGAGACCGTGGGGGTGCCAGGCTGGGCGTTTTCCCAAAGGGAGCTGCGGCTAGGGTGTGGTATCTCTGCCACTGCTACTCCTTCACTGGGTTGGACTGCAAAATATCTGACCCAAGGAGATTATCAAAGCTGTGCAAGTCCCTGGGAATGCAGTACAGATAATTCTTCTTTAGGGGGCGCAATTTCATTCACTCTTATTTTGTGCAGATCTGGAGCTGTGGCAGGGCATGGTGAACTCGCTGTCGCTGCTGGCAATATGGCACTGCTGCCATGCCCTTGGCCGTGAGGCTGGTGTATTTCTTTTCTGGTTTTGAGCTCTGTTCTGAGTCCCTGGAAGGCGTGAAGAGCTTGGCCACTGGGAGTTTTAGGCGTTCTTTACTCTGAAAGAACTGCTGAATTACACCAAATGATCTGGATTTGCTCACTTCACTCCTTGTTTACCTTTCCTCTCTGGAGCCTGGTGCTGTGAGGGAAGATGGCGCCGGCGTGGTTCTGCTACCACGTTGCGGGCTTGATTTCTGGTCTCTGGTTGTTCTTCTAGTCTTTTTTATCCTCTGTCCCTTTTGTTTACATTTTTTATTTCTCTGCTGATGGTGCTTTCTGGCTATGAAAAGTGCTGATTTTGTGGCAACAGATCGAGTTTTAGCAGGACTCGTAAATGCTGCTTTTCTTGGTTGCTATCTTCCCAGAAGTCCCCTTATTATACTATTTCTTCAATCTTTTTAGGTCATTTTTTAAACTGAAAGTTGAACCCAAAGGCATTCTACATTCAAGCTACACCCAAGCCCCATTTTATTTTTTATTTGGAAAGAGGATCTTGCTAAATTGCTGAGGCTGGTCTCAAACCTGTGATCCTCCTATCACAGCCTCCCAAGTACTGAGATTATAAGTATGTGACACCATGTCCGGTTTAGGTAGTATTTTTCTAACCAAAAAGTTTCCACTGTTCTTTTTATAACCAACATTCTTTCATAAACACTAAGAAAATAAGGTTTTAGGGTTTTTTGTTTATTTTGAGGGTTATAAATGTGTGTGTGTGTGTGTGTGTGTGTGTGTGTGTGTGTGTGTGTTACTGGGGATTGAACCTAAAGGTATTCTACATCTAAGATGAACCTACAACCTTATTTTATTCTGAGTCTCAGTAAGATGCTAGGGGTCTTGCTAAGTTGCTGAGATTGACTTCAAACCTATATGATCCTTCTATTTCTGCCTCTCAAGTACTGGGATTACAAGTGTGTACAAGCATATCCAGCCATGAGTAAGTATTTTAAGAGGTTAATAAAAAAAAACCAAAACTCTTGGAACCAACAAAGTTTAGAAAATGAAGCAAACACTATTTTCAGTATCTGAACCAATAAGTGTTGATAATAACTCAGTATCAGGTTGTAAATAATATCTATAAACTAATGACTTCCAGGTATTTAACCCCCAACCCATCCCTGCCATCTCTCAAATCCAAATTTCAAAAGAAGATATGGACAATAACAATAACTAAAATTATCTATTGATTATTAGATTTGTTGCCACATATTGACATGTGGAAATATATCCAAAGATATTACATTAATATGTATATATAAATCTTCACATATACAAAAAATTTTTCATTGATTTAACACTCCTATAAACTAGGTAGTATTGTAGTCTTAATTTTGGAGGGTTAGTAGAGATTGAACTCAGGGGCATTCTACCTCCAAGCTAAAACCCCAGCCCTATTATTATTTGTTATATTTGAAAATAGTGTCTCACTAAGTTGCAGAGGGGCTTGCTAATTTGCTGAGGCTGGTTTCAAACCTGCAATCCTCTTGCCTCAGCCTCCCAGATACTGTGATTACAGGTATGTGCTACCACCTCTGACTATAATCTTAATTTTTAAAAATTTAAATTGGAAGTACATGGAGGTAACATAGAACTTTGAAACTAACACAGCCAATCACTGAGCTGCAAAGGCTGAATTGAACCCCAAAAGACTGGTCCAATTGTGTACTTGATAACTCTACCTGAATCTATAGCAGACGATACCAATTTAGCATGTCTAAAATTAAACACTTGTTCTTTTCTTTAAAATATGATCCATCCCTAAATTATCCACTACTCTAAATGGTAACTTCACCTTTCTAGTTACTGAGGTCATAGAATTTGGAGCCAGCATTTACCTTTTTCATTATTTCACACACCACACCCAAGCTATCAAGAAATCTTGTCACTTTTGTCATTAAAAATACCCAATGTATGACCACTTGTCACTGCCTTTACATGGTATTTCTTATATTCCTTGAAATAAAATAGAATCTTTTTTTTATTAAAGAAATGACTGTGATTATTATTGTTTATTTTGGGGACTAAATCCAGAGATGTTCTACCTGTGAGTTACACCCCCAGACCTTTATTCTTTTTATTTTGAAACAAGGTTTCTCTAAGTTGCTGAGACTTGCCTCAAACCTGCAATCTTCCTGGCTCAGCCTCTCAAGTACTACGATTATAGGCATGTGGCATCACACTGAGCAACTGTGATTCTTTCAAATAAATTAATAATAACTCATATGAGATTTTACCTTACAACTTTCCTGAGGCCTTATTTTCTATAAATTAGGTAAGATATGAGATTCACCCAGATCATTTTCTTTATCAGAATCTACTTATCAGTTAATTTTCTGGAGTCTGAAATATTTTGTTTCAGCTTGAGCTAAATATCAGGAAAAGGTAAAAAAGGTGAAAGCACAGCAAGAGCCTTAAAAAATACTATCCATTGAATTCTCAGAAAATAGATTCATGCTTTTTATTGTTATTTAGTCCTAGAAAATAGATGCCATTTTATAGTGTTGGTATTCTCAAAACTTAAAATTGAAGAAAAGCAATAATCACATATTTGATTAGTCACAAAACACTGATGAAAAAATCAAAGAAAACCTAAAGAAATACAAAGACATACCATGTTCATGAATTATAAGGCTCACTATTATGAAGATACTAGTTTATTTCAAAGTGAATTGAGTTGAATAAGCATTAAATTAAAATCTCATTAGGATTTTAAAATTGATATTACATATTTATTATAAAATGCATTAAAATGCAAAGAAGAGACTAGAAAAGAAAATAACTAAAAAAAGTTGAATTATTAATTTCATCTGATTTAAAGACTTCTTATAAAGATATAATAATCAAGATTATGCGAGAAAGGTGAAATATGTAGATTAATGAGGCATCTCAGAGAGTGTGCACAGGCATAATCAATTGATTCTTGATTAATGTACAAAGAAAACCAAATGGAAAAAAGGATGGTACACAGATGCACAGTTGGTATGGGGACATTTGGATGCACACATGCAGAAAGTTAACCTTGACTCTAAATTACACCTTCTACAGAAATTAATTCCATATGTAAAACTAAATCTACAAATTTTCTATTAAAAAGCACAGGAGAAAAGCTATGTAAAGCAAAATTTCAATGCAACACCCAAAGCATGACACACACAAAAAAATTGAAAATTTGGGTCTTATCAAGATTAAGAACCTTTACCGCATAAAAGAGCTGAAAGAATGCAGTCAAATCACAGATTGAAAGTAAATATTTACAAGACACATGTATGCTAAGTGACTTGTACTCAGAATGTAGAAGGAATTCCAAGAATTTGACAATAAATAAAGGAGCAAATTCCAACAACTTAAACAGAGAATTCACTAAGAAAGATAGATTAGCAACAAACACATGAATAGCTACTCAATGTCATTAGTCATTAGAGAAATATTAAATTTTAAAAAGGGAAAAGAAAAGAATGTTAAGGCTATTCATTGCTGGTGATCATGTGGTGATCATGGGGACATATCCCCATGATGTGTCCCTGTGATAGCTGATACCAATTTAGATGGTAGACATTTTATATCACCTGGAACTTTCAGACACTGCTTCTGAGAATGCAAAATGTAAGTTTTTATGTTGAGCAATTTCTTACAAAATTAAATATATTGCTCACTATATGACCCAGCAACTTATAGGAATTTACATAAGGAAAGTAAAAATTATGGCTATATAAAAGCCTGAATAAACATGTGCATAGGAGCCTTGTTTGTACTTGCAAAAAATAAAAGAGAGAAGAAAATAATTCAAATATTTCTCAATTTGGAAATGACTAAATAAATAAATAACAACAACCAAACAAACTGCGGTATATTCATGCAATAGAATATTAACCAGCAACAGATAGGAATGAACTACTAATATGTGCAGGATAATAGGTAAAATTTAAATATATAAGTGAAAGTATCTAGGTATATAATGCTCCATACTGTTTACTCTCATTCTCCTGACATGCTCTAAAAGACAAAACTTAGAGATAGAGAAAATAATCAGTCTTTGACAGAGATAAGATATGTATATCAAAGGGTTATAGAAAATTTGATAGTGGTAATGGATACATGATGATATGCACTCATCAAAAATCACAGAAGGGCACACTAGAAATCATGACTTTTTATGGTAAACAAATGATGTTTTAATTAAAGACAGGAAAAGAGTGATTAGTCAATTTTCCAGTTTTGGTTTTTCTGTGATTTTTTTTAAAACAAGGAAAACAAAATATTTGCTAGGAAAATCATTTTTCTAAAATCAGAAGTAGTGTTATTACAATAACTCTTTGGATAATTTCTAGAAATAAAATAGAGAAAGGTGATACTAGGGGAAATGAAAAAAATGAAAAAAGGATATAAATGCAAAGTGAACTGAGAGACCTTGAAAGTTACCTAGACTAAGATAATAAAGGCAAGTGCCCCTACTAGTCAATTTAATTTTCTAAATCTTAAAAATGTATTTAGATCATTCCACAAAAGCTGCTTTCTCTATAATTCACGGATTCTATGCAAATACAAAATAAACGAATACCTGTGAATCTTGCTATTAAAATATATTATAATCATAAAAAAGCTACGTAGTTCCCTATTGGTTATAAAAACTG
Source organism: Muscardinus avellanarius (assembly GCF_963383645.1). Classification (NCBI taxonomy): domain Eukaryota; kingdom Metazoa; phylum Chordata; class Mammalia; order Rodentia; family Gliridae; genus Muscardinus; species Muscardinus avellanarius. The sequence goes on from NC_137804.1 coordinate 11,824,500, forward strand.
GTCAAGGATTAGCAGTAGAAATACAGTTTAGAAGATAAGGTAATGAAGAGGAATATTGGGTATTAGAAAAGATCTAACCGATTATGCTCTTATCTGAATCTTTCTCTGATATGTTGCACCCCACACCTCATTATATACAGGATCATTGCAAATAGGAGGTGAAGAAGACAAGTATTTTTACACAGAGAAAGGAAACTCTATGCGTCATCAAAAAGCTCCATCTCTGCTTGAAAGAAAAGTAAGCATTTATCCTGCAGTCCTCTCCTATTTGTATTGGCTATCTTAAGTCATTTGTAGGTGTAGGTTATTCTGAGTTTTTCAAAAGAATAAAGGACTATACTGTGTGTGTGTGTGTGTGTGTGTGTGTGTGTGTGTGTGTGTGTAACAAAAATGTCACAAATAAATAAATAAGCCAAGTTCCCAGAATGCATTTGCTTCTCACAGGAAATGAAGAAACATTATTTGATGCAATCAAGAACTCACTGGGAAGAGAAACTATGAGAAAAAAAATAGAGAAAGGACTCTTTTATTTCTAATCCATGCTATTTCTAGTACTCTTTTGAACTCTTGCATATTGCATAATTATGATGATGGAAATAGTTTGCTATCACTTCCATATTTAAAGAAAAATCCTAGGTAGCATTCAAGCTCCCATAACATTTATGAAAATTTTATCTAAAAATTTTTATTTGTCTACAAATTAGTTTTCTTATAGATTTTTTAGCTTGAAAACATTTCCAACAAAGTGTTCCTCTATCCTCTGATGAAGCAAAGTATAAATTCCCCATGATGTGTCCCTGTGATACCTGATACCAATTTAGATGGTAGACATTTTATATCACTGACAGAAATTCAAGTCCTTTGCTTTATATATCATGGATCTACCCACTAAATCTTCTGAAACTGCTGCCCTGTAAAGGCAATTCAAAAGGAATATATTTTTATAGATGTGATAAAAAAAAATTTTTTTTTTTTGGTGGTACTGGGGTTCCTGGAAGCCCTTCTACCTCCGGGCTACACTCCCAGACCTATTTTTACATTTTATATTTGGAAACAGGGTCTCCTAAGCCAGCGCGCGCGGCTGGCTTCGAACCTGCGTGATCCTCCTGTCTCTGCCTCCCGAGCGCGGGGATTACAAGCGTGCGCCACCACGCCTGGCTCAAATGTTTTTTTAAAAAATATAATTTATTTATAGGGTGAAAGTATAATTAAGATGTTCATTCATTATGAATTAATTGCTTCATTCATTCAACTAATATTCATGTGCACCTAATAATATATTCTGGATGCTTTCCTGAAGCAAAAAATATATATATAGACCATGCTAATAGAGGTGAAAAACCATAAAGAACATAAAAATAAAAAAGAATCAATAAAGAAATAAATATATATCCACTGGAAAACTTGGAGCATCCATCTAAAGTAGCCCAACAAAAGGTCTATACCTACATATAGTAGGAATTTTAGATTTTTCTTCTGCTAATAAAAGATATGCAAAGCTAACTGAGGATATTCTGTTTACACCTCATGATCATTGTTGAATTCAAATGAGATTTAAATGGGCTGACCTGTCGCATAGCTTGCAACACATCACTCTGAATTATTGTAATCTCCCATCCAAGACTGCTAAAAATTCTGATCTCTCCTATGCTTTTACATTCATATAGATAATAAAGTAGGCGTTTTTCATTGTGTTGCCAGTTTTTCATTGTTTGGGTTTAGCTTTGTGTATTTGTTCTTACACTTCCTCTTCTCTTTAGTAAACAAGAGAACCACTGGCAGAAGAGCTCCCCATTAGAGACACAATGTGTTATTCCATAGGAATAGCAGAAGCACTCAAGAATTGAGTAATCAAAGCAGACTGATGGATACACTGGCTCTATCATCATCAAACGACCTAAATGAGCTTGCCCTCTGCCGTGATTCTCATGGCCAATTCCACAACCCAACTTCATCAAAGATGAGGAGGTGAAATGAAGGAAATCGTGCTTCTTAAAATCAGATATCCAATTTATGGCAGTTTCTGAAGGCTATCACTGAAATCCTCTATTTGACCAGGTCAGATTTCATTTGTCTTGTACTTTTATCACTCTCAAAGCTGGTGCAATGTGTTTGCAATAGAAATGAGGAAAACAGAAATAAACATCCCCATCGGCTTGTCGGATTAAAAAAAAAAATAGATTGATTTTACACCTTTGAAATAAGCAGCTAGCTTGAAGGCTCTCTCTTCTACTTTCTCTGTTTAAAGATTCTTGTACCTTGTTCTCGGGCCTCAAAGAGAAATGTTAGGGTTGGGTAAATGTAGAACACACATCTATTCTTGGTGATAACACCAGCTAATATTGATTATTATGTGCTAGAGATGGTGATAAAGTAGATGTGTTCAATATCTTAAATACCGAAAACAACTATTATTACAACTTCCCCTTCCTATTTGCTCATCAGACTTCTCTCGCCCTCCTCTAATCCGTATCCCTTCCCCACCCATTGATTTTTTTCACCTTGTTTTTTTTATTCAATTTAGATCCCATGGGTCATTATTTGAAAGATGTGCTTAGAGAGTCAAGCTCTTTCTTGCTGCTTACGTAGGTTCTTAAATGAATAATGTAAGTTCTAGATCTGAGTAAAGGAGCTCGATTAAAGCCCCACAGAAGGACAGTGCGTTCTACGTAAATTTAGGATCACTGAGTTTAAATGAGAGCATAGCATTGCCTGCTACTCCTGGTGTGTTTCTTTGACCAACTCCGTTTCTGATTGTCTCCAACAACAGCTTCAACCTTCTCTACTCTTCAACAATCCAACCTCTAGTCCCACCATTACTCCTTTTTCCCTTTATTTCGGAAGATGACCCTACCTTCTACTTGAGTAAAAATTTCTTTCCCAGTAAAATTACTGGTTCATACAATGCCATGCCTTTTCTTTTCTCTGACCTTAGTGATCCTGTAAGTTATTGTACAGGGCCTTCCTTCTTACCAGCTAAGCCAAATCACCTCCTCAATTTCTATTATCTCTCTCCTTAATAACCCTCATGGATTTTGTCTTTTGTATATTCAACCAGTTCTTCTCAAATGGATCATGATCATCAAAATATAAACATGTTCAAGTGTCTCCCATGTTTGAATTATCTCTTTACCAATCACCCCAAGCTCCTCACATTCTTTCATTATATTTTTTAGACATTTATTGGTGCATTATAGCCTCACGTCATAATGTAGATAGAGACATTCATGCACACAGCATTTGGTGAGCTTTTCTCTACATTTCATGGACAAACCTAGATTCATACCCTCAATCAAACTGTTACTGAATTAAAACCCCATCTGAATGGAGAAAGTTTGAGTGGGGCCTGGTAAAAGTGATGAAATTTCTCTTTTTATAAAGATAGCAGAAGCATATCTGAGATGTGAACCCTTGTCTCTTTGATTCTAGGACCAAGGTATTTAATAAGTTAAACAACATTTTAAATATGAACCTAAGCCAGGTGTGGTGGCACACGATTGTAATAGCAGCATTTGGGAGGCTGAGACAGGAGAATCACGGTTCAAGGAGAGCCTCGGCTACATAGCGAGGCCCTTTGCAACTCAGAGAGACCCTGTTTCAAAATAAAGAATAAAAAATAGGGGGTGAAGCCAGGCGTGGTAGCACAGGCTTGTAATCCCAGCATTCGGGAGGCTGAGACCTGATGATTGCAGTTTGCAGACAGCCTCAGCTACTTAGTGAGGCCCTCTGCAACTTAGTGAGAACCTGTTCCAAAAAGAAAGAATAAAAAATAGGGCAGGGGGTGTAGCTCGGAGGTCAAATGCCCCTGGGTTCCATCCCCAGACCTGCCAAAAAAAAAAAAAAGAGAAAAGAAAAAAAAAGAACCTATATCTATCCAAATTGTAAAAACTATAACCTTTTACCCTAAAATTTTAAGTTTGAATGTTTACCTTATGGTACAGTTTCATGCCCACAGAGGGGCATATGTAGAAGATTATCCTTTATTCAGGGCAAATATTTGGAAACACATTTTATTCCACTTTATAGAGACTAGATAATAGGTTATGTTAAAAGGATAAAAGTGAATATTATGCAATTGTGTAAAAGAATTAAGAAACTCTCTAATTATAGATAAGAAATATATATATGTATGTATATCCATGTGTGTGTATATATATATACATATATATGTGTATATATATATATATATATATATATATGTATGTATGTATATCTACGTGTGTGTGTGCACGCATGTGTATGTGTGTATGTTACTGAAGATTGACTCAGGGGCATTCTGCCTCCCAAATACATCCACAGCCCCCTTTTAAAATTGTTTTGATTTGAAACAGGGTCTCACTAGGTTGCTGAGAGTCTTGCTAATTTGCTGAGGCTGATCTCAAACCTGTGATCCTCTTGTGTCAGCCTTCTATTTACTGGAATTATAGGCATGTGACACCATATTTGGCAAAAATTATTTTCAACAAAACTATTAAATTTTAAAAATAAAGATGAGACTGTGTTAATAGTTGGGAACAAAGAGGAAACAAGAGTACTTATATTTTACTTTTGTAAAAAGAAGATATGAAAACATAAGAAATTATTTATCTCATGATCATAGAGGTTGGGAAATGGGCAAATATGTAATAGGAATAAGTGTGTGACTTATCCCAGTATACTTATGTGTACATTTTGATTTACAAACCAAACATTATGATATATATAATCCTAATATATATATATATATATATATATATATATATATATATATATATTAGAATTAACATTATGATAGTTACCAGAAAATTCAATTTTAATTATCATGTTACGGATTTAGAATGATTCATTTATGAGTGAAAAACATTCAAATATAATATAAAATGTTATTTATATCAGTTTGATTTATATATTTGCTCTATCACATCACTTTCTAATATTTTTTTCAGTAGAATTATCTCATAATCCAAATAAAACACAATTCTTTATCCAGAACTACAAGTCTCCATATTGTGGTTCAAATCCAGAATGTTCCATGAAAGTTGTGTTGAAAGAATGGTGCCCTATGTGGCAACGATCAGAGGTAGGGCTTTTAGGCAAAGACTAGATCATAAGGGCTCTGAACTTCATCTGTAGATTAATCCAATAATAGCTACATATACTGACAAGAGTGAACCTATTTAATGTAAAGACGCCCTAGGTAGTGTTATGTGTGGAATGAATAGTGTGTCCTCTTTCTTTTCCTTTCTTTCTCCCTTTCTTTCTTTCTTTCCTTCTCCTCCTCTTCCTTCTCTTCCTCCTCCTCCTTCCTCTCTCTTTTTTTCTCTCTCTCCCTCCCCCTCTCCCTCTCTCTCCTTTCTCTCCTCTTCTTTCTGTATCTCATCTGCCATGAACAGAATAGGTTTCCTCTGCCATACCCTTTCATCATATGTTTGCCCGGGAGCCAGTTGACCATGAACTGACCCCCGGAGACTGTGAGCCAAAATAAATCTTTACTCCTCTACATTCTTCTTGTTAGTATTCTGGTCACAGTGACAAAAAGATGACTAACACATCCTACTTGAAAAGATATTTTGCAAAATATATTCAAGAATTCTTCCGGAATGACAACATGATTTTCCCAATTGGGAATCCTAAAAATAAATAAATAAATAAATAAATAAATAAATAAATAAATAAAAAAATAAAAATGCAAATGTCAAGCCACATTACTGGGGTACTGAAGATCACATATGTGGCATAGGGAATTAGATGTCATCTGATTTCTATGTGTCAATATTCAAAACAAGGAGACAATGAAGAAATACACTCAACCATCTAAGAAAAGTCATTTCAAATGTAGAATTCTAGAGCCAAGCAAACTATTAACCAAAGATAAACCAAGAATTGAGCAGAATTAACCTCCCAAGTAAACTACTTAAGAAAGCAACCAGAAAATTCACGCTAGCAATTGGAGAAATGAAGTGAAGAAAAAAAGAAGACATTGGGACAGAAATGGGTCCAACACAGAAGGAAAGAGGAGAATCTCCAAGATCAGTGTTTAAGGAGAACACGGGGTGCCAGCTCTCTAGAAACCTCAAGAGCAACTGTCCAGCCTAGAACAGGAGAACTAAGCAAACACAGCCAATGCAAGATTATGTATGAACTTCCAAGTATATAAAGCATTACACAAAGAAGAAGGGCAATTTCAGCATGAAATGTGGTTTCACTCTGTTATTATAATAAGAAACTTGAACCATTATCTAACTAAATATAAAGATTTAGCTCTATTTGAGAAGTATGATGGATAAGTAGGTGTGTATTTGAGAAGGAGAGTTGAAATGTCAACTTCTGCAATGGAAAGACATTAGAAAATATCTAAAATCAAAATATCAAGAAATAGAGGAATAGCTATTACTGAGAATCATAGAGATAAGTAATTAGGTGAATCTGAGGAGGATTCTCAAGTGATTGTCCCTGGGAGCAAAATACAAGGGCAGAAGAAGAAACTGCCATTTTTCTTATCTTCTTTTAGAAATGTAAGATTAATTACAATAATGAAAAACTATAATAAAAATCAATAGTTAAAGGGGAGAAAGGAAAAAATCTTCAACATCTAAGTGATATAAGAAAAATTAGTCAACAGATAAGTTTCTGTCATAAGGAGAGGAGGAATTAAAAGACCTTATTTATTTGACATCCCGAGAATGATGCAAACTAATAAACTATCTGCTAAGGTTTAAAATTAATATTCTTTAAGGTAATGGGTCAAAAGTTTATTCATTCTTTATAGATGTTTTCCAACTCATCCTCCATTCTTAGAAAGTCTCACTATAATTAATGAGAGTTATTTGAGGTATTCAAAAATAATACATTCTTTTACATGCCTGGAAGTACTTTGTTTAAAAAAAATGGAAGGAGGAATTATTGCTAAATTAAAGGTAATTTTAATGGTCCTGTAAAATTATTAAGTATAAGATAATATTAAATATATTAATACTAAGCAGCTTAACATTAAATATCTAAATAATATTAAGTATCTCATTTATGCAGCATTTTTATTGCTTTGAAGAGAAAAATGACAGCTTCCTAAATTTACAAACATTTATCTGCTATTTAAAACGGAATTTCATGAGTACTATACAATATCATCGGTTCATTTGTTTATATATTATTAGTGATTGGGGAAATCTCATCACCATGAATTTTATTTAAGTCCTCAATAAACTCAAGATTTTACTTGCAATACTATATGACCTGAAAAGTTACTATTAAATTTCTTGAATTTTATGATCTGTCATACGACAAAATGACTGCAGCTATTATAAAAAAGAAATATTTTTCTTCTAAATAAACATGTCATTAAATAACTTCTTTCTCTTTGAGATATTACTGACATTTATTTTTTTTCACTTTTGTTTAAATCAGTTTACTATAACTAAGTTCTAATCATCTTCAAAAGAAGATTGCTTTCTTTTCACTTAAAAACATTTTAAACTGCTTAATTTTGAAAATAGAGATATTAAAAGAAAAGTTACCAGTGCTCGTGCTCATCCTCCCTCTCTCTCTCTCTCTCTCTCTCTCTCTCTCTCTCTCTCTCTCTCTCTCTCTCCTGCTCTCTGTACACTGTTGCTGTTAAGACTCTAGAACCTCTTCCATTAGCCTATTTCTCTGAGATACGGTTAATGTAGAATTCTCTACCGCTGTCGATGAGTAGAGGAGGATTTAATTTTGTCATTATTCTATTGAAATTATTGAATCCAGGGTCATTCTACCTCTGAGTTACACCTCTGGCTTTATGTGTTTGTTTGTTTGTTTGTTTGTTTGCTTGCTTGTTTGTTTGCTTAAAACAAAGTCTTGCAAGGTCGCTGAGTATCTCATTAACTTGCTGAGGCTGGGCATGAACCTACAATCCTCCTGTCTGAACATCCCAAGCATGTGCCACCATGACTAAATGAGAAGTATTTTTTTTTGCTAAAGTAAAATTGAGTTTATCCTGACAAATACTACTGCCAACATTAGCTCATTAGCAACCTCTTCCAGAGGAAATAGATAAATAGAAGAAAAAAAGAAGGGAGTGGAGGATCCAGGGAGAGAAGGGATGAAGATGAAGGAAATGGGAGTGGGAGCCAGATTCTTCTGCTCTGAAAGACCTTGATGCCAATTCAATAGAGCCAGGTAAACTAAAGAACATAAGAACATGGAAGCTTAGCTAAAGGCTCTACCAGTTCTATCATGACCAGAAACTAGTTATAGTTTATTTTTAAAAAATAAAATATAACGGGTGTGTTGGCGCACGCTTATAATCCCCGTGCTTGCGAGGCGGAGACAGGAGGATCACGCAGGTTCGAAGCCAGCCTCACTGGCTTGAGAGACCCTGTTTCCAAATAAAAGTATAAAAATAGGTCTGGGAGTGTAGCCCCGAGGTAGAAGGGTTTCCAGGAACTCTAGTACCACCAAAAATAAATAAATAAATAAATGATAAAATTAAACTAAACTCAAACCCCAAACTTTCTGAGAAAATGTAATACACACTAGCAGTTGAGGGCACTTTATGACAGATCTAGTTTTAATCATTTTTCTCATTTTATTTCTCTCTCTCTTTTTTAAAAAATTTTTGTACTGGAGACTGAATCCAGGGGCACTTTACTATTGAACTATATCTCCAGCCTTTTTTTATTTTGAGACAGAATCTCATTAAATTGCCCATGCTGGCCTCCAACTTACAGTCCTCCTTTTTCAGCCTCCATAGCATCCAAAATTACATACATGTGCCGCCACATCTGGTTTTAGTTCTAATTGTTTTGACACACTAACTTGTTTAATTTATACAATTCTGTAAGGAAAATACTAATATTATTACAAATGAGTATCTTGAGAGACAGTGTCATGTGATTTTGCTAAGGTCATACAGCTCATTAATAAAGAAGCTGAGATGTAAGTCTTGGAAGCCAGAGACTTCAGAAAATGTGCCCAATCCACCAGGCTGTGCCTCCTTATCAGTAAGTAGAGAAATGCAATTCTGCATATGAGAAAAAAATGGTGTATTAATGTAATCAGCTATAAAATAGATATGCATATGGTATTTTATGAATTACTCAATTTTATTGCTTATATCTGCATCCAGCTTTGACTTCCTTATATTCCTGACAAGTTGCCCTGCCAGGAAATAAATTGGTTTCTAGAGGCAAAGTAGTAGTGGCAGAGGCTGAACAAATTGGAGGAAATAGCAAGGGCCCCTTTCCCTCCTCACACGCCCCATTCTCTTTTGGCTAAGTGATATAAACATGGACATAAAATGCTCTGAAGGGTTAAAGGCCCACATTTGAGCCCTGAATATTATTGGGCAATTTATTTTATAAATTAAGAGACTGAGGTTCAGTGATATTACTAAGCCTTGGTTTATTCATTTGTAAACAGTAATTATGAAGCCTGTCTCAGGGATTTTCTGTGGCATTAAATCAGGATATTATAGATAGAAGGTTCTACTCAGTTCACTGACCAGCCTAGAGTGTGCTCAGGATATTATAGATAGAAGGTTCTACTCAGTTCACTGACCAGCCTAGAGTGTGCTAAGTGGATTGCTAGTAAAAGACCATGTAACTGAAACCAGCTTAGTTACAGAGAGATTTTATGGTTTTCTATGGTGGTAGCGTAAAGCAGGAGTAAAATCATAGTCTTGTAGGTTGATCTCTTACCTACCTTTCACTTTTTTTTTTTTTTTTTTTGGTGTGTGTGGTGCTAAAGACTAGACCCCAAAGCATTCTACCTCTGAGCTACATCCCCAACCCTATTTTATTTTTTATTTGGAAACAAGGTCTCAACAGGTTGCTGAGAGCCTTTCTAAGTTGCTGAAGCTGGCTTCAAACCTGTGATTTTCCTGTCTCAGCCTCCCGGGTACTGAGATTATAGGAATGAGCCATCACTCCCAGCTTCCAGCTCTGTTTTCTTTAGAAGTTTCTCAGTCTCAGGCAGGTTCAACACTCTTGAAAGAAAGATAGCTGTACAGTCTCCAAGACCACCCTCAACTTCATCTGTATTTGCAAAGAGAAGGAAATACCTCTTTGCCAGGAGTTCAAGGGAAACCACTGAAACTTCTTCTGACTAAAATTGAGTGGCTTGGTTGGTGGGATGTGCCATTTCTGCAGTGTACAGTGCTCTGATTGGCCAGACCTAGATGACATATGTTCATCTTGAGAACAAAAAGTGGGATGAATCCAATCTGAAATACACACACTAAAATAAAGGAAGGCTGGTTGTCTGAAGGGGAAGGCAAAAAATGAAAGATATATAAAAAACCGAATATCCACTAAAAGCAAATAATTCTCTCACATCATAACTCATACATGAAGAATGGGAATGTTATGGAATTAGACATGCTTGAACTTATTTTGATTGGTTAGACCTTAGGATACTGTCCAGATAATTCCAAGATGTATTCTCCAAAGACAAAGAAGTATAGTTAGTAACGGTAATGATGTGTTTCATTGAACTTAAGTTTATAATATGAAACAATTAATTCTGACCAGGTTAAAGAAAACTAAGCAAGTTAGGAGCAAATGTATGTTTCCACTTTTTACTTTTTAAACTAAAAGTCATTGGAAAGAATATATACACCTAGTATAGGACATTTTGTCCCAGCTGAATGGTATGGCTCTCAGTTAATTGGCAAATAATACCCCTCCTGCTTTCTAATGAGGTTTCTATTTTTAAGAACTACTTTCCTCCTAACCATATTTTAATGAGCTAAAGCTGCTTAAGAAGGTACAGAAAAGCCAACAGTTCAAAAGGCTACATGAGTTTCTTTGGGTGGCTAAATACCACAAGCTCAAACAGTTTAGAAAAGCAGATAGTACAACCCTTTTCTGTTGAAAAGGCTTAAATTTAAGATCCACTTGATAAACATTTTAATTTCTCATTTGTGTATATTGGCAAACTATCAATGTCAAGAAAAATATACATTGCTTCGTGTTTCTGTTATTCACACTTTATCAGAGCACACATCCATTCATTTGTGTGTTGTTCCCGGCTGTTTTTGTCCCCTGTTAAAAAGGAGAGGTGATAACAGAGACATATAGCCCTTAAGCCTAAAATAATTGATACCTGGCTATTTGACCCTTGATAAAAACAATTTGTCTTTTTCTTATGTTGACAATATAGGCTCTAAGTCAAAAGATGACTCTAAAACAAAGAAAATCAAGATGATTTCTTTTCCCTCAAATCCATTATGTTATAGCATCTGTCCCTACGAGCCACCAGTGGCATCAGTGTCTTCAAATGACTTTGTATTTGCTTTGTTTGCTAAATCATAAAATGTGTGCTATTGTTTTGAAACTGCACAAAGGCTTCTCTGGGTCTAGAGGTAATTTGCAATCTAACAGCAAAACTACATGATGGTTCTAAAACATTACAGTGATATTTGAGAACACACTGCCAGGAAACACCAACACGATGTTCTCTTGAATATTTATGAGCCTCTCCAACTTGGCCTTCAAGTTTTCTATGCTTCGATGCTAATGTATTTGTATCTGCACAAAAGCGAGAGAGAGACAGAGAAAGAGAGGGACAGAGAAAGAAAGAGAGACAGAGAGAAAGAGTGTGTGTGAAGGTGGAGGAGAGAGAACCATTCTGAGTCACAGTCTTGATCATCAACATTCTCATAGCTACAATCTTGAACAACGAACCATGCAACTTAGAGAAAGAAAGATTTATTTGCTTAGAGTTTCCTTGAAGATTTTGGGTTCGATGTATGGGGGGCCAGGTAATAGGAAATGGAGGAAAAAGGGAACAGAGTGTGAGGCTCTGCTCTCACTTGGAGACCAGAAGCAGAGAGAAAGGGAGTGCATGGGGCTCTGCTTTCACATCACACAGGCAGAAACAATAGAGGGACCATAGATAATCCTGAAGGCCACACCTCCAAGGACCCACTTTCCCTAGTCACACTCTGCAGGCCCAGACCCCCACCCAGATAAATCCATGGCAATGGAATTATCTACTGATGAGATCATTAGCCCTCATAACTATATCAACCCCCTGTCTCCCAATAAGCAAATATGCTACATTCAAATTATGACCTCCTGCCTCCCTTCTGTGCACAAACCTCCAATTATCATAGACTCCACAAACTCAGGCACATCTCTGCAGCCTCTGTGTGGAGCCCCCTTCTGATTCTTGCTTACTCTCAGACTTCATTCACATAGTTTGTGATTTTCTCGCCTCTTTCTTGATATGTGTATTCTTTTTTCCTTTTCTCTTAGATCAGTTCCATCAGGACACAAGCATGCTATATTAATTCCTTGCAGTTTACACCAATGTCTTTCATTATCTTTACAATAACACTCATTGAAAGGCCTTCTATATTTGCTCTCTTTCAATTACTTTCTCCTTCTCTCTGGAACCCTTTCCAGTCAGGCTTTTCAGCTCCCTGCTCTCAACTTCATTCAAACTGTTCTTTCAAGTTGCTAAAGACTCCCACATCACTTAATTCTACATTTAGTTCTCAATACTTATTTTCCACAGCCTTTCAGCACACGGTATGAATGTCTATCAATGCCTTCTCCTTAGAAAACTTTTCCTGCTGTCTGGGGTAATGCTCTCTTCTGATTTTCTTCCTCACTCTCTGGAAATGTATCAGTCTCTCTGACTGGACCAGCCTCATTTCTCTGACTTCTACACATTAGAATGACCCTAGGTTGATTCCTCAAGACCTCTTCTCTTTTTCCACATTCACTTTCTTGGTGCATTTATCCAGTACCGTGATATTAAATATATTTTTATGCTCAATAGCTTTTACACTAGTTAGTTTTCAATTGCTATGAGCAAGAGCAATATTTTATTGTCTTTCTCAGGGCATCAACACTTCTCCCCTGTACCATAATTCTGCACTCTGGTAGCTTGTTTGTCTAGATATTTTATGAACCATCACGTCTTGTTGATGGAACCTTATGAACAAAAAGTACCATGGAGCTTCAATATCTTACTAAGACACGTGAATATCACAGAATAGACAACAAAAACAATGTCAACATACACACACAAACATACATACACATAGAAATTCAGAATCCTGCTATCCTTTGAAGTTTCTAGATACCAAAGTTTTGGAGCAAATTGAAATCTTTTCTCCAAATTGAAAAAAAGCTGTGACAATTTGTATTAAATGGAATTTAAAAAAGAATCACAGTGCTAGTTTGATATTTTTTAATTTGGGAGGCAAAATAAGCCATATATGAGATGCTACTCCAAAAAATTTCAATGGTAACTTTAAGGCTTCAGATATTTAGTGAAAGTCAGAAACAAGAGAAAGTTCTAATACCAGTCCAGGTCACAATGAAACCATTTGAGCCTTAATGGCCCAGAACATTCTATGGAATTTAGAGCATTTGTACCAAATAGAATATCCTGGACTTTCTTATAACCTTCAATGAGATAATTATAGTGCAAAATTTTAAGGCTGCAAAGGCTTATCCTGTATTCCAGATAAATATTTTCTTTTTGAGAAATGGCTCCTAGATTATTATTGGCCTCTCATAGATGCTGGATAGATCGACTCTGAAATACAGAATGACCACTGCATCAGTGCCTGCTCACCATGCTATCTGATCTATCACACCTGAAGGTTGTAATCACCCAGGTGGAAATGGGATATAGGAGGTGAATTGTGGGTAGGTTTTGAAAGATCCTGGGTAGCGCTACAGCACTCTATCTCTCTGAAACCATACTTAAGGTTTCATGGAAGTTCTTAATGACAGTTTGACTTAAGGTAAAAACCCAGGCTTGGTTCACAGTGGAATAGAACAAAAGTAACTTGAAACCAGGTTGCTTCACCAGCATGGGCCCCATCCAGGGCAGTTCTTATAGACAGACATGAAGAAGATCCCCCCATTGGAGAAAATCTGGGTGAAATATTCTGTTGCTCCCTTCTGTAGATTCAGAAATGGCTAGAGAAAATAATTTGTGTTGATCCATGGGCAGTGGATAATTGTTTGGCTGAATCGCCAAAGACTTGCAAAGAATAGAATTGGAAGGCTGATTACAAGAAGTTCTGAGATGAATCTCTCAGAATAGACACAGGCAAAGATCTTTTTGTCCTATGCAAGTTACAACAAAGTGTCATCAACTACAGGAAAAGCTTTTAATAAGGTGGCCAAAATGATACACAATGAATATCATACAGCCTCAATCTCTGGACATCCCAGTGCTTGCTAAATGTGTTCATTTTTTAAAAAAAGGAACCAAGCATGGCATGGTGGCACATACCCATCATCTCAGTATTTGGAAGGATTGCAAGTTCAAGGACTACATTAGCAAGTACTGAGACTCTCATCAACCTATTCAAACCCTATGACCCTCATCAAAATAAAAAATAAAATAGGGCTGGGGATATAGCTCAGAGGCAGAAGGAACCTGAGTTAAATTAAGCACCACACACACACAGAAGCAAAGGTGGCCAACCAGGGAATAGTGCTGTACACCTTTAATCCCATTACCTGGGAGGCTGAGAGAGGAAGACTGCAGGTTTGAGATCAGCCTCAGCAATATAGTGAGACTCTTAGCAACCTAGAAAGAGCCAGTTTCAAAACAAAACAAAACAAATGACCAGGCATGTAGCTGGGGTAGAATGCCCCTCGGTTCTTTCTTCAGTAGGATAAATAAATAAATGACCAAATCAGTAGGAATCAAGGGCACCCATCTGTTCACAAGCATTAACTTCTTCCCCTGAAGTTGAATGGATTGCTGAGTGACTAACTTGCAAGCATCAGAGACTAAGGCAAGACCTCCTACATAATATCAAGTGGGAAGTTAGATATACCAACAAAAGTCATGTGCCCAATTATGAACATGAAGATTATAAAATATTCGAAGTTTCTTCCTTCTTCATTAGCTGTGTTCATTAATAAGACTATATTAATTTTCCCACCCTTTTCATTTTCTTTATTGTATAAGCACCTTTAAATTACAAAATATTCAGGTGAGATATAAATGAATTATAAAAGAAATAAACCAACCAAAGGACAGAAATTTAGACTTTTAATAGACTCTTAAGTGTGTCTATTTCTTTTATAGGGGGATAAAAGCGGTCCTTAGTGTTTGAAGAATAGACAAAAATATGTTAAAACCTCCCCCAATAGAGTCCTACTATCTTCCAAATAAAATAGAAAGTCTCTATCTTGGTTGGAAAGACTGGGCAAGATCTGATTCCCAGAAACATCTCAGCCATCTCTGCTAATACTCCCCCATCTGTTCTAGTTATACTGGTCTCCTTCATGTGTTCCTAGGAATGCCTGACCATGAACTTGACTCTGATTATTATGCTGAACTTGGCTCTGATTATTATGCTGTGGACACTATTTTCTACATTTTAATTGGGTCTTTATCAATGCCTTCTTGACTGTTCCCAAACACTCTCCTTAGAACACCCCAAGTCACTTCCCTCTATCTCTTATTTCACTATATTTTTCTTCTTAGCATATCACATTAGAGACTGAATCTTTACTACTTATATATTTACTAGCAGTACTTAAATATTTTAGCTTACAATTTAACAATAATATTTTTATCACTATACATTGTTCTTTTCCCTATGCAAAAGATAAGAACCAAAAAACACAACAAGGTTATTTTTAGTCATGGCTGCATCCACCTTGCTTTATACAGCATCTGACATATAGTACCAGCATCAGTATGCCTTTTTATATTGCGCTGACCACCTACACACTCTCCATTCACTTTTTAAACAATCAAAGGATTGCTATGATGTATGACCTCGTTCAATGAGTTTAGTATCAGTTACATCTCTGGACCATCATTTAATAAGTGACATGCTTACAACTTTCCAAAAGCCAAGCCCCTACCTCAATGCCAAATGTTACCCTTGAATGATCTGTATTTTTAGAGTATTTGTTTATCTACTTTTGGACCAGGACTCAGTGGAAAGAAATAAAAAATAATGTCTCACAAATATTAAAATTTTGGAGACTTCCTCTAGATGGTGCCAGGTTGGGAAGCCTCTGGTCTCCATCTTTATCTCCTTCACAGAACACCTGCCTGCTTGTGCCTCTGTTCCTGCCCTGAGCAAAACCACAGGCTAACTCCTTGTTATAGAACCAGCTTGTACATGTAGGTATTGTGGACACATCTGTGCTCTTGTGATGTTTAAAACATAAATAATGCTCATGTAAGCATTAATTATTCTACTCTAATGAATTTCACACATCCATGTTCTACAGAGATGAGAACATGAAAACAGACAACAAGGATGCATCTGTTCCATTTATTGCTCTCAAATATTTTGTAACTTAAGCTTGATGTAAAACTATTTATAAAGTTGAAGACAAACATAAAGAATTAACAGCTTTCAGCACACGTTACTAGTTGTCTCACTATTTGCTTTTTCCACAATATTATAATTCTAGATGGCACATGGTCATTAAGATAAAACCTTGATTTGCCATTCTCTCTTTCTTACAAAGAAAGAAATTCACCATGTAATTAAATCGTAGCCAATGAGTGTGAGGTGTAATATGTCAACACGTAGGTTATTCTTATGTGATGGGATATACTCATAACTTGCTTAAATTGCTATTATTTTGAGTCTCTTACAACTTCCAAATTGATATCCAATATATTTTAAGTGATCTGACAGCTCAATAGGCCTCTCAAAACCCACTCATTTCTTGTGAAATACAGTGTAGTTTTTAAGAGGAAAGGCTTAAGATAATCTTTGAGTTTGAATCCTATTCAACATTTACTAGCAGTGGAACGTTGCTTAGTGAATTTTCCTCTCTGTGCTCAGTAAAATCAGGGCAGTAGTATTGCTACCACTGAGGAATGTTGCTACAGGTTTTGAGCTACTGTGTTTTACATGCTTAACACGAATGCCAGCACTCTATAAACACTTGATAAGTACTGATGAACCTATCACCTTATTCAGCCAAGTTTGTACCATCTCAGTGAAGCTCTCTCTGTGTCACAGAAGTTTCATTCTCTTAGCAGTTCTTATGACAATCAATGCTTGAGGGAGAATTACCTGTGGTAAGGATACTTTCTGATAAGTACACCTGGGCCGGGTTAGTCTTTTTGGCCATGGGTGCAAGTTACTGCCAATCTTTTTTTTGCCTATTACCCAGGGAAGCTCTAACACTGAAATATACTTCTAGCCTGTGTGTGTGTGTGTGTGTGTGTGTGTGTGTGTGTGTGTGTTTGTGCGTGCTCATGCATGCAAACACATAGGTATATCTTCCTGTCTGTTTTGAAAGAAGATCTCGCTTAAGTTGCCAAGGCAAACCTTTAATTTGCCATCCTTCTGTCTCCCAAGTAGCTTGGATTAAAGGCATATAACCTAATTACAAGCTACAGCTAACATATATGTATGGGTACATATATGTTTTAATTATGTTAGCGCATTGTAATCATACATGATAGTGAGGTTCATAGTGCTAAGTATATACATGCACCCAGCACTTGTTTATTTCCCTCAGGGTTCCATCCTGCTTCCCTTCCCTCCTCATATATTATTTTCACATTAATATAGGTAAATTCCTATATGAACAAAAGATTATTTGAACCATTTTCATCATCAGATCTCCTCACCTTCCTCCCCAAATCTCCTTCCACTGTTCTACTATTATCTCTCCTCCTTGATCCAAATGAGATACTGACAATATATGTTAAGTTGTTTGGGTTGCTCTGAAGAGATCTAGGAGGGGCATTTCTCTGGTTCCAGAAAGGGTGGGAAGAAAGATAGAAGCGGCAAGCTGAGGAGTTGGTATCACAACAGTGTGTCTAACATGTTTTATTTTATCAATCAAAATTGCAGTGGTTAATAACTTTTTCAAAGTTTGGCCTAGTTTAGAGATAAAAACACCTAATTCATTCAGAACACCTACTGTTGGGGCTGGAAATACAGCTAAGTGACAGAGCATTTTCCTAGTGTGTGTGTGAAGCCTTGAGTTCAATCTCCAGTTTATCTATAACAAGCACAACAGAACTCCTATGGTTTTTATCATTTCAGTAGTATCTTTTATTGCACTGATCAATAGAAACAGATGAAACATCTTAGAACTGCAAGTTGTGCATATAGATGATCTGTACTCTGCCATACGTTACATAAATCATGGCCTTTCTCCTACTTCTGTAAGCTTCCCCAAATCCCATGATTTATTCTCTTTTCTTTAAATCAGGAATAATTTTGCTTTTTAAAAAAATTAGCACCATAAGCTAGTTATTTGGGAGTAGGGAGGAAGGTAGAAGATATTCATGGGAATCACCTAAAGGGAACAAGAATCCTTCAGTAATACAAATCCTTATTTTTAAAAATCAGGGCATTTGAAGATATTTGAGAATTTGGTTAATATTTTATATGTCTAATTTAATAGCTGATATGCATAATTTTATGCAGATTTATCCCTTAGTTTACAGGTAGATGGCAAAACTGTTCACAAGAAAGAAAAGAAGTATGAAATGATATTTCTGGGCTATGAGTTTTTATGAATAAAGTGAGACTTTTCTTTTAACTATATATACATATATATATATATGCAACATATATATGTATAGCATACATATATAGTATCATATATATGTACTATCCACTAATGCCTCTATTCCTGCCTACTCCAAATGGAACCAATAGAAAACTGTTCATTTATTAATTATTAAATTCATTAAATGTGATTTTTTTCATTATTTTCACTTTGAATTACTGCATTTTGTTTGGGAGTTTTAATATCTTTTTACACAAGGAGCACATTTAGCACTTTTGATCTTAAAACCAGATGCCATTCATCTGTGACAGAATACATGGAAATAAGATTTAACCCAAGTTGGAAAGGATATGACTTTTAAGCAACTTATGGTAGAAAAAGAAAGCCACGGTGTCTCATGTGTAGAAAAATGGTACTTCCTATTGATGAATGGTGTTTCTTTTAAAAGCTGTTTTGCTTCTTCATAAAATAAGCAGAGGTACTTCAAATCCAAAAGTTTAAGGTGGTGGTAAAAACGAGTCCTAGATGTACACACAGCATTTGCCTGGAAGATCTGGGTAGACCCAAAGGACAAGGGTTTGGGGTTGGTGACAAAGTTGCATGAAGAATTCAGCCATCCACTCATTTAGCACATCTGCATTTTGGTTTTCACCTGAAGCCCGGCTTCTCATTCAAGACCTCAGTCACCACTGCCATAGAATTACAGCCCTTCCTAAGCTTGGTTTCAAAATTCTTAGAGACTCTATTGACCCCGAGGAAATCACATGCCCATTACAAATGGAATCTTTAAAGGTTTGTTAGGCATGTCAGAGTCAGAAAAGAATTGAAAGGAATCCTATTAAAGGAGAGAAAGTGGTATCAAGTTGGACACGAAGGATGGAGAGACCAGGACTGGATGGTGAAGCAAGAAAGCAAACCCGTCGAGGCCGCCATAGGACTTGGGTAAGATCAGACTGGGGCAGGAATGAGTCTGTCCATGATCCACATTCAAAACGCAGATATTTTGTTTGCTCAGCTTATGTTGGCAGACCTACCATTATCAAATTAGCACTGCTAATCATTTGATTTGTGAAGCACAGTTCAGTTCTTAGGGCAGTACTCAAACCCAAAAGGATTAAATTATAATGTAGGATCTTAATCTGATGGGTTACTTTCAGAGCTTAATTATATTTATCCAACAGTAATTAAAAAATAAAACAGAACTTTTGGCGCATTCTTATTAATGATGAGGTCTGTCTTGAGTCATCTTGCTCAGCTGATTTCTTCTTGTGACACTGTCTATGGGTGAAAAGCCTGTTATCTGGGCTTAGACTACAGTTTTTTATCATTGGTATCACACTGAGTTTTTTTTCAGCCTTTGAACATGGGTGCTCTCATCTCTGCAGTGCTGATAAAGGCAGATTCTTCCTCATGGGCAAGTAATATAATTGAATGCTATAATGTTGAAAGAGTGTTCTTCATGGCCAAACATAATTAGCTCTTGATAAATGTTAGCGGTTCCTACGACGGTGATCCTAGGACCCATCTCAGACACAGTGCATCCAAGGAAGCTCCTAATTTGGTAATATACCCAGAACGAGGAGATCTGTCCAAATGCTATGCCTCTGAAGACCAAATCTTTTCACACACACACACACACACACACACACACACACACACACACACAAGCTATGAACAAATATTGACTTAATTCACTTCCTCAAATCCTGGGTCGTTTAAGGCAAGCCACTTAAAACTCTCCTTCCTTGGATCTCGCATTTGGGAACATAACACTGTGCACTTCACGGTATTGTTTTTATAATTATAAATTACTGACTGTAAACGGTTTAAAAAATACCAACTACTTATGCCAGACTAAATGATATTGACCTAGAAACATGTTTAGAGAATATGAATAGCTTAGATAAAATAGAGAAATTATTTAAATCTGCTTCACCACACTGCTGAAGATCTTCAGATTATAGCCTACTTATTTTGATTAATTTTACTATCTCTATCTGAATGTGATAAACAGATAAAATAATATGCCCTTGAATTGCATGCCAACACTAACAAAATATGTGGAATAAACAGTACAATAAATGCCAAGCGTTGGTTTTAATATAATAGATTTTCATGTGATTTTTCTTAAAGTTGTCTGGCACTCTTATGACTCTTTGGGAATTGTGCTTATCATGAGAACATAAATTCTAATGTGTGCTAACAAAAGACACTACCATAAAGCATCTCTTTTTGAAATATACACAAATAATAAAAAAAACATTTTAAAGGCATAGCAATAGTTTTTTTTTTTTTTAAGTGTGATATTCAAGAAAAGCTAACACCTATTTTCTAACCATCAAAGGAAAAGAACTCCAGGGGAGCCAAAAGAAAATCCATTTTTCAGTCTCCAACAAGGGGGAAAACATCTGTGCTAAATCATAAAACAAATGCACTGAGAGTTTATATCAATATACACATGGGAAGGAGGTTATTTACTCTGTGGAGGAAAAGTCCTCATTATATTTGATTGTGTGAATTTCATGGGCATAGGGACTCCTGGACCATTTTTATGCTTACTGAGAAAAAAAAATGCTAAAAGTTTTGGAATTAAAGACACATACTCGGCCGGGCATGGTGGTGCACGCTTGTAATCCCCGCGCTTGGGAGGCGGAGACAGGAGGATCGCACTGGTTCGAAGCCAGCCTCTCTGGCTTAAGAGACGCTGTTTCCAAATAAAAATATAAAAAATAGGTCTCTGGCAGTGTTGCCCAGAGGTAGAAGGGTTTCCAGAAACCCCAGTACCACCAAAAAAAAAAAAAAAAAGACACATAATCTAATGTGAATTAAACTGCTCGAATAGAGCCAAGCATAGGGATCCCCTTATCTCTCTTTCTAAAATCTGAGATTTAAATTCTAGATGGGGACTCTTAAGGCTATGCATGATTCACATCTTTTCAAGTCAATTCTTTCTTCTTTCTTTCTAGCCATTGTGTGTGTGTGTGTGTGTGTGTGTGTGTGTGTGTGTGTGTGTGAGAGAGAGAGAGAGAGAGAGAGAGAGAGAGAGAGAGAGACAGACAGACAGACAGACAGACAGACAGACAGACAGACTAGATGTTGAACCCAGGGGCATTCTACTTTCAAGCTACACTCCAGCCCTTTTTTTTGGGGGGGGGAGGTATTGAGGATGGAACCCAGGTGCATTCTACCTCCCAGATATCCTCCCAGCCATATTTTTTATTCTTTATTTTGTAACACAGCCTCACTGAGTTGCAAAGGGCCTAAGTAGTAGCTGAGGCTGTCCTCAAACCACAATTCTCCTGTCTCAGTCTCCCAATTGCTGAGGTTACAAAGATGCCCCACCATGCCCAGCTCTCTAGCCCATTTTTATTTTTTCATTTTTTAAACAGAGTACTGCTAGGTTGCTGCAATTCTCATATCTCAACCTACTAAGGTATTGGGATTACAGGCATGGGCTACCGCATTCAGTTCATGTTCCTTTTTTGTATGTTAACTGACTCTGGTTATGAACTCTGGAAGGCTTAAGAGGTTAACTAAGAGACAATATAGAAACTTTAAAGCAAGGTACTCTAGAAAATATAATTTTCTTTTTCATTTTAAATTGTTTCACATATAAATATTCTGATAGTTATGTATATCTGTGATATAATCAAATAGCATAGACATTTCTATGTTGCAGTCCAGAATCCAGCTGGTCCATCTTGTATCCATCCAAAGATGTTCATACTTCAAAGTGATCAAAGGCTCACCTTACAACTCTATCCTATGGCAGGAGGTCTAGGTACAGTCTCAAACTCAAAGTCACTAGCTGTGTCTCTGTGAAATAAAGAACTTGTCACAGAAAAAGAAAATAAGACTTCCTGAAGATTGATGAGTTCAAAACAATTTGCTAAAGTTTGAAGATGAAGGGGTTGGCTTTAAAATTAACAATCACTTTCATGAAAGTTTGCATATTCATAGAAATTGTTAGAATCTATATTTTAATCTATAGTGCTAACTTAAATGGGAATTCTGCTACCTTGGCGAGGGCAGAAATGAGTCTCTATTTTCAAAGATTATGAGGTTCAGTAGGAGGCAAGCACTTCCTAGAATTGAAACATTTCTCTAAACAATTGAATGAATAAAGAAATTTCTCTCAAAGTTACACCCAACAATAGGAGTAGCCTGTCTTGTATATGTTGGTTAAAAGAAAAATGAAAAAAATAACAGAGGACAAAAGAATATTATACATTTTTGGAGTTTTTATTAAGCATAGGCTAAATTCATTGCAAGAATTATAATGGGCTGTGCCCTAAGAATCTACATAAATGAATTCTATACCCATGCTCTGTATTGTATTCAGCAAAATCTGTTACATGCTGAGATAAGTCCATAAAGTATATTCATTCTTTTGCCTTTAAAACTTCACTCTATCAGAATAACTTTATATTTCTCTGCTAGCCTTTATGAATACTTTAACATTCATTTCCATCATGTAAATGAAAAGCCAGCTTGTTATTTGGTTATATGCATGACTCATAAAGTTTTATTTCTGAAATAACATCACTTCCAAATTCTCCTTCCCTGGGCTTTGTCCACTTAAATTGAATACCTGACATTTTCTCACATCTTATTTATGATCTACAGACGTCAATTTTCTGCATGTACTTTGACAGCCTAAAAGTTATATAAAATATCTCAGATAACTTTTTATTTATATTTTTATTGTTTGCTTGACACTCGGGCAGTGGGTCCACATTGAATACCTCCCATACAGCGGTCCTTCCCTAATTGTTAGAGATGCAAGGATTGATATACTGAATTCATGGTCCCTGCCCTACAAGAGTGTACACTTGTCAGGCATGGTGGCACACTCCTGTTATCTCAGTACTTGGGAGTCTGAGACAAGAGGATCCCAGGTATGAGGACAGCCTGGGCAAGTACCGAGAATCTCATCAACCTACAGAGACCCTGTTTTCAAATAAGAAATGAAATCAGGCTGTGTGTGTAGCTCAAAGATAAAATGCCTCAGGTTCAATCCCTAGTACCACAAATAAACTAAAATAGCATATATTTTAGTATGGGAGACATAGCTTCAGGTTAATATAATGTATGAGACACTTTTTTATTGGCACATTATAACGATATATCATAATGAGGTTCAGAGGGATAGAAACCAACATGCTCACAGCATTTGGTGTGTTTTCCTCTGGATTCTACCCTATTCCCTACCCTTCCTCATACATAATATTGAAATAGGTACTGATAACTTCATGTATAAACATAGCATGACTTGAACTGTTCCCTTTATTAATTTTTCCCGCTGACTTCCTCATCTCATTCCTCAAACCCCTTCCCACTCTTCTAGTAAGTATCTCTCCTCATTCATCTGAATTCCCTTTTATTCCCCAATTTCTCTCTAGATTCCACAGTATGAGTAAAAACACAGCCTTTCACTTTCACTTTTAAGATAGCACATGAAATCTAATTTGCCTAAGGCAGTTGGAATTTACCTTTGTACCCCTAAAATGCACAATCAGGTTTTTTTTATTATTTTGATTATGAACATTGGCTTCATTATTAAAAGAACAAAATACTGAGTTAAGGATTTCATGTTAAATGATGCGGAGATGCATCAGATGGCACTCTGAGTTTCTGGGCATGTGTTTTCTTTAATTCATCTCTTTAACTACTTATTTCAATATGGTTTTGGATGACTCACTAAGTTTAACTCTTGAGACTAGACCAGTAGTTAACATGTGATGCACGTAGCTCTGATTCTGCCTCCCCACCAGAATAGACTTCAGTAATTGATCTCAACTCTTATTAGGATGAATCTTATAGCCCTAGACACCATCTTGTAGTCCTTCTCAACCCAGCACTTCAAGCACTACTATGAATTGGCAGGTGGGAGAAATGAAACGTCCTTACCATGTAGTGGTGAAGGATAATTACTCATGGACACAGCTGATTAACACATTGGATTAATATGCTGCTTTGTTTGCATGTAGCAAGTATTAGAATACCATAGAAATTCTAGGAGAATGGAACTCAGAGGCATATGCTCAACAAGTCTAATTCACCCATGGATGGATGCATTGGTACCCAAAGCGACAGAAGATGTATGAAGAAATGGGCCTTAATGCCCTTCGCCCCTCATGGCTAACTCTTAATGTTCCAAGGATCCACTTAAGTGTCCTATTTTCTGCAAGTCATCCCTGGTTAGAAGTGAGGTAAGTCTTCTCATATTGGATGTTTCCATGACACTTTGCACAAACTTTGATTTGTACTTTGTCTTGAGATTCGTGGTTCTTAGGTGTCTCTTACTCCATTTAACCAAGAAATCTTTGAGTGATTACAGTTAGTGCATTTCTGCACTCCCAGCATTTGGATTAACATGTGACACAAGGCAGATGCACACTAAATATTTTTCTAAAGGAGGAACAGGTGAGTGAATGAATGAATGACTATATAAACATTCATAATTCAGAAATAATCTATTTTAAAATTATATTCAAAATACTTTGTAATTCAAACCCTATTTACCCCAGAAACAAATGTATGTAAAGTTATTCAGGGGTCAAATTTGTGTCCACAAGCCTGAACTAGTATTTCCGTATGGAAGAGGATGGCCTCAGGAAGGACTTGCTGGAGGAAATGATACCTCCATGAAGCTCAGAATTAAGGAAAATTGAAAGGATATCCTTCATTCCTAGAAAAGGAATATCATTGAACAATTTGGAAGTACATCAGGTCCAGGGGAAAAAATAATAGATTTGTCTAGAAGAAGAATATGGGGCTAATGGAGCAGGAAGAGAAAGAATAAGGATAAGGAAGGAGGGGTGAGATTGTTGTATGGTGCAGGGTTGCATGAATGTAAAACAAACAGAGCCTATGAACTTGTCTGCAGTCCATTTAAAAAATACTTCTTTGATCCCAGAAAAGTTATAGGAGAGCTTTGAATGAAGCAAAATGAGGGAAAGCCTAGGATTGAGAATGGTTCAGGTCAGATAGAAAAACTCAATGTACAGAGGGATTGTGTAATGAAAATGCATCTCATCTTTAAAAGGAACATAATAAAATAGTAGACTCAGAAAAGTTTGACTCCAAGGATGTTAATGTTTTCCCATTAATACAATGTTAAATATTTATTAAGTGTTTTCACTTAGGTTATTATACATTTCAGAGAAGAAAACCAAGTCAAGATTTTCAAAAGATTTGCCCAATCTCATCAAACAGATGGCAAAGTTGGGACACACATTTAGATTTTCTTTCTTTCTTTCTTTCTTTCTTTCTTTCTTTCTTTCTTTCTTTTCTTTCTTTCTTTTTTTTTTTTTTTTTTTTTTTGGTGGTACTGGGGTTCCTGGAAGCCCTTTTACCTCCAGGCTACACTCCCAGACCTTTTTTATACTTCTTATTTGAAAACAGGGTCTCTTAAGCCAGCGCGGCTGGCTTTGAACCTGCGTGATCCTCCTGTCTCCACCTCCCAAGCACGGGGATTGCAAGCGTGCTCCCCCACGCCCAGCTCCACATTTAGATTTTCTGACACTAAATTCTCTGCTCACTGGAGAATTTTACCTTTATAAGATACTATAGGAAAGGATGGTAAAGAAGAGATAATGTGTTATGTCACTAGGAATTACTTGATCTAAAATCACTTAGTTTTCTTAGGGAAAATATTATTCAACTTCCTGCTCTTGGCCATTAGGGAGTGTTCATATATTTTTAACTTCTTGAGAAAACAATTTCAGAGTTATTTCAATCTTTTTATTTAAAAACAACTTTGTGTTTAAAAATTCTCTTGACTCATTTATTTGTAGAATAAAAGGGAGACTTTACTGGGGGAGGTAGACATGTACTTTCGGGGAGGAGAGTGTTTGAGAGAAGGATTTCCACTTCCCCGTGGAATGATTTGAATTTCATAAATTACCTCATATAATAACAATAAGTGTGACCAAGTTTCTTGACTTATTATGTTCTATTATTCTATATATAGGACATCAATAGGAATTTAAATTGAGTAACAAATATACCATATATGATCACTTTGACATAAGAATTATGATTTTAGAGTTCTTTTGAGAAAAGTAATAAGTGAAGAGGAGTGTTTGAAAAAAAGAGTGTGTGTGTGTGTGTGTGTGTGTGTGTGTGTGTGTGTATAAAACCCTTAATTCAGATCTCTGGACAGAGAATCAATGGAGTTGTCCAGGAGCTGCTTAACAGGGGGAACTTGCCTCTTCCTCTGCTCACTCCTCCCTCTCCCAAGCTTAGACACTAAGCTTTAGCCAGACGTACCATCTTCCTGTCCTCTGAACACCGGGAGCCTATTTAGACTCCAAACTTTCTCCTCTGTGGGTAAAACTTTTCTCTAGATCGTGCTTTGTATGTCTGGGTCTCAGATGGAATTCCTTCTCCACAGACATAGCTTCTCGCATCACACTACTCAGAGGAGCTCCGTTCCCTGAGACCGATTAGGTTGTGTTCTTTTCTTGTCAGTACTTTCCACTGCCTGCGATTCTTATTTTTATTATTTGCTGGCTTCTTGTCTCTCTTGTTATATGCAGCAATGTTGTTCCATCCTAGCAGAGCCTCATCTGACCTGTCTGACACTAGAGTTCATTTGGCCAAGTTTGGGTCTGTGCTCACCAAAAGTGTTTTCTCTCTTCCAAGAAACATGGCTGGACCGCATTTCTCAGCTTTTATTGCAATCAGCATGACCACACAGCCAAGTACTAACAAATGTGGTGGCAGTGATACGTACCATTTTGAGGCTGGATCCACAAAGAACTCTTATTTGTAATTCTCTATTCTCCCCTCTTTGCTTTGCAAGTCAAATGAAGAAATTCTGGGGATGCCTTCAAGGCCTTAGGGGATTGCAAAGTTGGGGAGCATAACAAAACTAGTATCCTAATCACAGTGTGGAAAAAATTCCAACCTCAGCATGGTCTTCACATGAATGAAAATTTAAGTTTCTATTTTGTTAGCCTCTGAATTTTGAGAGTTTGTTTATTAGAGCAAAAGTCCATGTAAATACCTAAAGAAATAAGACCCAGAAAACTGTCTCACACATAGTCTAGGCCCTCAATTAATATGTGACTGTTATTGGCTCAGTAAGCAAGATATTTAAATTAATGGTATTATGTTTCATACTATATCAACTCCTTGTGTCTACCCTATATTTTCTCAAGGTGGGCCAAACAAGACAACAATACTCTGCAGTAAGAAATTCCATTCCTCATTAACAATCAGGGAAATGCAAATCAAAACACCACTGAGATTCCATCCTACTCCAGTTAGGATGGTGACCATCAAAAATACAAACAGTAGTAAATGATGTGAGGGGGGGAAAAGGATATGGGGAAATGGGAACTCTTATATACTGTTGGTGGGATCACAAAGGAGTAGAGTCTATATGGAGATCAGTGTGGAGGTCTCTCCAAAGACTGGGAATGGACCCACCATATGACCCAGCTATGCCACTCTTGTGGATCTTTCCAAAGGAACTGAAGTAAAAATATTATAGTTATATATGCATATTCACTTTTATAGCAGTGAAATTCACAAGAGCAAAAGTATAGAACCAGCCTTGGTGTGTGTCATCAGATGGATGGATTATAAAGCTCTGGTATATATACACCATGGAATTTTACTCGGGCATAAAGAAGAACAAAATTATGTCATTTTCAGGAAAATGGATGGAACTAGAGAAGACTATGCCAAGGGGGATAAGCCCGTCTCAGTCAAGGGCCATGTATTTTCACTCACATGTGGAAGCTAAAGAGAAATTGGGAAACTGAAGAAGCTTCAGATGAATGAAGGAAGAGGCCAGTAGAACAGTAGAAAGGGATTGGGGGAGGGAGTCTGGAGGTGAAATGGAAGAATTAATGAAGGAAACAGTTCAAACAATGTTATGTTCATATGTAAAGCTATAATTACCAATTTCAATATCGGTAGAGAAGGGGGAAGAAACAGGGTATAATCCAAGGGCAAATACACCAAGTGCTGTGTCCGTGTATGTTTATATCAGATTAAACCTCATGATATATAATTATACTGCACCACTAAAAAAATATAAAAAAATGTTTTCAAAGGGGAAATAAAAGAAATTCCATTGAGAAGATGTTTGGAGATCACAAACTCGATGTTCAGCAAACTACACCTTCTGGGTTTGGAGGTTTAGTGAATATTAATATAAAAAGGAAAATCTAAGAGGTTTCTATGTACAGTGTTATTCATTCCCTACACTGACATTTCCTGTTTGAGATCATAAAGGGAATATGAAGGCCTCATAAAAATCTAAATGAATTGGGCCATAAATGTTAACTGCCACGAATACTGTGTTGAACACCACTCCAATGTAACACTGCTACAGGGTAAATCCATGTTGTGGTTCATCAGGATGAAAGCAAAGCCAATGTGGAGGTCCAGATGTGTTTCTATTAAACATGAACCACCCCAACTTCTCAAACTGAATTGGCTCTTGTGTCTATGTCAATCAGCAGAAATCTACCACCAACAGTCTTGTGTCTTCAAATACAATAGGTCTTCTACCCTAAAGGAACTATTTCACAAAATTGTGCTATGCACACTAATGATTAAAACCAAAAGGGATAATTATTAGCCCTTAAGTTGATTATCTTTCTTCCTTCCTTCCTTCCAACTAGAGATTGAACTTCAGGTGTGCTCTACTACTGAGCTACACTTCTATCCCTTTCAAGTTTTTTAAAATTTTGAGATAGGGTCTCACTAAGTTGCCCAGGCTAGCATCAACTTGCAATCCTCCTGCCTCAGCCTCCTGGGATGACAGGTGAGTGCCACTGTACCTGGCTCAGTAGATTATCTTTCAAAGTGAGCTGGATGACCATATGAATCCCATGATACTTATCTTTGGCCTCAATAAGAAACACTGTAGGAGATTTCAGAAATTTATTCTGTCAACTTACAAAAAAGTAGAAGGTTATGAGTACCAGGTCAATACCATAGAACAGTTTAACTATCAATCAATAAAACAGTTCACTAAACTAAATTTAAAAAAAAGGTTTTACTTAAGGGTCTCGAGCAGATTTGTTGAGGTGTGTGCCATCCCTGTCTTTCATCCTTTTTAGCAGATGCCTTTCAGGACTTGTGTTACCTGTGAGGCTGTGTGAACTAAAGGAATCTGAGCAATTGCTTTCATCAGTGTGTTCCTTCTACCAGAACAGTGCAGCCTTCCAGGACTCTCAGCATTGGTGAACTGGCCCTGAAAATGCTGGGAAGACTCTCTGCCCAATGCACTGGCATTCCAACCTCCCAGATGTGACCATTAAGTCTGAGAGAGGCCATCCTGGTTTATGTGCCACACAAAATGGAAAAATGCAAATACCGAGGTCCTCAATTTTATGACACAAATTATAAACCATATATACAAATTTCTGTGAATATACTATCTGGCCTTAGAAAGAGAATATTAATAGAAAATCAGAGAACCTGCACCCTTCAAAGTGCCCCCTTTTATTCTGAATTTTGTAATTTTCCTAGAGTATATTTATTCTTTTATATTATATGCATTCATTAACATTTGAAATATTTTTTAAAAGCTTAATTGTATTTGATGAGTATAGAGTTGCATGCCTGCAATCCCAGTACTTGGGAGGTTGAGACAGGATTGTTGCAGGTTTGAGATCAGCTTTCGCAATTTAGTGAGGCTCTCAGCAATTGAGCAAGGCCCTGTTTCCAAATAGAAATAAAAATAGGGGGTGTAGCTAAAGCTTTGCCCCTGAGTTCAGTCTCCAGAACCACGAAAAACAAATAAAAGCTTATTGTATTGAATAAAGATTAGACTCTTGAATATATAACACCTACTTAAGAATGTTTACAATAATAAATTCATATGCATTTTGTTGCATTTTGTTTCGCTTTATCTGACATCTGTTGATTTAAAACTTTATTAAAGACATTTAATAAATCAGACAAGAAAACATTGGCCGAAGTGTTTCGTTTTGCTTTGATTTTCTTATTTTAAACACATAAGCTGAATGATTTGGAGTGACTAACACAAACAAACCCGTTTGTTTTTTAACATGGTTTATTTTGTGATTTTTTTTAAGGCAAAATACGAATAGCCACTAAAAGACTTATCTTTAGGCGATATGAATCTAATATTGTTGCTTTTATAATAAAAATACAATTATAGTAAAATGGCAAACATGGCTTTCTATTGGTTATACATTTCTACAGATGGTTACACTGCTTTCTATTATCACTCTAATTTCATTCAGGGAAAAAGTGAAAGTCTTAAGAAATTGTAAGTGAATGGGTAAATATTTGAAAAGAATGCTGGACTATCCACTGATAAAAGAAATTTAAAACAATCGGTAAAAGTATCTAAGATGGGATGAGGCCCGTTCTTATCAACATCAGTGAGAAGATGGCTTAGCAGTTACAGTCAAAACTTAAATGGAAATATCATTAGTCACAGCAATTCTAAAACAATTCTAAAGAAACAATATTGTAAATATATAGGGATATATGCATACACACATGGACATACATACATACAAAGGCAGTGTACATACATGTATATACACACACTTACCCTATTATAATTTAGAACAATTAGAGGTCACCTAGAGGATCCCTAATAAGGGAAGATTTAATTAATTCATTATAAAGCCATATTATTATACTTGATGCCAAAATTCAAAAAAATATATATACTACAAACTAGCAAAAAAACAGAACATTTACATATGTTTTGGGGCAAAAGGAAGGTCTAGAATTGTGAGTAAAATGCGTTTCTATCTCTGTTCAGCCTGATTTCCATATCATCAGAATTTTTTCAGGCATAAACAGTATTTGTTTTGAAAAAAAATTCCTTGATAACCATATCTGGAGTAGAATCTGAGGTCCCCAAGAACCTGATTAAATGTGACATTGCTCCCCAGAGAACTTCACAGTAGCACCATAGGCCATGCCAAAAAAAGAGAGAAACAAGGAGAGAGAGGACTGGAGACATGACAAGACATGGCCCTGAATGTCTGACCCCACTCGGTCATCCCTCATATTTTCATAGAGAAATCAGTGGATTTATAGCAAGAAAGGGAAAGACACGTTAGCTTCTTTGCTCTGATTGTCTTAGAAGGAAAATAAGAGAAGAAAGGGACATCCACCCTGTGGTTTAAAAAAAAATCTCAAACAACAGACAAAAAGCATGATCTAGTTAAGATTAATTAATTGTTCTCATGCTCAAGCATAAGCCATGGTTCAGCCACATTTGATATGGCCCAAATGAATATCCTACACCTTGAAGTCCAGCTGCTTCAGTAGTTGGTAGGGGATAATATGTTAACCAGGAAACAGGAACTCACAACATTGTTCATTATATTATAACCAAGGAACAGCTCACAAGCCCACCAAGATTCAAATGGATAAATCAACTGTAGTATGTTTAGACACTCAACTATATGTACCAATGAAAGCAAATGAACTATAGTGAATTGCATCTAAAGGATGGACCTTGAGCATGTAATGTTGAACAAAAACAAAACAATTACACGAACACATATGGCATATTTTGCATTGATATAAAGTGCAACACTAGGCAATAATATGATAATTTTAGTGTTAAATTTTTTTTAATTATCATGGAAGAATTTTTAAAAAATATCTAACGTGCAAGACTATTGCTATCAGAGTTAGGGTAGGAAAGCATAAAACACTACAGTCTGGAATTCCAACGATGTCTTAGAAACTTTGAGCATCTGAGACAGTAGGTATGGACCAAGCCCAATGGATGAGTGAATCCATTCTCCCACATGTCTGCTTTGGATACTCTGAATTAAATAGTCTGGAGCCATGCATTGAACAGATGTGTATGAGGGAGGATTAGAAAAAAAAGTTAAAATGATAGAAAGAACAACTATTCCAGCTGGGAACTAGGCAAAGGGAATGAAATGCACAAGCCGAAACCCCGGTTTTTCAACCGATGTGGGAAAAAGGTCAGGAGGGGAAAAAAACATAGGATCCTCCATGTTATCCAGAAAACACTGCTTTTGAGAAGAAAAGCACACAAAACAAATGCTATTTAGATTTTTAGTTCTCATTAAAAAGACTAAATCCGGGCAAATTTGAAATGGCTCCCTAGTTTGGGTCATAGGTGTTCAACAGCAGATAAAGGAGAAAGGTTGAATTTCCAGGCAGAGAACTAGTATGTCTTCATTTATATGAGAAGCTGTTAATAAAGTCGGAGCCTCAAAGTCTAAAAAAAGATGCCACCCAACTAGTGCAAATGGGGAGTTGGTAAGCCTTCTCTGATGGCTAAAATTAAAGTTGGTTTCTCTATTTTAATATAACTTCTATTAAGTGAATTAAAATGGATAAGTCTGTTAAACAGTTGCATATGTTATTATTTCTTTAAATTTACACAATGACTTCAAGAAGGAAGCTATAATTTTCCATTTCATGTAGGACAAAGTTGACTCTGAGATATTCAACAGCTTTGTCCTAGGCCATACAGCGGCTAAATGATATAGCTAGGTTACACACCCAAGCCAGAGTTCCCATGCTGAGCTATGACATTCCTGCAATTTCTTCAGCTTATGGCGTTTAAAGGGCATGTGCAAACTATTAGCTCAGAACTTTGATACCATCATCAAACATAGGTCTGCTTCCAAAATTTCTTCCCAAGTAGCTTTTAGTGTCTTCATCATGTGAAATCTTTGTTCATTCTTTTCCTTTTATACTTTATCATTGTTCTCAACCAGCATAATGTCCAAAATATAGAAGGTACTCGATTTATGTTTGCTTCATTGACGACAGGGTCTTACTCAACGTTTATAAGAGTTTACAGGCTATGCCTGGAATTCGGCTGCTCTAAAGAAGACTGTGCAAATACTATTACAACTGAAAAGGCCTAGTTAAGAAGCAAACATTTTTGAGGAGCAAGCCAGAGTAACAAAGAATTAAGAAAAAAATTTTAAAAACAGAGGGAGAGTTTAGAATAGGAATGCCAGGTGAATTATTCTCTCTGATCCCTGTACAAAAAAAGCAAAGACAAACCAGCTGAACAGCAAAGTATCACAGTGAACTCAAGCTTGGTTTTAAATGATTGTGACATAAGGAGAGATTGGATTTTAGTGTGTGGTTTTGTAAACTGTGTTCTGATGAGCGTTACTCTAGGAAAGACCTCGGGGCGTTCTGGGAGAGGCAAAACAACATAGCTCTGAGCCCCCATAGCAAACACATTTGTTTTCAACATCCATTCCCCTTTCTTTGTACTAATAGAATCCTACACTTAATCTGTAACAAAGGATCCAAGCCTGTTCCAGCTGACTCAGAGTCTAGCGCTGTCCCAGTAGATTCAAGTATGGACTGGCCTCCACAGACCCAAACTCTAGAACTGCTACAGTGTGCTTAGATCCCAAACCAGTCCATGAGACCCCAGGACCAGACCAGCTCTCACAGATCTAGCCTCAGAGGTCAGCACCTCTGAAGACGTTGGGTTGCAGAATCCACGTTCTAGGGCACAATTTTAGCAAATATTCCACAGCCATAGCTTCAGATCAACCCCAGTGGCAGTAGACACCAAGTCACCACTGATATTCTAGGCTCCAGACTGGTTCCCACACACCCAAGCTCTACTTCAGTACCAGCTAGTCCCAGGCTCCTAGTCATTCTGTGTCACCCCAGGATCCCAAAGACCTCAGGAATAGTTACAGCAATGACAACCTCACTTCCCAAGTTCCTTCATTAGACCCAAGGTTCAAGCCCTTCAAAGTACATGTTGGTTCCAGGCTACACCCTGAGAACTGAGGCTTCAGGACCACTTCTGCAGACCCAGACTCTGGGCCAGCCCCTGTAGACTCAGGCCCCAGGTTTATTACATGGTTCCAAATATGAAACTCATCTCAAGACGGCCCAGACACTGCAGAATAAGGTTCAAGGCCAATCCATGTAGGCACAGGTGTTAGCCCCATCTTAGCACATAGCCAAGTTTTTCAAATTCAGAATTAAGGCTCACCCCAGCAACAGTCCCATTCCTAGAGATACAAGCCAGAAGCCCATCCTTGAAGTAAATAATAAGTCCAGCTCAGTGGATCTAGGCTTCTGGCATGCTCACCTGCAAGGTGGAGTGCAAGGGCTACCTGACTGAAGACTCTTCTAGGAAGCCTGTCCTCAGACCATGCCAAATAGCATATCTAGAATCTCTCTGTGGGTAGAATAACTGGTAAGGGGCTTTGGCAAACAAAAATCAGTCTATAAAGACTGATTTAGCCCTCTACTTTATTTAAATGCACAAATATCAACCCAAAGCAAAAAAAAACCTGAAAAAAACACACAAATGTAACACTTCAAAAGAAAATAGAAATCTCCCAGTACCTGATCACAAAGAAATGGACATATATAAATGGTTTGACAAAGAAGGCAATGTCATTGTTTTGTAAAAGCTAAGGGAACTTTAATAAAATGCAGAGAACCAACTCCCTGAAGTCAGAAGAATAAAAAAGGTGGCCAAATGTGAAATTTAATAAAGAAACTAAAGCATACATAATACAATTATTGAGCTAAAAATATAATGTATAAAATGGAAAATCCAATAGAGAGCATCAATAACAGAATTGATTAGACAAAAAAATGTGATCTCAAAGACAACTTAAATGTAAAAATACAGTCTGCTATAAGATGAGTGTCCCCCCCCCCCCCCAGTTCCTATGTGAAAGGATGTTTCCTCAGGGAGACACTTCTGGTAGGTGGTAGGACCTTTGAGAGGTAAGACCTAGTGGGAGATATTTAAGTGACTGGGAACATGTCCTAGATGAGAATTGAATCAAAGTAACCCTTTTGTGTTTATAAGCGATTCGCTTCAAGTATTTCATTACAGTCACATGAAGCCAGCTAACACAACAAAAATTTTGTACCGATGAGTGAGGTTGTCATGGCTATAACAATGTCTGAAGATGTGAAGGAACCTTGGAATTGCTTAAGGAAGGAGTTTGGAAAAGTTTGGGAGAAGAAGCTAGAAAAAGCCTAAAATATTTAAATACCGGACTTAAGTATACTTTAGACCAAGTGGACATAATAGATACATATAAAACATTACATCTAACTGCAGATAAATTCCCATTTTTTTCAAGGGCACTGAGAACATACCCCAGGAGAGAACATATTATAAGCCACAAAACAAGTCTCAACAAACTTAAGATTTAAATTTAAGCAGAGATGACAATGATAGTCCTAAATCTAGAAGTAGAGGCCGTCACAGTGATTATCAGGGACTCAGGAAGGTAGTGGGAATTCAGCATATTTTGGTAAAAAAGTTAAGACATTTCAGATAGATAGGAGGAATACATTGGAGAGATCTCTTGTGCAGCACAGTAACTATCATTAATAACAACGTATTGTATCTTTGCAATTCCTAAGAGTGTAGATTTTAAGTGTTCACAGGAGCAAAAAAAAAGAAAAGTATGCGAAATAATGCCTGAAAGGGGCACAAAGCTAGAGAATGGGTCCTTCTAGAGGCTCCCTCATTCACGAGCCTGGTTGCTCAAAAGCTGATCTAGCTGAAACTATTTCCTAGAGATCTATACGTGGTATCTCTAGGTAGTGTGGACTCTCACATCATGGTATCAAGGTTCAGAAAGGAAGCATTCTGAGAAAGAACATTAGGACGCAAAGCCTTTGAAGAGAATGGGCAAAAGCTTTCTGGTTTTTCTCAACCTCTATCCAGAAATCACATGGCATAACTTCCCCCACATTTTATTTTTATTTATTTATTTATTTATTTATCTGTTTGTTTTATTTATTTTTGTGGTACTGGGGCATTCTACCTTTGAGCACTACTCCTAGCCCAATTTTTAAATTTCTTATTTAGAAACAAGGTCTCATTAGGTTGATGAGTCTCACTACTTGTTGAGGCTGTCCTTGAACCTGTGATCCTACTGTCTCAGCCTCTCAAGTACTGGGATTACAAGCATGTGCCAACACTACTGGCTGCATTATATCCTGTAGAAGTGAATCGGACTGGCCAGCCCCATCCAAGAAGATGCTCATTCACCATTTCTTGGTTAGGGAATGACATTGTAACAATGCCAAGAAACATGTGGGATGAGTGGTGTTATTGTAGCCATCCTTGGCTGATATAAATATAAGGGGTAAAATGAGTGATGTATACATGTATACCTCTTCCCTCTTGTACTCTGGTAAGATGTATGACCACAATGCACCAATGAATGAAAAAATTAAAAATATATATGCCTATAACTCCAGATCTTTTATTGAGAGATAACAAGCAACTATCGTTTTGAAACCATAGTTAGTTGAATTATACTGCTATGAAGAGCAAAAAAAATCCTAATTAGAGGTAGGATACACAAAATAGAAGAAATAGGCAGAAAGAAGACAGAAAGAAAGTCTATTCCCCAAACCAGTTCTCTTTCAGATCCGTGTCTCCCAAATTTTTGAGAAAACTGTAAATCTTAAAATTAACCTAAAATGGTATAATTACCCTGTGCATTGTTCACAAGGCAGATATGATATTTCGAGCAACCTATAATTTAGGGGGATTTCCAGTTTAGATGTTGATCAGATAATGGAGAGCACAACCTTCCTAAGAATCCAGAAGATGGCCAGACTTGCTTATAATCACCAGACTGATAAGGTCACCCTCACATATCTCCCAATTCCCAACTCTCACCAAGTTTTCTTTAAAAGAGGAGCCAGAGAGCCCCCTAATGTGTCTCTAACTTAAGGGATGGCCCACATTTTCCCTTTTAAGTATATTTCTTTCTTCTCTATCTATGTCTTTGACAGGCTGGTCCTGAAATTCTTTTTTATCACATAAGCCCCACTGTTCCTCTTTCTCCCAAACTAAGAATTTCCCCAGACCCTTCATGGAATCAAACCTTCCTCTGTGACAAACTGATAAAATTACTTAGCTCACCTTCAAATAAAGGCAACCCTTTTATTATCTGGTTTGTTCATTTAATATTGTAGGAGATTTTTTTTCAGGGGGGGGGGATGATAGCCTTAGATGTGGAGGTACAGGGATGCTGAGATATTTAATCTCTTGTCCTTTGGAAAAGGCTAGGCAGGGTTAGAGATAACCAGAACCCTGAGTTCTGGGCAGCTTCTTACATGAAGAATATTCTTCGGGGTATAAAAAAAGGGCCATTTAGGAAGAATACCATTGAGGAGAGAGCTTTAACTCAGTTCACATTTCCCTATAAAAATTTTATTTTGAAAAATAGCATACCCTCTTTCTCATCTTTAAGTTATCAAAAAATCTCATTATAAGTTTAAAATAATTGCAAAGGATGTACATTCCAGGCCATGAAAAACATGATTTCTCTCCCTCAGTACAAAGATACACACATGGCTGAGAAAGACTGGAAGCCCCATTGGTTTAAGGTGCCTGATTAATCATTACATGAAGCATTTCCTTTGTTGGTGGTCTCCTGGGGAGTTTTTATACCCCGAGGCAATGGGCCACAGGAAGATTTATGTGCAAGGAATATGCCTTTTTTTTTCTTTGAATGGGCTATGGTAGGGAGATCCTATAATATATTTTCTAAACTTGAATATTTTTGACAGTGAAAAAAGGGACACTATTAATAACTTTGCTAAGAAAGAGGGAAAAAAATGGAATATAAGGTGACCATCACATGAGAATGCTGCTGAGTTATCAGGTGAATCAGCATATGAAAGATAATTCCCCAGGTGTGGTGGCTCAGACTTGTAATCCCCAAGCTTGGGAGGCAGAGACAGGATGATCACACAGGTTCAAAGCCAGCCTCTCTGGCTTAAGAGACCCTGTTTCCAAATAAAATATAAAATAGGTCTAGGAGTGTAACCCATAGGTAGGAGGGTTCCATCCTTCATACCACCAAAAAAAAAAAAAAAAAAAAGATAATTCAAAGTTGAAGACCTGATGGTCATTTCCCTTAAAACTGTCCATTTTCAAAGCTCCTTGAAAAGTTTTCCAGAGCCTTTGAACTTTGTGGAGAAATGTTTTTTTTAAGTACATGCTCAGCCATCCTGGTTGTTAAAAGTACTACAACACTTCCATATATGTATGTTATTAAATAGAATAAAAGTAACGAGGGCAACCAATGAAAAGAATCATCTAAGTTCTAGTATTTGCATTTCATCTCAGAAACTACAAACAAGAAACCTGCGATTGATTCTAAGACATCTTCTGTCTGGCTTGGGTATTAGAATACAGAGCTGGAAGGCATGTTACAGAGGAGTTGAGATTTATTTTCAAAGTAGGTACATAGATAGTCTTGGACCATAAAATTCCTTATATGAGAAAGGAGACTTGCAATTTCTTCTGATATATTACAAACTGCCAAAGAAATACTAGTCTCTGCCCATAAAATAAAGTAGGGCCTGACCTCAGAAGACAGCCTACAGTAAGGCCATTTAGATGGACAGTTGTCACAGGTATATACATACAGAAGTGTAGAATGATATCCTCTTTGATGGGTTTGGGAAAACTTTATTTCCCAACATAAATCATCATGGAAGGCAACTGTGCCCATGGTCTGGGAGGAAGCCTCCTGCAAACCTGTTTAATAAGTAAAGAGGGAGGCAGCCGGGTGTGGTGGCGCACGCCTGTAATCTCAGCATTTGGGAGGCGGAGACCAGAGGATCTGGGTTCACGAACAGCCTCAGCTACTACTTAGTGAGGCCCTCTCCACCTTAGTGAGATCCTGTTTCAAAATAAAGAATAAAAGCCGGGCGTGGTGGCGCACACTTGTAATCCCAGCATTTGGGAGGCTGAGACCTGGAGGATCGCAGTTCGCGGACAGCCTCAGCTACTTAGTGAGGCCCTCTGCAACTCAGTGAGACCTGGTTTCAAAATAAAGAATAAAAAATAGGGCAGGGGTATAGCTCGGAGGTCGAATGCCCCTGGGTTCCATCCCCAGACCTGCAAAAAAAAAAAGAATAAAAAATAGGGCAGGGGGTGTGGCTCAGAGGTCAAATGCCACTGGATTCCATCCCCAGACCTGCAATAAATAAATAAATAAATAAATAAATACATAAATAAAATAATAAGTAAAGAGGGAAAAATCTAGCAAAGTAGTGCCATGTCAAATGCCACTGGGTTCCATCCCCAGACCTGCAATAAATAAATAAATAAATAAATAAATACATAAATACATAAATACATAAACACATAAATACATAAATACAATAATAAGTAAAGAGGGAAAAATCTAGCAAAGTAGTGCCATGTCTTCACCCTTCCCCTTGAAAACTTTTTTTTTTTTTTTTTACATAAAGCTCGAGTTTTATTTTTTTCTCGGTTGAAGATTCATCTTAACATGCATGCATTTTAAAACAGTAACAGGTTCTCGAACCATTTCGAATAGACATGAGACAAGTACAGGGTGTTGAAAATTCCTATTTAAAAAATGGTACTTGCAGTGGGAAATTGAGAAGTCACACATGTGGTGGGTGGTAGTGTATCCTGCTTCCCCAAAAAGTGACTCCAAACTTCATTCACATTTTTTTTTTTTTGCTTACAATGATTTGACTGATGCTATGTATTCTGAGCCCTTAAAAACTTTTAACATGAGCAATCTAGCACTACCCTGCCAACTCCCCTTCCCAGATCCTTCTCCTTGAAGGGTAGACGAGGCCTTAACAGAAAGTTCCACTATCATAGGGCAGCAAGAATCTCTAAGCACACTCTTCCTTTTTAAAATCTGTCCTTTCCTCTTCTTTGCTTTACCCCTTTCTGCCTTGTCTCTATGGTCATTTGTGGGCTCCATCTGCTCACTGTCTCGTGTTTGACCAAGATGTCTTCTTATTAGTCTCAGTATGTGGGGAGATATATGGTGCTTCCTCATTGGTAAAGAAATCAATGAGCTCATGGCCTGGGAAACTGAAGACATGTCCATCTACTTTGCATGTCTGTCTGTCTGTCTGTCTGTCTGTCTGTCTGTCTGTCTGTCTCTACCTCCTAGAATCACCCAAATGAGAGCATCTTTTCAGGTATGAGAAGAGACATTCACAAGAGAGGAATAGAAGCAGGGAAAGAAGAGAGTTAGTATGTAGGCAGCCAATTCATTCTTTCTTATGTGTAGCATGATTCCCCATCACCTAGTAGCTATCAATTAACAGGAAGTTGTTGGTAGAATTTTTTTCTTTTTTCTTTTTTTTTTTTTTTTGTGGTACTAGGAATTGAACCCAGGGGCATTCCTACCTCCAAGCTACATGCCCACCCCCATTTTTTATTCTTTATTTTGAAATAAGGTCTCACTAAGTTGATGAGCATCTAGTCTCACTACTTGCTGAGGCTGTCCTTGAATCTGTGATCCTCATGTCTCGGCCTCCTGAGTACCGGGATTACAAGTGCGTACCACCACGCCCAGCTAAGTTGTTGAAAAACTTGATGTCACTCTTTTCTTCAGCTCACAAAGCAGATAGGGTTTTCATATATCTAGTGACATATGTCCAATGGAAGACCACACGAATGAGCTGATCAACATACTATTTTAGAAAATGAATGGTTTTATAAATGAAATGTCCTTCAGATAATATAACTAAGTAAGAAAACTGCATTCTATATAATTAGCTTCCTTAGACAAAAAATATGATATATCTAACATTTGACTTATAGTATAAATTAAATTACTGTATGACTTGAACATTTTGAATATTATTTTTTTGGCTATTTTATATCCTAAGGTGAAGTAGCCATCCTGTATGCCTGGATGATTTGCATAATTTTTTCATTTACTAATGCAATGAATTAAGCATTGGCAGAACTTTAATGAGCTTGTCTTGCATTTTCTCTTAAGATATACATATTGGCAGAGTTATCAAGGATAGTTAACAGCTACCTCATTTTGGAAGTAGAAAGACAAGAAATTTCAAGAAAAATCAGACTTGTTCTTGGGAGTTTCAGTAATTCTGAATTGCCACAGAATATCCATTTTCACCCTGCACCATTGAAGAATCTTTCATTATCTTCCTTAATGAGATGAATTCCAGGACACACCAAGTACTTATCTAACATCTCAGAAGTTAGCGCCACGAAGTCACTGGTTATTCTGATTACAGTGGGGCCCATAATGTTTTACCAAGATATTCACAACCTAATCCTCAGAATCTGTGTTACTTTACATGGCAAAGGAATTTTGCAAATGTGATTAAGAACCTTCAGATAAGTAGATCATCCTGGATTTTTTTAGGTGGCCTTTAAATGTAGTCACAAATGAAGAAGATCCAAGCATAATTTTGAAGATGCTGTGCTACCAGCTTTGAAGATCAGAGGACAGCCCTTAAGCCAAAAACATAGAACGAATGTGGCTACAGAGATAGAAAATGCAAAACAAACAAAAAAAAAAAACCAGGGGGGGAATAAAGATTTTCCTCTAGAGCCATATGAAGGAGTGTAGCCCTGTTGCCACCTTAATCTGGGCTCAGTAAAACTCCTGTCAAAGATCTAACATCCAGAACTGTTAAGTGAATACATTTATGTTGTTTTAGGTCTCCAACTTTGTGGTCTTTTGTTACATCAGCTATAGGAAACTAATACGGTAACATGCAAAAAGGCTCCAAGAAAACATTTAGTCGGTCTACGGGAGGCCTCACTGAATTTTGAGATGTTGACAAGACTTTCAACTTCAAGTGAACTAACCAGGCACTTATAAAATATCAGGATTTCTCTGTAGCAGAGAAAGGGAAGCAAAAGGGGGGCCCTCTGAGTGTCCCTGCTTACTATACAAATAGCACATTGGCTGACACTCTTGAAACCTCAGGGAATTGCTCAAAGAACTGGAAATCTTTAATCAAAATAGTGAGTTGGAGAAGAGGACCAGCGTCTCAGAAGGCAGGCAGAATATTTACAGCTTCACTAAAGGCTACTAAAAATCACAGAGTGGGGGAGTGTGTTCAGACCAGCATTCCTTTTCTGTGGTTTTGACCACAGAACCTCTGTGGATCTTACATTTCATGGCAACTATGAAATCTACTCCCGCATGTTTGGAACCTCAAATATTTCTCTAGATCTTTGGCTTGCAAGACGGATCCAAGTAAAAATTACGAGGTGGTCAGTATTTTCGGATGTTGTCGTACTAACCTAGCTCTTCGGGTCTCTGTGCGTTGAACCACTGGCTCATGTCCAGGTGGCATAATTCCTTTTAGGAAGCAGTACTACAGCTAAATGAGCACTGATCTTAAGAGCCCAGCATCATCTGATTGGGGATGGGGAAGAAAATATGAAAGAAGGTTTAAATGTTGGATTAGTGCAAGAATGTCAAATAGGTTTTAAAGTTAATCCTTAGAAGTCTCCTTGAAATCGCAAGTGTAACACCCATGACTCTTTTTTAAAGAATTTTCTGATCTTTGACTTCTATTTTTCTTATTTGGCTTCTTTTACTTTCATTGGCGAGATAGAAGATATATGAGTTGCTAGGTTTTAAAGTATGGAAAGTGGCTGAACAACCTAGAGTTTTCCCAGTGGTTTCTAAAATAGAACAGTACCTATTTTTCATCCTTAACCCCAAACCTAAAAGCAGGTTATTTGTAAATACAAAATACTCTTTGTATGTATGTGGTAGTGGGGCTTGAACCAGGAGCATTCTGCTTCAAAGCTTTACTTTCAGCCAATCTTAAATTTTTGGTTGTTAGTTTTTTGTTTCGTTTTGTTTTATTGTAGTACTGGGGATGGAACCCAGAGGCATTCTACCTCTGAGCTATACCCCTAACCCTCCTTCTTATTCTTTATTTTGAAACAAGGTCTTGCTGAGTTGCAAAGGGTCTCACTAAGTAGCTGAGGCTGGCCACTGTGATCCTCCTGTCTCCACCTTCCAAATGCTGGTGTTAGTTTTTTTGTTTTTTTTTTGTTTTTTTTTTTTTTGGTGGTACTGGGGTCCTGGAAGCCCTTCTACCTCTGGGCTACACTCCCAGACCTATTTTTACATTTTTATTTGGAAACAGGGTCTCCTAAGCCAGCGCACGCGGCTGGCTTCGAACCTGCGCGATCCTCCTGTCTCTGCCTCCCGAGCGCGGGGATTACAAGCGTGCGCCACCACGCCTGGCTCTGTTGTTAGTTTTTGAAACAGGGTCTCACTAGGTTGCTGAGAGTCTCTGTGGGTTGAGAAGACTGACCTTGAACCTGCAATCTTCCTGTCTCAGCTTCCCAAATACTGGGATTATAGGCATACACCACCGTGCCTGGCTTAAAAATACTCTTTACAGATGAGTAAATAGACATTTAAATTAAATGATTAGAAAAAGTTCTATCTGGAAAACAATCAAGTAATTGTCCTTGGATGTAAATAAAAACAAGAAAGTCAATGTCTAGGAGCTATGTAGTTCCATTGATAAGAATACTGGTAGAAGGGTAGGAAGTCAATATTTGAATCTCAGGCTGCACTACACACTATGTAACTTGCGACAAGACACTTAATTTTTCTGAAATACATTTCACTAACTCATAAAATTATGGTAATTATACCTATCTCCTAGGGCTATTTTGAGAAGAAAAAAATCATATACACACACTGGTATTTGTATATACATACACAATACCTGTAAAAGGGCTTAGTACAGAGCTTATTGGGAAATAGCAAATGTTCAATAAATATCAGCTGCTTTTAGGTGACTGTGAAGCCAGTAAGAATGTGAGTAAAAATACTTCATTAAATTATAACTTGTCATCTCCTGGCTGGACAAATGATGACTGAAGGAAAAAGCTAATCAGACATATTGAATATGGAACTGGTTACTAAGGAAAAATTTATGAAAAATATGTGTAACATTTTAATATTATTATGAAAAAATGGAATATATTTAACATCAGATGAATAGAAGTGTATACCGAAAGCATTAGTATAGTGTGTGTGTGTGTGTGTGTGTATGTGTGTGTGTGTGTGTGTGTGTGAATGACACTGTTCTGAAGCGACTCTGTACTTTTCTTCTTCTTCCTCTATCATAAATTTTCCACCCAGCAAACATTTCCCTGCTTAAATCACCCCAGCCGTTTCCCA
Source organism: Muscardinus avellanarius (assembly GCF_963383645.1). Lineage (NCBI taxonomy): Eukaryota > Metazoa > Chordata > Mammalia > Rodentia > Gliridae > Muscardinus > Muscardinus avellanarius. Next base: position 11,868,898 of record NC_137804.1, read on the forward strand.
TCACTTTTACATAAAATACAAACTCCTTACTCTAGATTGCCAAGGGCTGCGTACTGACTCCTTCCTTTTTCTCTGACCCTGCTCTCTCCACGTTCTCCTAAGCTCCAGGAACCCTGGCTTTCTCCCTGTTTGTTGAACATCAAGGCTCACTCCACCTCCGATCCTCCACACTGTATCCTCTGCTCTGGGTGGTCTTCCTCCTTGCTATCTGACTTTTCCATTCAGATCTCAGAGAAAGCCTGGCTTCTGAAGTGGGACTTTGCTGACCACATAATCTCAAGGCAGCCACCCTGTTATTCCCTATCACGATGACCTACTTTAAAAGTGTCTTTATAGCACTGAACATTATTATATACCTTTTTTATGTGTTTGCTTCTTTTTACTCATTTTTGTGAACATCTGGGTAAGTACTGGCTTCCCCAGTCCTTTGGATAGAAGTTCCACAAGAATGAGTTGGTCCTATACAGTTATATCTCTTTCTCAAAAAGAATGCCCCAACAAACATAATAACTGAATCACGATGCTTAATAACTTTTGATGAAAAAAATAGATGGCTTATAAATGAATGGTAATTATTTAGGTCTTTTTTCAAATTTTTTCTAAAAAGTAGCTAATACTATCCTTGCGGATATACCCTTGCACATGTTCATTTAAATGTCCAACATTTAATTGCTGAGTTGAAAAGTGAGTTTAATTTAAATTTTGATAGTGATTTCCAAATTGCCTGGGAACAAAGTCACACAAATTTACATTTTGAGTGAATTCTTTGGGTTTTCTTTTAAGTAACGTTATGACATGTTGTTTGGGACATATTCTCTCAATTTGGAAGTCCTGGGTACTTCATAATGCACAAAACTTGAAATCTAAACAGGATAGGCAAAGTGCAGACGTCTACAGCAGAACTCTTGAGTCGCTGCAGAACCCATGTCTACTAGGACTGACCAACTGGAAGAATTGCTAGAAAAGACATGAAGGGCTCACTTTCAAATCCACTGCCCAATAGTACTGCGCTTAGGGAATTAGTAGTAAACAGAGATCTTCCTAATCAATATTCATCATGATCATTTTTAAGCATTGAACATATATTTTGCAATAAAGTAAAAATCTCAGTTTATGAGGACTGGATTGGGACACATGAAAAACCATATTGGCAGAAATAGGAACCTTATTATTCTCAAAGGTTTTCAGATTCCATGAGTTCATTCTTCCCCGAAAAATCTTGTTTCCTTTGCCCTTTGAGACATCTAGACCAACATTCTCAAAGTTCTCTATTATAATGATTAAAAAATATATCTGTCTTTTCCTGTCTATACAAATCTACTGGGCTACTGGTGAACATGAGAACATCCAGCACCCATCAACTCATCTGTGCCATTTTGAATGGCTCCTTCTCTCACACATAGCAAGCAGTTAACTCGTTTCATAACCAATAGCCAAGAGGAAGCCAGAAGAATAAAACCAGAGACACACAGACATTCATTCTCCATGCCATGCCATTCTGAAAATCCTGCCAAACTCTGTTATTTAAAAAATAACTTTAGATGAAATATCAAATGTCAGTAAAGATCACCCAAATATACGTCCTTTAAACACTTAAGACCTTCTCCACTGTTAATCTCGCACTCAAGGGCAATCTAGTGATTAGAAAAACAGCCCAATTAGCAGATAAATAGCAACTCCAGGTTTAAGATGTGCCTGCATAAGGCATCCAACTGACTAAATACAGAAAAACAGGGTACTTACCGCAGGGTGTCCGGTACAGTACGTGTAGCTGGCATGGGACTGGTAGTGCAAGCTCGCTCGTGGAAAGGAGTATGCATTCCAGGATGGTTGGCTGCTGTTCCACTGGGAGCTGAAGCCAGGGCTCATGGTTACTCGTGACTTACTGGTTTGATAGGTTCTCACTGTGGAGCTAGACTATCAGAAAGAAAGAAATGCAATGTAAAGACAGCTCTGTATAAAACTCAAGCCAGCTATATATAGCAGCATGCATTTTCATAGAAGAGCCTGGCAGAGGGCTCAGCTGACCAGGGAAATGGCTGATGGCTTAAGAGGAAACATTAAATACTGCTCTGATTAAGATAAAAGTGTTTGCTCGCTACTACAATTTTGACTGGATCACAAAGCACAAAGCCCCATTGAAATTGATCTCATCAAAAACAGGTCCCCGCCCCCCAGTTGCAACATGCAACTCTATCTTGCAGAAATGAGTTATGCTTTAGTGTCAGTAGCACCAATGACATAAATGTCCATCAGTGTTCACCTTAGAAATTCACCATTGGTTTCATCTGAATCCAATAAATAAAAATCTTAATTAATGAGGATTAGATGGGGGGTGCAAATTGGTGCCCAAGTCTAAATGGGCTCCAAATTCTATTAGTCAATTGCTCTCCTGGAGAGACAATAGCTTAAATCTGGACATACTCCAACCGATTCCCATTCTACTGCCCAAAGACAGCAAAATGGTGAAGAATTTGAAATTTCCCTACACCACAACCTTTTCTATTAACATAACTTCAAAAAAGAGGCATAGCAAAGTATCAATTTCCCAAATGTTAAATATATCTGGTTCATAACTGCATATAGGATAGAATTTACTGAAAATAAAACTCACTTGTATCTTCTGTCCTTTGTCCTCAAATGACCATGGCATATAAGGCACATAATAGTTTCTTTTCAGAGAACACTTTCTATCATCAAATTGCAAAAGCCACTTACCCTAGTAGCACAGTAACTTTCACAATAAATTCTATTTATAAATCTATGGGCCCATGCCAACTCAATCACTGGGAAAATGTGCTAATCGCATTGCTATTATATTCAGGAAACCCAATGGGGAAGAAACTTTTATCCAAGATTGTGTTTCCCATTGGGTTAGATTCTGATATCATTAGACACTTAGAAGAACAACTTTTCTGAGCACATACTCGAGCATCTTGGGATAACCAGACCTCAGCAATTTAATCATATTCAGTGAGGCCATTTGTCTCAACAGAACTCAAAAGTATTTGAAAAATAAAAGAAAATTTAAATCAGTGTTCAAATGGCAGTTAACAATTTAAAATATTTAATAAAAAACTGGGGATGACAGAATCATTGACATAGCTAGACTTACTTGGTTGTCTGTTTTCCTATTCCCATTCCTAATTAATATGCTAACCATGTAGGCTAACCGTCTATACAATAAAAATAGCTTAAATTTTCAATGAGATATAGAGAGAGTTATAATCCATTTTTAGGACAAAATTGTATTGGAGAAATAACAGTGGAGTTTTATGAAAGTAAGATACTTGTTGGTTCTATGTATAGAATCTCTATTTACATGAATACCTCAAATTTATGTACCATATATGCAGTTGCTTACAAAAAGTAAACCCATCACTAAATTTACTTTGGATCTCCAAAGTTCTTTTATCTATGCTTACTAAAATCCATCACTTTTGATAACTCAATTTTGTAAGTACAAGGTTGAGGTGGATAGTCACATGGTTGAGTTTTTTTTTAATTAGTTTTCACATCTATATTGGCTTCAAAGCCTTAAATTTCATGCACAAGTAAGTTTGCAACCACCTCCAGCTCCTCCTTTAACTATGTTCCTAAGTAGGGTCAGGCTCTCCTCAATGGGTTTATCCAGGGGGTCTTCCTCTTACAAAACTTTCTCTCCCTCTTTTATACAGTTCATGCTCCAGTTGTGCCTCCTACATCGGTCCATCCTGATGCCATCAGCTTATGCCCTTAACACCCCCCTTCAAGAGCCCACACACCACTGCTGAAACATATTAGCATGCGAGTTTGCTGCTGTTTTATAATAATATTCCATATGTATAAATCTCAGCCTCCCAATGAGCTCTGGAGAGCCCACTAACACCAAGATACCGTATGCCTTTTCCACAGCTAAGGAGTTCCATCCTCCTTCATCTTGCAAGCCTCCAGCAGTCTTTACCCTTTCTTCATGACAACCATCTTCCTTTAGACTCCTTGTCCCCTCTGACTATCTTTTTGTATCACAACTTGCTACTTTTTTCTTTTTCCTCTCTAAATGAGGTAATTTTCCAGGGCTTAGTCCTCAGCCCTGTGTTCTAAATCCTTTTAACTTCTCCCCTTAGTGATACTATTCTTGGTCAAAGCTTTAAGTATTGCTTGGAAGAAGATGACTCTCAGACATAATTTAACGGTCCCATCTCTCTCATGAATGCCAGCCCTATATTTTAAAATACCTTTTAGATATGGATTATCCAGAAGATATTTTAAAATATCTGTCAATCACCCAAAGGGAGGTAAATTTCAACTACCATTCTTAAAATTATATGAATTAATTATTTCACTCTAAAATTTTACTTTCCCCAGAACTTAATCATTTTAAGGTTCTGAGAACATTTTAAAGTCAACTTCCTTTAAAGCTTAGCAACTTTGACTTCTTTATTTCTCCTCCAAGTTCAGCTATCAGTCTTATCAAATTCCATTACATTTTTAAAATAGTTTTGAATTGATTCATCCTTTCCATTTCTATTACCACTACCTATTTTTAAGATTTATATCAGTTTACATTGGAGTCATTAAAACTTAAATCAAGAGCCTTCTACCTTAAGCCTTGATTGAGCTCTCATTGTGACATGAGATTTAGATCTTCTAAAAACTTGTTTTTAAGCTTGGTGTGGTGATGCATGCTTGTAACACCAGGGATTTAGGACACTGAGACAGGAGGATACGGGTTCGCGGCCAGCCTCAGCTACTTAGCGAGGCCCTCTGCAACTTAGTGAGACTGTTTCAAAATAAAGAATAAAAAGTAGGGCTAGGAGTATATCTCAGAGGTAGAATGCCTCTGGGTTCCATCCCCAGCACCACCACCCCCCCAAAAAAAATTGCTTTTATTGTGTAACTCCATTTGAAAAATGTACAGTGACTTTTCATTATTTAAGAGACAAAGTCAAAACTTCCTAATCTCTGAGATTCTTTCTACTTTCACCCTAACTGAAATTGTAATGACTATTTTTTGTTCCTTTTAATAAAAATATCTCAAGCACAAGATAGATTGTTACTCTAAATATGGACTGCATGTTCATGCCCTTATCATAGCCACCCACCTTTTGAAATGCCCTCACCTTCTCTTAGTTCACATTTCAATGACTTGCCAGACTACATATCTTCTGGAAAACCCATTTCGACCATCAGCCCACAGCGACTTTGCTTCTCCTTAGCATTAAAGCATTGGCATTACTGGGTTTTTCTGCTCTGTTCACCTGATATTTTCATTGTGTCTACCCAGGAAATTAGAGTCAGAACTTTATTAACATAACTCGCCAAATTATTTAAATAGTTTTTCCCACAACAATTTTATGTGTCAGCACACATCTTTGGAGACAGAAGCATATCACAACTCAAGAACCTGAGTACAAGTAATTCAATTTGGAATTGATCCCAGAGAAAATCAGTAGAATTAACCCATAGGGATAAAGAGTAATCCAGTAAGTTTGTATGACTGAGTAAGTTATTCCTATGGAGATCTGAGGCTTTGTTCCACTGGGGAACTTTGGGAGACAGTGTAGAACACTACATGGGCTTATACCATACAACTAGCAAGGAAACTAGAGGATTTTGCCTACTATTCTCATTTTTAATTATCTGAGAGCTGCTCCTGGAAGCATTCATTCTTTGGCATTCTTGCCACGCTTCAGACATAGGCCAAACAATAGTTCTCGAGTAGAATGCCCCAAAACACTGCTGACATGCTCTGGAAAAGCATGTGCCAAGATAGTATGGGCAGGGCAAGTATAGATAGTATCTGCTCACAAATGGCTGACTCCCTGACCTTCTTTGTGTCTGGCATGGAACTCCAGATACTCATATTATCTTCTTTTAGAATTATTGAGAGGATGAGCTCAAAAACATTGGTCAAATTGCACCATCATTATAGAATTAAAAAGAATAACCCACAAAAGAAGTCACTGGGGTATCCAGTAAGTATGCAAAAAGGTATTTAAGATCATTAATCATGAGGAAAATGTAAAATAAAAGTAAATATACCAGTTCATATCATTAGTATGGCTAAAACTAAAAAGACTGCTGACACTAAATGTTAGTGAGTTACTGTGAACCTGGAATTTTCATATATTGTTCGTGGCAATGTAAAGTGAAGAATTGTTTGGTAATTTTTTTGGGTCTATATTCATTTATAAAATTAACAAGTGTATATTTTAGGATCCAATAATTCTATAACATTTTATGCCCCAAATATAATACATATATAGAAAATAAATTCGATAACAATGCAAATAATAGTTTTATTCATAGTATCCCCGAACTAGAAATTACCTACATTTCTGTCAATAGTAGAATGGATTTATATATCTGGAATATATTAATATAATGAAATACTATTAAGCTATCAAGAAGAACAAACTTCTCAGACACAATATGAATAAATCTCCAAATCATTCCAAGAAGATAGGACCAGAAGAATAGAGATATGTGATTTTATCTATATGAGATATTAGATTAAAAAGCTGATAAAAAGATATTAGAGCCAGGCATGGTGGCACACACTTGTAATCCCCATGCTTGGGAGGCAGAGACAGGAGGATCGTGCAGGTTCGAAGTTAGCCGTGCACACTGGCTTAGGAAACCATTTCCAAATAAAAATGTAAAAATAGGTCTGGGAGTATAGCCCGGAGGTAGAAGGGCTTCCAGGAACCCCAGTACCACCAAAAAAAAAAAAAAAAAAAAAAAAAAAAGATATTAGATAAAAAGGTGATGAGAAATGTTTGCTATTTTATTTGGTGCAATTATTACATGAACACATATACTTACCAAAACTCATCAAATTGAACAGTTGAGACCTGTGAACTTTGCTATCTTAATTATATTTCAACCAAAGAAAATTCTCTAATATTGCAAAACACTGATTCTGAATTTTCAGTGAAAACAAACAATAGAAATGCTTCAGAATCCAGAAGTCTAGTGATCCAAACTGTCTAGTTTTCAAGATGCCATAATTGGCTACTCTGAGTTCTACTATCTTTTCCCTCCTTGGCATGCCCTCGGAGAGCAATGCCAGGGAGCATCTAACAGCCAGAAGGCAGACAGCCAGGGAGAAGAGCAGAGAGTCTGGATAAAGAGCTTCTGAATAACTGAGAGCCGGCGGCATCATCCTGTGTCTGCCAGCAGGTCAGGGGTCAGGACTATTGGAGGAGAAGAATGGAGTGCTGGACAAAAGAAGGACCCTCGTACACGTGTCCAGATACTGCAGAGCTCTGGAGAGCTCTTGCTTTTCTCTCTGTTCATTCAGCACTTGCAAAAAGGAAGAAAAGAATCGGCAGAAGGAAAAGGTACGGTGGGGGGATGGGGGGAGTAGAGGGAGGCAAAGAGGAAGACGGGATTAACCAACACTGTCATTCCTAGACACAAGTGAATGAGTGCTAGACACAAACCAGGAGAGCTACACCTCCCTGCAGCCTGCTAGCTAGGATGCTGCTTCAAGTGACTCATGTTTGGACTTTAGTGACTTATGTTGCAGAGGACAATATTAAGAGGCAGGGCCTATTAGTGTGTGCATGCTATAGGTGGGTATATAGAGGCAGAAATAAGTTGAGTGACTTAAAATTAAAGGTCATATAACTACAAAAATGTTGACTTGGGACTCAAACCTGGGCAAGGATTTCAGAACCCATGGTCTCAAATATTCTGCCAGAGTGCTGACTTTGAGTTCTTCCTAAAGCAAATCCTAAGATAAGGACTGTCTTTAAATAAATACATATTCTTATTTATTTATTAAATATGCATATATATATATATATATATATATATATATATATATTCTGTTGAGAGAGGAAGAATAAGAACAAAACAGAAAGGAAGGAACAGAGAGACTAGGTGAGAAAATAAAAATGCACTACAAAGCAAATGTGTTCTATTGAAATCTATACTATAAGGTAAATGGCACAAGAATTCTGCAAAGAACTCTGGGGAACATTTTAAATGCCACCTAGAAATGTCCACTGAGAGATGTCAGGCTTGAACATTTGCCAATAGATAAGGGCTGACCTGATGAAGATTATCACCAGTAGTACTTCCAAGCTGAGTTTGGGCATGGAGAATGAACTCTCTGTGCTACACAGAAAGCACTGAACCAGAAAATGGAAACACATGCAGTTAACTTCAGGTATGATGCTGTTAAGAACTAGATGAATAGGAATGGTCCTTCACAGTTGCAGATGAAATCAAAGATGGGCTAGGAATATGGATGGGGGATATGACGCAGTTACTACAAACACTTTTCTAGGAATCGGTGCAATGTTGGTATCTGAAATAGCTGCATTGATTGAGCAGTTGCTGCTATGTGTTTTCCATGCATTAGCTTTGTGTCCTTAGAATAACCCAGTGATGTAGGTGCTGTTATTCACATTTTTCTGACAAAAAGACTGGGGTGTTTTGAGGTCAAGAAACTGTCCCAAAGATACACAGCCAGTGAGAATACAGAGCTAAAGGTCAAAATTACAATGTACACACAGAGCTAGGACTGATTATGTGAACCACAAGTTGCCCTCTCCAAAGAACAAAGCTCAAGAATGAACCACATACTCTGTTGTGAAATCAAAAGAAAGTAAAATTATTATGGCTATATGTAAATTTATAGAGAAAGTCAATGAACACAATCTGTTAGACAACAAAATCATGAAGACCACTCACTGTTGTAGAGTCATACCTATCATTTCCCCCTGTTGGTAATATGATTATCATATGATAATAAACTAAAGTGGACTATTCAAGCTTAGTTATCAGAGATGATGCAATAGTCAACCTAAGTTGCTCACAATTTTCTCCTTTAAAAGTTGTTGTTAGCTGGGTGTGGTGGGACACGCTTGTAATTCCAGCATTCGGGAGGCTGAGACAGGAGGATCGTGGTACCTGGACACCATCAGCTACTTAATGAGGTCCTCCGCAACTTAGTGAGACCCTGTTTCAAAATAAAGAATAAAAAATAGGGGAGGGGATGTAGCTCATAAGTCGAATGCTCCTGGGTTCCATCTCCAGACCCACACACACAAAAAAAAGTTGTGCCAGATGTGTTGGTACACATATTTAATTCCAGTGTTTGGAAGGCTGAGACAGAAGGTTTCCAGATTCAAAGCCAGTGTGAGGTTACTTAGCAAGACCCTGTTTCAAAATAAAAAAAATAAAAGAGGGCTAGGGATGTAGCTTGGAGGTAGAATATCCCTGGGTTCAATTCCCACTACCCCCCCAAAAAAAAATGCTACTATGGGATGTAGCTTAGAGAGAGAGAGAGTACTTATTTGTCATGCCCAAGAACCTGGGTTTAATTCCCAGAACTACAAAAAGCAACAACAACAACAACAACAACAACAAAAATTTGTTACTATCATTGAAGAAAAATCACAAGGTAATTTAAGAAAAAGTCAATAAAATCATGCATAAATTCCTTTTAGTATATTCCAATGGTAACTTAAAATACTGCTAAAGTTAGTTTTAAGGAGAATTTATTTTTTGTATTAAATAATAATAAAGTATATAAAATATATTACTTATACTAACAAAACAGATAGCCCTACAATAATTATTGTAATAGATATGTTTCTCCAGCCTTACCAGCCCTGATTAGCAGCCCTGAGAATCTTGCTACAGCTAGTACTAAAGCATTTCCTTATCAGACATGCTTATTCCAAGTGACTTCTCCACCCAACTCGAGTCTGGATGAAGAGGTTGTAACCTGAATCAACAAAATGCCCTCATCTGGGAATATAGAATTGTCATGCAACAAATGTCTGTTGGGCACTTGAACTAAATAGTGAAATAAAGAAAGAATTGGAGTTTGATTATGTGAATGAAGAAACAAACAAAGCCCATCTGGAAAGAGCCAGTAGAGAATGAGAATTAGAGAGAGGGAAAGAGGGAGGAAGGGAAAGTAAAGACAGTAACAGAGGCCAGAGATGATGCTGTGCAAAGGAGAGAGAAGGAATGCTTCAGAGCTTGATGTCTTTATTTGGGGCGCCAAGTTTCTTCCAATACCCAGATGTTCTATCAACTCTGAGTTCTACATGATACTCTCTTGCCAAGATACTGAGTTCTTCCTTTTTGCTTAGGTGATCTTAAGTGGAAATTACAGTTAAATGACCATTGATAAGACAAAGGGAAGGTAGACTTGTTAAAAGAAGTATATTTGAGAGACTATGTGATCCTGATGGATAGGGAATCCAAGGACATTCTGGTTCCCATTATCCATGTAACATGTATCATAGAAAAAGCCTATGTGTCATTCTCTTAAGACTCTGATCTTTCCTTTGCTAGGTTGAATGGACTTCTCTTCCTAACAACCAGGTGGCTACTGGTTGTTATGGTCAGATACAGAATGTCCTCTGAAGAGGTCAGGGTTGACATAAGTAAGTCAGGAGGGTTGTAATCTTATCAGTAGATAAACTCATTGTAATGAATTTATCTGGGTGATAATCTAAGCTTATGGGTTGTGGCTAGAGAAAGTAGGTCCCTAGGGGTATGGCCTTAGGAATTGTGCTTATGAATCCCCTGCTTGCTGGTTCTCTCTTTCTTCCAGCCTCCAGAATATATGAGAATGGAACATTACTGTCTCTTTCCCTCTCTCTCTCTCTTCCTCTTCCTTTACTTTCTGCCACCATGTCCTGAGCCTCAAACCCTGACCTCACATGAACATTATCTCCAAGAAACTATGCACCAATAAATCTTTCTTTCTCTAAAGTGTGGGGTTGGTCATTTTGAATTATAGCGGTAAGAACATTGAGACACTAGTATTTGCCCTTGTTTATATATCTTCATTTTCCTGTATAAAACATATGTATTACCCCCTTTTTTTAGCTTTTTAAATCAGCACTTCCAGAACACATTAGGCACTTGGTGATGTACCAGTGAAGACATTTAAGTTGTTTGAACTCTAAAGCAGGAATTATACCAGAAAGGATAAAATGTGTGAATTAAATATTACTCATAAATAATGACACTGAAGGTTGATCAGTCAGTTTAAAGCACTGCAAAAGCCGGGCATGGTGGTGCACGATTGTAATCCCAGTGCTTGGGAGGCTGAGACAGGAAGATCGCACAGGTTCAAAGCCAGCCTCAGCTACTCAGTGAGGCTCTCAGCAACTTAGTGAGACCCTGTTTCTAAATAAAGTATAAAATAGGTCTGGTAATATAGCCCAGAGGTAGAAAGCTCCTGGGTTCCACTCCCCAGTACCATACACACACACACACACACACACACACACACACACAAATAAAAAAAAGAAGGGGGATTGATTTTTTAAAAAATTGCACTACAAAGCACATGTATGAAAGGCAAACCAGAGTGTTGTTGAATATTTGTTTAAAATACATCATTCTTGCCTTGCTTCTACTTCTAAAAAGAGCATCATGAAAGTTACCCACATCTATATTTTTATAACCTTACCCATTGTTAGTTTTATATTTTTTGCAGCACTCATTGTGAAAACATGATGTAGGAGAAGTAGATGCTTATATACACAAGAGTGTATGTATATATGTACATACAAACTCCAGTACACACAAACATACAACCACATACACAACGTTTTTAGAGTAGCCACAACGGACTTTTCGGTAAGCAAACGTCAACATGAAGCTCACAGAGAAGCTAAATCACTTCCTCTGTGTGCTTATTTCCCTGTATTGCCTGTGAGGACGTCTAAAAAGAACAGTTTCTACCCAACAGCTCTCAATTTCAATAGGTTTTTCAAAAATCCCTCCCCACCCTTTGCCCCAAGCAAAGGATTCCTGCTGTGTGGTTTCTAAAGATTCTACTTACAACTAGCTGAATAAGGAGCCTGAATGGACAGGAAAACCCACACCAAACCTGGCTTTGCACCCTGTGTGGGACAAGTGGTTGCTTTGTTCATTTTCAAAGGCCTGAGAAAGAGAGAAAGACAAACTGCCCTGTGGTCTAAGAAACTTCTTTCAAATAAATCCTTTTAAACAGATCTAAATCATAACACTCAAAAGGAAGGAGACCACGCAAGAAAATGGGTATAAACTTTTCACTTCTCATACCCTACGGTCCCAGCAGAACAAAATAAAACCTGTCTTATGTCTATGTTTTATCTTTTGTAACGTGTCTCAAAGATGAGTCCCTTGAGGGTTCTCCACAGACTTGCTTCTCTGAAGAAAGAGAGGCTTCTTTCTGAATGTTATTTTCCTGACATGACCATTGTCTTTATTTCACCATGTGAGCTTTGCTTAGCAGAGGCCCTTTTTATATAATAATCATAAAAAATGGCACTGTCTGGCATGTGATTTTATTGTTATTGTAAAATTTCCGTGCTTCAAAGAGTAAATGTGCTTCCAAGAGTGGAATGTGGTGGTGCATGCCTGCCAGTACTTGGGAGGCTGATGGAGGAAGATTGAAGGATGAAGACCAGCGTCTGCAACTTAGTGAGAATCTCATCAACCTAGCAAGACCCTGTTTCAAGACAAAGTAAAAAGGACTGGGAGTATAACTCTGAAGTATAATGGCCCTGGGTTCAATTTTTGGTACCACGAACAACAATACATGGAGTAGAATGTGATCAAACTCTCTCCATGCTATCGTCAATGCCTTTAGAACACTCTATCTGGTTGGACCAGATAGTATACTTCCCCATCCCATCTGATGAGATGCTATCTTCTGGAAATTGGTCATTCCATGACAAATAACCTTCTTTTCAGACAGAGAAAAAAGCAGCCCTGTCCACAAGTAAGTGCTAATTATTATAATTATGGTGATCTGGACATTGGACAAGGGTTTCTGCCATGAATATAATTGAAGAGGTAATTTCAAATGCTCTCTGATGCTTTCTCCCACTTAGTTAGGAAATAGCCAGATAGATGTGACAGGGATACAAATAATATTGGTTGTAAAGTACCAAAGTCTAGAAAAGAATTTTGGCCCTATCTATTTCTACTTAAGTCACCTTGAGTAGGTCATTCCACACTTTTACATTCTCCCCTCATTTGAAAATCACCAGCCACAAGGTTTAGATAAGGAATGTTCCCCAGAAAAGTACATGTGTTGGCAGTACAGCATGGTTTAGAGGTGGGACATAGCTGGAAGAGGTAGGGCATAAGAGGTGTGGCCTTGATGACTTTATTTGTCCTTGGATGTTTCCTGTATCTCTCTCTGCTGCTGAATTGATGAGCTTGCCTTTGCTACACCAATTCAGCCACCATGATGTTTCTGCCCTGGAGTCAGCCATCCATGGACTGAACCTTAGAAACCATGAGCCAAAATAAACCTTCCTTCCTTTAAGTTGTTCTTATCAGGTAGTTTTGATCACAGAGACAATAAAAGGTAATTAACACACCAGCTCACAGGGCTCCCGTGGAGGTTTAAAGGAAAAAAGGCTTGTGAGAGTATCTGACGCATAGATGATATTCCATAAAAACATGTTAAGAAAGAAAAACAGTAAGGAAAAGTGACCAGAACACAGATTCTGGGAGATAAGTGCTTTCATCAGAGTAAGGTCTACCCTTGTCCCCCTACCCCCAGACTTAACACTTTGACAAAGTCCCTTATACTTCCTGTGCCTCAATTTCTGTACACAAAAAGTTGGACTAATAATATAGCCTACCTCATGGAATTGTTGGTGTAATTAAATAAGTTGAAACATTTAATAAATATGTTTAGACTTGTTAGATGTTATTAATAGTTATTGTTATATTAAAAATTGACTATTACAGGCAAAAAATCCTTGGGTTCAATCCCCAGCATCACAAAACAAAACAACAGAAAAAACTGCTACTTATTATTTTATTTTTTATTTTATTTTATTTTATTTTATTTTTTGCAGAACTGGAGATCTAACCCAGGGGCATTCTACCTCTGAGCTATTCCTTCAACCCCTTTTTTATTCTTAATTTTGAAACAGGGTCTCACTAAGTTGCAGAGGATCTCACAACTTGCTGAGACTGGCCACAAACCTGCAATTCTCCTGTCTCAGCCTCCCAAGTACTGGGATTACAAGCATGTGCCACTACACCTGGCTTATTATTTTAAAATAATAAAAACATATAACCTTGCCTGAGGACTGGAATTTATCAATGCTTCTATTCTTTGTTACTCTCCTTTCCTCACTTTTCTCCTTTCTTCCTTTCTTATAAAGGAAAAAGAAGAAAGGAAAGAAAGAAAGAAAGAAAGAAAAAAAGAAAGAAAGAAAGAAAGAAAGAAAGAAAGAAAGAGAAAAGCAAGCAAGAACAGGCTAATTTCTTTATATCTGAGTAATTGATCCCAATACTTATTTTTCTTTTCCACACTGAAAGTCCCTTTATGGCTAGTTCCTGGCTCAATGCACACTCAATGAGCCCACACACACTACAGCTCCTGTGTGGTGAGTTTGTTGGAAGTTAAAGTCACATAGAACATCCCTAGAGAACATCCCACAGCCCCACAGTGACTGAGAATGGAATGGGCTGATTCTCCAAAATGAAATTAGCCTATAAAAATGACAATAAGATAAATGGAAAGCAATTCCTACAAGTCTTTTAATAGCTTAACATCAAGAGGTAAGCTAGTTTGTCTGTTTTAAGAGGGAATTCAATGCAAGACCATGAATAATGCTAGGGCAAAAGTTAATAATCTTATCTCTACACCTTGCACTATTCTCCTACAAGGTGATGCACATAAATCATCCATCTGTTCGTTCATTAGACACTTAATTAATGAAGGCTATGATGGGCCAGGTATTATATAGAGGTTGGGGCTACTAAAAAAAAAAAAAAGACACAAACCTTGCCTCCATGGAAAGTAGTAATTAGCAAGGAAGGCACAAAGTTGAAAAAAAAAACACAAAATAATATTTGTGGCTATTTCTGTGGGTCTAGAGTTTAGCAGAAAGTGCTGTGCTGAAGATTAGAAAGTCATCAGTACCTAAAACCAGGCAAATGGACTGAGTTAAAGAAGCAGAAAGCTTAAGGCTATCACTGAGTTATTAGTACAAGCTTAAAGTGATGAGTTAATTTAATTAGGCCCAGTATCCAAAAAATGAATTCCCATCGGCCAAAGACATAAGAAGTGGTTTATTAGTGGAAAATCTTATAAAATTACCATTTCCATGCTGCAAAGTATGGCAAAGTACCATGAGTAACTTGCCCTTAGCATTTAGCTCATTCTAATATTAGTAGCTTTTATTGAATTCCTACTTTAAGTGGAATAGATGATTGGTAGTTTTCATTCTAAAGCAAACAGTGTACTCTTGAGCAGCCATGAAAGTCATCACAGACTAAAAATCTATTGGGGAATGGATTCACCAGATGATACAGCTATACCATTTTCTAAAGGGGCTGACATCATATTATTATAATAATATATGCATATCTATGTTTATAGTAGCACAATTCACAATGGCAAAATTATGAAACCAACCTAGGTGTCCATCAACAGATGAATGGATCAAAAAATTACGGGATATATATACAATGGAATTCTACTCAGCAATAAAGAAGAACAAAACTATGTCATTTGCAAGAAAATGGATGGACCTCGAGAACATGATGTTAAGTGAGATGAGCCAGGCACAGAAAGGGAAGGTTTTATGTTTTCTCTTACATGTAGAAGCTAGACTAATAAAGAGAGAAGTGTAGGGAGCCATTAAGGCTTTCCCCTGAAATAATATTTCTGACTCAGCCAACTGTCCTTTACCCGGAGTCAACAAGGTTTAGGGTCATGGAAAGTTCAGAGTAAAAGGTCTGGGAGAAGATCAGATGGTGAGGCCACGAGAGTACTGATTAACCTACCTGTAATATATGTGCTTTGGACTGGTCTTTATTGTATTCTGGTGGTGGTAGCATGAGGATACTGATTGACCTGTAACTGTATAAATATCTCTAGAAAAACAAACGCAGCATCGGCGCAATAGAGAATACTGACCCAGGAGTAGTCGTTAACCAGTAGAGATACTGACCAAGGAGCAGGGGTCGGCCAGTAGAGATAGTAGGCTGGTGGCTCCCCCACATTAGAATAAATTAAATATTCTGAGAATCAAATTCTTAGAGTTGAATTCTTCATCCTCACGCCTCTTTTTGGAGCCTGTACTTTTGCCAGTTGGCTCCCTCAGAGAAGGGAAACTTTAAAGAAAGGAGGAGGAATCCCAGTTGAATGAGGGAGGTGATCTAGAGTGGGAGAGGAGGGAGAGGGAGAATCAATGAGGGAAAATTTGACTGATTATCATATGGTCTACCAAAACATGAGCTGTTCTTTGAAACAATACCCAATGCCGAACCTTTCAGTGTAAAGGGCCACCACCCTCTACAGACATACTAATAGCCATTGGATGGTAAGCCAATGAAGAGTCACTTCCTAAGGCCCTGCCTTGAGTTTTCTGGTGAGCACCTGTGGAGGGTCGCAGCTACACAGGAGGCAGAGTCAGGAGGAGTGCTTGACCTCAGGAGTGAACAACCAGCCTGGGCAGCATTGTAAGACTCCATCTCTCTCTCACACACACACACACACACACACACACACACACACACACACGTTTAAAACAATGAAGATGACAAGATGACCGCTATGGGAAGACTGGAGCTAAAATGAGAAGCTTTTCCGGGAGCATCAGCTTCAGAGATAAGCCAGCAATTGTTTGGATGTTGGGCTAAAGCTGACAGTGGGATGTCAGGGGTGTCACTGTCACCCTACACATAACAGATGGTGTTGCCATCAGTGAAGAGGAGCTGTGGCAGAAAAGAAAGTCTAAGAGAAAGAGAACTTGTCAGATCTCAGAGCAGCATTGAGACATCCGGGGAAAGAGCCTAAGAAAAGCCTAGAAATTCAGCACGTCACTGTTTGAAGTTGCTGTGTGAGTAGCAAAGACAGATGGGGATTATCTGTATCTCCATAGTCAGAAAACTGCCACTTTTGCAAAATGGCTTGCAGCCTACACATCGGTAACCTTGATTTATTAAATTGATTTTTGGAAGATTTTCATTTTATCTTATTCTTTGCGATGCCTGAATAGATACAGCAAAACAGGCTTTGCAGTCAGAAAAGAAAATATATGTGGTCCAATTAAACCAATCCCCCATTTCCTGTCATAACAGCCACCCCAAATTAAAGGATCTGAATTTAAAAATAAAAACAAAGAATCTTCAGAAATTATAGTAAGATTCGGCATGGCATGCTTATATCGTTGAAGTACAACGTTTCTAAACTAAAAAGCAGCATACTTTTAGGATAACTATAAGCATCATTAAGAAACATGAATGTTTTGTGTATGTACCTCCTGACGTGGCTATTTCTTCCAGAATCTTCACCATAGGAAAATGTATGTGTGTTAATTGTTTAAAACCATTGATCACGTCAATTTCTTCATTCCCCACCCTCATCCTTTCACTACATTCACCAACCTCTGGGAATCTCAGCTGTTTTCAGGCTAGGAACAAGTAAGAACTATAGTTTCAGTGTCGATATACATTGTCCTACAGGGCATGTTAACTCTTTGAAATTCTTTTATCCAAAATAATGAATTTAAGTTGTGAGTTTACACTAATAAGAAAGCATTCATAGTAAAAAAAAAAAAAAATCAAGTTCTTATGACAACCTTCAAGGCTTGACCTGATTTGAGCGTCTCATGTGGTCCCTCTACTCTCCCCCTCACTCACTCTCCCCCGGCCACGATTTGTCCCCAACACATTCACCATGCTCTTCCTTCAGAAATGGCACTTGCCCCTCCTTCATCCTAGATTAAAAAGAAAACCTTCCTTGTAAGTCTCACAGCATGTTTGAACATCACTTTTCAGGGAGGCTACCCTGTATCATCCTCCATAAAAGGAACCCTCTCCTGCCTGCACTTAGGCTGTGTGGTAGGCAACATTCTAAAATGGCCCCCAGGATCCCCATCCATAGCATGCATGCCCTGAACAATATGTCTGGGACTGTGAATAGGATGGATTTTACGGCCCTATTTAGGTAATTTTATAAGGCAGAGTTGACTTTATGGAAGGGAGATTTTCAGTGTGCCTGAGCTAATCCTTTAAATCTGTGTCTACATGTCAGAGAAAGAGAAAGTCGAAGTTACAAAGCAGCAGAGAGATTATCCTGCTGGGCCCGAAGAGATAACTATCATGGTGTACAAAGAATGGCATGGTGGGAAACGGTGGGCAGTGTCTAGGAGCTGAGAACAGCTGCCTGGTAGATAGACAGCAAGGAAGCAGGGCTTTTAGTGCTACAAAGGCAAGGAGCTAAATTCAGCCAAAACACACGAGATGAGCTTGGAAGAGGATCCCAAGCTCTAGCTGAGATCGAAACCTGCATGGAACGTTGATTCCTGCCATGAGATTTACTGAGCTGAGAATCCAGCTATTCCTCGCTGGACCGAAGCAAACTATAGTTAATAAATCTATGCTATTTCAAGCTGCTAGGTTTTATAGCAATAGAAAATAAATGACAACTTTATTTTCATTTTTTTAACAAAGCAGTCATCTTTCTGTGGCATAGCATGCTCTTAGTTCATTTATGACCTGTTGTCTCTCACTAGGGTGTCTTGTCCATGAAGACAAGAACCATTTAAATTTTGCCTACTGTGGTCTCCCTAGTTCCTAAAACAGCATCGGTGACAGAATGAGTTCTTCCTGAGTGTTTATTGAATGAATTATAAAAACTTTGTCCTTCCAGAGAATGGGTGCTTGCTTCCCAAAAGGGCAAGGCAGAATCTCTTGTGTCTAGAGACACCCAAAAAAAGAAAGGAGGGCTTCTTCCCAGGAGATTGGCTACTGTATTATGGCATCTTTCATCTTTCAGCATGGCTTGTCTCTTCTCTCTCTGTCCTTGCAAATTGAGCTAAAGCATGCTTTTCTCATCCATGATACTTATTTCTCTAAAGAAGTTACTGGGAAGCAAATGTAGCGATCATACAAGGACTTGACGGTGATTTTAAGACAACAGTGAACCCTCAACCACAATGCTAATCCAAACTACTAGGTGTTACCTGGCTACTATTCAAAAGGAAAAAGAAAAGGAGCAAGCATTGGTGAGGAAGTGGAGATATTAGAACGTTGTGCTCTGTTGCTAGGAATGTAAAAAGACACACCCCCTATGGAAAATGATATTTAGTTCCTCAAAAAAGGAAAGGACACAGAGTCTCTGTAAGATACAGCAATTCCACAGCTGGGTATATACCTAAAAGAATTAAAGGCAGGGTCTCAAAGAGATACTGATACACTCATATTCATAGCAGCAACATTAATGATAGTTAAAATGTGCCCCATGGATGGATGATTAAGTGAACATATTATATACATACAAAGAAATAGTATTCATCCCCCAAAAGGAAGACAATTCTGACACTGATACAAAATAGATGAATCTGGAGGATATTATGCTATAAATAATAAGCCAGTCAAGGAAAGGCAAATGATATGATTCTACTTATATAAGGTACTTAGAGCAGTAAAAACAAATAAAAGTAAAATGCCCATTGTCAGGGACTGGGTAAAAGGCCAATGAACACTGATTGTTTAGTATGCATAGGATTTCCATTTTGCAAAATACAGGAAAATTGGTGATAGACAGTGATGATGTGATATAATCATATGGATGCTCTATCAAGATGGTTATTATTGCATATTTATGATATTTTGCCCCAATAAATAATTGAAAGATAAACGATCCCCTATCCATAAGTTGCTAATTTTTTTTTAAGAGCTAGCAGCAAAAATAATGCTTAGAGCTGGGCATGGTGGCACATGCTTGGAATCCCAGCATTCAAGAGGCTGACACTGGAGGATCACGGTTCATGGACAGCCTCAGCTACTTAGTGAGGCCCTTTGCAACTTAGAGACCCTGTTTCAAAATAGAGAATAAAAATAGGGCAGGGGTGTAGCTCAGAGGTCGGATGCCCCTGGGTTCCATCCTCAGACCCACACACAAAAAATGATGCTTAGAATTTAAGAAGAAAAAAAAACAAACAAGTTAAATAGAAGAACATGACCTGAAGAAACGAATACTAAAAGAGGGTTCAGGGATAAGGCCAATAAAATGAGAAAAATGAATATTTCATGTAGGTCAGGGAATAATCCACCCGAAAGATATGATCTTAGAAATCATAAGCACACAATACAACAGCAATAAATTTTTAAGAGAAAAAATAAGTGCAGAGCTATCAAGTGAAATACTAAGTATTCTCTTTAAAAAATTAACAGATCAAATAGTCAGAAAAGAAAAAAAAGGTGCCATAGAAGATTTGAACGTAAGAAGTCAGAAAACAAACTCATATAGCCATATAACACTCTGAGCTCCAAATATAATACAAATAACTTAATCAGGTACAGTTCATTGAACAAAACTGATTATGTCTTAGGTCCTCAAGCCACTCTCAAAGGTCTATGATGGAAAGAAGTGAAGATTCTTCTTTCTTCTTTGAGACTAAATAAAATAGAAAGAGGGAACAAATAAAAGAAAAATTATGTAACTTACTCAATAGCAAGAAGTTAAAAATTCTCAGTATATTAGCATTACTAGAAAGCATGCTTTGCTTAGCCAATGATATCCACTACAAAAGTAAAAGAACAATTCAAATAAGTCTTTGTTTATTCATGAAGTTTTTTTGTATTGAGATAAAGACTATCTATTGGGAGTGGGGGACCAGGGTAAGAACCAAAGGCTAATAAACAATCAATGCTGTGGGAATATATGTATTTGTCACTCCGAACCTCATTATGATGTGTAATCACAACGCAACAATATAAAAAGAAAGCTGAACAAAATGTGAAGCAAAAGCCACCCCCCTAAAAAAAATTAGCCCATTTTATTCAGGAGCTATATAATGATTTTAGTACTTGTTCCTCACCAGATGAGATATACTAGCTAATAAAGAAAAACAAGTAAAAAAAATAAAAGTAAAAATAGATGAAGCTGTTTTTATGGCAAGACAATGTATTAATCTTTCAAGTTAGTCACTTAAAAATTAGAGACATAATAAAATATCCTAGAAAGATGGATATATTCTGACTTAAATCAAACAAATATAAAAGGAATTCTACCCATAATACCAATATGTACTAGATTGTGATAAGGAATACATTCAGAAAGATGTATGTAGTATCTTTACAGTACAAAACTAAAATACCTTGCATTTTTAGATTTTGATAAGATTGATTTTAATTGTTATATAGAAAAAAAGATATAATATTTAAGCAATTTTACTTTGTAGTCACAAAAGTTGACAAATAAAGTATAATGACAGAAGAGAGTCAAAACAATTCATGTGTGCATGAAAATTAAAATCATGACAAATATATTTCAAATACTACTGAAAATAGTATTAAACAAGTATTTTAGAGACAATTATCTGTGAAAAACTTAAAAACAGAATCATATACATATCATTTATAAAAACAACATCCAGCTGGTTTAAGGATATAAATGTAAACAAACAAAAAATATACTAAAAAAAACAAGTGAGAAAATGTTTGAAAGTTTTTGTTATAGAACTGGCCTGGGGAAAGCTCACCAAGTGCTGTGTGCATGTGTGTCGCTATTATTAGAAAAAATTTATAAATTAAACTGCATTTAAACTACAAAATTCTATATGAAAGGAAGTTTTCGAACCTGCGGGATCCTCCTGTCTCCGCCTCCCAAGCACAGGGATTACAAGTGTGCACCACCACGCCCAGCCGCTATTGATATTGTAATTGTTAAAAGCAATCTATAAAATTACATACAAATGTATAATGTATATATAAATTGAATGCAAATTTAAGCTGTGAAATTATATATAAAACACATACAAATATGAATATATATATATGTATATATATGGTTCATATACATTATTAAAACATATATATATATATACCTATATATCTATGTCTATACTTTTATCTATATAAATGTTTAGACAAAGATCTGAAAGCATACACGCAAAACTAATGTCTAGTAACTGTGCTATATAGGAAGGTATAACAAGTGGGATATGGAAGAGCTGATGAAAATGCATTCACTACAATTATGTTTCCTCATAGAACTAAAATTATAATAATAAAAAGTAAATCAAACTAAAATCTTTTAAAATAAAAAACAGTTAAGTGCTGAAATATCCATCTCATTGACTTCAATTAACTGTTAATACCTATTCATTTTTAATAGGTATGATGAGCGTTGTCTATACATGGTGTATTCAGACATTTTCAACTATCCTGGGGGAAATAGATTTATTTGTGCTAAATAAACAAAGGTACTGGAAAATGCATGTCCTATCCACTTAGAGATATATGGAAAACAGATGTATCCACACGCAAAAGGATTTAGTTTTCCACAGATGTTGCCATGGAAGGCCTTATGTTGTCTTCTTGTTGTGGTGAGAACACTGTAAAAGAGCACACAGCACTGCCTTAAACAGAAAAACTCCCCCACAAATGGCAGCCCACAGTATTTTCCAGAATCCACTACCACAAGGTAGCAGACCATGATGGTACAAATTACAGAATATTATTATAACACCGTATGTAGAATGCATTAGAACGTTTTTGTGCGTGATTAATAATGGAGCCAAACAAGACATTAGCAGATAGACAAAAGATAAATGATGTTTAAAAGGAAAATTCAACTGGAAAGACATCTAAAATGCTACATCAGCAAAGGCAGACAATGGCTTTGGGAAAGCATAACAACTTAAATTTATCCAGGAAAGACTGTGAGCCCTTTTTTAATTTTTATAGCTCAGTGCTGAGGACTGTATATTTATTTAACATTTTTTATACAGGTACCATGGTGCACCCAAGATTATGCTGGGTAACTCAGAATGCAAAACAAAAAAAGGCCAAACTTTCTTGCGGAATTATTATCTACTTGTAACAAACAATATCAGAGTGTGGTGCAAATAATTTTTAATAAACGAACCAGAAAAAAATGGCCAAGATTGAGAACAATTGGTGCTGTCAGGGAGGAAGTAAGGAACGAAGTGATAGTTGTGCTGGGGAACACACAGAAATCGGGCTTTCTTGGCACACAAGAGACACCCTGACATGAAGAGCCTCATAAGTGGCTCTGGCCAAACTCCAGGGACTGAAAATGCTAATAAAAGTGTTTTCCTGTGTCCTCAGCTGTTGAGGTACGATAGGGACATTGTGAGTCTTGCATTTTGAAAAATTTAGGCTGGCATGTTATTCTGAAGAGTTGAAGAGCCCAGGTCATAAGGTGCTCTAGGAGTCCGAGCAAGCAGAGATGAGCACCGAATTCAGCAAAACACACTTGGTGAATAAAGTCATCTGAGTGGTATCCCTGCCATGTTCATCTTAAAGTGAGGAAACAGGAGAAGAAGAATGAGAAGGAGAGAAAAAGGAGAAAAGATATTTGAAAAAAGGGAGAAAGAGCTATCCATACTGTACAGTATCAAGGCTAAGTTCACAATTGTAGGACTCTCAAAATCTCTAATTTTTCTCATTATATAACATTTTTTCCTGGTGTGTGTGTGTGTGTGTGTGTGTGTGTGTGTGTGTGTTTCGTAATGGGAATTGGACCCAAGGGGGTTCTAACTGCAAGCTACATCCTAGTTCTTTTTAGTTTTTGAAACAGAATCTTACTAAGTTGCCCCAAACCTTGCTAAGTTCCTGACTCTGGCTTCCAACCTGTAATCCTCCTGTCTCAGCCTCCCAGGTACTAGTATATAGGCATGCACAACCATACCTGGCTTCTATATGCTTTTGAAGTATTTATTTTTCTCTCATTGATTCTCCTGGAAATTTTCTCTTTGTTTTAGCAGTCTGGCCACTAAATTTTATAGTACTAGTCTATTTCAAATTTTCCTTTTACATCAATTCCCCATTCACAAAACTATGTCTTTTATGAAAAGAAAGTTATTCTTATTATAGAATACATTTTATTTTTTCCAAATATTGAATGTGCTTCTGCTGTTTTCCTACCTAATATTACTTCTTAGAGGTCAGGACTTTATAATATTTTGTAGGCATTTCATTGTATTACATAGAGAAGTGTTGTGGCTGGAGAAACCAAATTTAAGAGTTTACAAGAGCTTAAATCACAATACAAAAATGTATCACGTTACAAATGAAGAAATTCTTACTGAATAATATTAAAATACCTTAACCAAAATTATATTATTAGGGAAAAGTAGGTATTACGATCTTAGAATTTATTCAGTCCAACACTTTTGTAGAACCTTCTATTTACCAGGGAATTTTAGAATTAAAAAAAATTTAGAACTTTTGTGTCAAAATGCACAAGAGTATTTAGATTTTCAAAGCAAATTGCGTGTGTGTGTGTGTGTGTGTGTGTGTGTGTGTGTGCACACGTGAGCGTGCATGTATGTGAGACCGAGCTGGAGATTGAGCCCAGGGGCATTCTATCTCTGAGCTATAATCCAGCCCTATTTTCTTTCTTTCTTTCTTTCTTTCTTTCTTTCTTTCTTTCTTTCTTTCTTTCTTTCTAAATGGGTCTCACTAAGTTGATGAGAGTCTCACTACTTGCTGAGGCTGTTCTTAAATCCACAATCCTTTTCTCTCAGCCTCCTAAGTACTGGGATTACAGGTGTGCACCACCACACCTGGCTAAAGCAGATTGAACTTCCAATAAGCTTCTCACTTCCCTGGAAAGGTAAGCAGATGCATTTTGCAATTCACACTGCTAGGCCATTTGCCACACCTTAGAACCAAAGTTCTGCTGAGATCCTAACTAAAGATATAAGAGGGACAGACAATAACTAAACATGTATGAAATATTGTACCTGACAATCCCATATCCTTAAAAACAGCCGGGAGAAGACATGTGCTAAATGTACTAAGAAGGGAATGAATTCCGATCATTTTATAAAAAGTGGTCATGACCTAGCTCATGGAAAGTTTCAAAAGGAGGAAAACAAAGAGTGCACTGTGAATCCTATAACACTCAAAGGAAATATTCTTCCTCTCTCTCCTGAAAGCAACAGTTAAACTAATTGCAGAGAACTTCAGGTCTTGCACTCAAATTAAATATTCATAGAACTCCATTTATGTGCTGCATTTAGAAGTTAAGAGACTTTCAAAACCCTTCTGCATTCCCAATAGTCAGCTAGCCCATTAGAAATGTGATACTCACCCTAGGCCACAGCCAGAGAGAGCCAGCCTGGGCGGCGAGCTGAGCTTCGGAGCCTTTGCAAAAGCTGCAGGCAGGGGTGGAGGATGCTAAGTCATCCTGGCAGCTAATCACTGGTCCTTCTTACCAGTGAGGTGTGTCATCAAACAGCTTAAATAAAAACGAGGGGTATGCTAAAGGGAATTCTGTGAGAGGGAAGGACAGGGTTTCCTGTTGACAGATACATTGTTTTCCTATTTGGAAATGACAATTGATTCACAAATGGCCTAGAGAATGAATGATCAAGTACTCAAAAGAATTTCAGCATTAAGTTGCCCTTGCTTATACATGTATTTACACATACACAGCTGGCTGCTGCACAGAGCCGGGCATGGTGGTTCACGCTTGTAATCCCAGCATACCGGAGGCTGAGACTGGAGGATCGCGGTTTGCAGACAGCCTCAGATACTTAGTGAGGTCCTCTGCAACTCAGTGAGAACCGGTTTCAAAATAAAGAAGAAAAAATAAAGGCTGTAGCTCAGAGGTACAATGCCCCTGGGTTCCATCCCCAGACCCACAAAAAAAAAAAAAAAAAAAAAAAAAGAAAGAAAGAAAGAAATGGTTTCTATGCCACATTATCTACTTTGCATTTGGTTAGAAGAGGAATTAGCCAACTGTAGTTCTATCAACCCCACTTGAGGCTGCCACTCGTTTTAGTAAATAAAAATTTATTGAAACAGAGTCAGGTCCATTTGGTTCAGATTGTTAGGTAGTTCCAAAAGAGATGGTATGGCCTGCACAGATAAAAGTATTTACTCCTTGGCTCTTCACAGAAAGTTTGCCGATCCGTGCTTTAGGAAGATATTAATGTTATATACAAAGTTCAAATTTTTACTTCAGCTACTTCTCGTGAGGCTTTGCTGTACTTAAAGGTATGGATTGGACAGGCACACAGCCACATGTGTATATTAGGAAGGTAAAACTGATGATTTGCAAAAGGAGAGCTGGTCCAACAAATAGTGCTGGCAAAACTGGTTAACCATATGTAGAAAATGGAAATAAACCCCATTTTCTTACCCTGCACAAGAGTCAATTCAAGATGGATCAAAGACTTGGAAATTAGACATGGGAATTAGAGACTTTGAGGCTCCTTGAAGAGGGCATAGGTTCAAAACTGCAACGCATAGGCACAGGTAAAACTTTCTCAACAAGGGCCCAAAGGCATAAGAAACTAAAAAGCAGATCGATATGTGGGATCACATTAAACTGAAGAGCTTCTGTACAGCAAAGGAAACTATCAAGAACCTCAACGGGAGCCGACAGAATGTAAGAAAAATTCTGCCACCTACTTCTCCAGTAGAGGACTAATGTCTAGAATAGACAGAGAACTCAAGAAACTCACAGCTAAGAAATCAAATAACACAATCAAACAATGGGCGAGTGAACTAAATAGACATTTCATGAAAGAAGAAATTGAAATGGCCAATAAATACATGAAAAATATTCAACATCATTAGTAATCAGAGAGATGCAAATCAAAACTACCCTGAGGTTTCACCTATCTCCAACTAGAATGGCAAAACATAAACAACAACAAATGCTGGCAAGGATATGGAGAAGCAGGAACTCTAATTCATTGTTGGTGGGATTGCAAATTAGTGCAACTACTTTGGAAAATTGTATAGAGGATAATCTGAAGAATGGGAATGAAATTACCACATGATCCAGCAATACCACTTCTGGGTATCTACACCAAAGAATGGAAACCAAACTACCAAACTAATACATGTGTATCTATGTTCATAGCTGCACAAGTCACAATTGCCAAACTATGGAACCAGCCAAGATGTCTATCAACAGATAAAAGGATTACATAACTATGGGATATGTACACAGCGGAATTTTACTCAGCCATAAAGAAAAACACAAGTATGTCCTTTACAGAGAAATGGACAGAAGAACATTATGCTAAGTGAGATTAGTCAGTCACAAAAAATAAGAAATTGATGCTCTCCATAATATGCAAAAGCTAGGGAGAAAATGGGTCATAAGAATAACTCTAGACAAAGAAGGAGGTACTAGAGACGAGCAAATAAGGCAACCTAACTGAGGGTTTGGGAGAGGGGAAGAGGAAAATTCTCTAATGCACATGATGTATATTCACAAACATATCAAAGTCAATCAAAGTCAATCACTAAGCCAAATATGAGTAGAAGGGAGAGGGAGAAAATGGACTGGGAGTTGGGTAAGGGATAATTGGGTGATGTGTGCATATACGCCTCCACCATCTTATATTCCACTAAGATGTATGACCACAATGCACCAATAAAAAATGAAAAACATTGATGATTTGAGATTAAAAGGAATTAAAAATCTAGTGAAGTCAAGATTGTCACAACCTCCCTTTCTGGAAAGGCAGAGGGAAGAAGGTCTGTGAGCATTTTAATGCCCCATTATCCAGGAACAGTGTTTTCCATTCTGTCTCCTTGAATTCCTTACCATTTGTAATTTTCTGAAATCACTGCTAAGAATCACATTTTACTGGCCTGACTCCTCCCACCCAAAGAGGGTCAGGCAAAATAGATTCATGGTGACAAGTTTCTTGGGTTCAATCTCTTTGTTATATACCAAATAAGATGGAAAGGTTGGTGGGAAGCCTTCCTAACTTGTCTTGCTATTTTCTGAATGCTTTATTAGTCATTCAGGGTAAGTCTACCGTGGCACATAAGAAACACATAGATTGCTTCATTTACTATTTACCTGACATGTTGTTAGCAACTAGGGCTGGAAAAGATCAAGCAAGAAGACCAGGAAACTCAGGCCAGTATGCTCACACCAGGCACACAATCCCCACTGGACTTTTTCCACTTAGGGTTTGGGGATTGAGAGGAGGTGGAAATTAATAAATCAAAACATGGGGGTATTTTCCTTGCATGGCAGAAGAAAACAGAAGGCAGATGGACCAGCCAGTGACATCTTCTCCAGGAAAGAAAAGTGCTCAGCGGAACAAAACGATATTCATTTTATTATTCATCTAGACAGCAGACTTCTGAGATAAACAAGAACCATTTTGGTTATCTATGTGTGGATGGGAATGTGACATTTTGCAAGTAGTAAGTGTATTTAACCTAACCTCTCTTTAATCATAAACCAATCGGATGCACTGTATTGATCTTTTTAAAAGATTTTATTGATACATTTTAATCTCACACCATTTTTTAATTCAAAGTGATAGTGACATACATGCACATAGTATTTGGTGAGCTCCCCCCAGCTCCATCTTCACTCCCTCCCCTTCCCCGTACATGATAGTGGGATAGGCATTGCATTGTACTTAATATCAAATGTCATGTTTCCAAGCTTAGTTCTGTGTGGCATTTCTTGAGCTCGTACTATATGCAACACACTATGTTTCTAAAGGTGAATAAGGCAATACCCTGCCCTTATTAAGATAACAGTTTAGTAGAGGGGGAGACATTGTAATGTGATAAATATGTATTCAAGAGATCATCTCAATATATTGAATATATTCTTTGATCATTTCAAAAGAATACATTAAAAGGTAAGAACATGTTTGCAAATTCCAATCCCGCTTAATAATTTTGCTCGCTAACTAGAAATGAGGAGCACAAAGCATATGATTAAACATATGCATGAAAATAATAGATATAAGTTATTCTTTCTTCTCACCCCTAATATTAACAAGACTAAAAGCATGGCATATATCCACTGGTGTCACCTGAATACTATTTTCAAGAAAAAATAAAATAATGTTCTTGACCTTTTTCTTAGAGCGTGTAATAAAGTACAAGCTCTTAAGGGCCAAAGACCTAGTGTTGAGCATCCCTGTACTTTCCACAATGCCACACTCAGGGATCAAAAGGGGATGGCCAAGGCCCCACTGCTATTAAATAGCGAAGCATGGGTCCCCATCTCAGGATTGGACCTTGACATTCTGTTATCCTCGGGGCTAATCCCGATGATTTAGGTGACAAACTAGATTCTGGTAAGGAGCTTCCTATGCTAACGTGTCAGAAAGCTCTTCCTTGTAGAGGAGCTCAGCTTCCCCTATGAGAAGATTCAAGGTCTCTATGCTGCCATCACTAAACCTCAAAGACGCCCCTGCTCCTTACCGTCAGGCTGTCCAGTGTCCAAACCAACCAGGTACACTGGACTTTGTTTCCTTACAGCTTCTCTCATTAGGATGATCTCTGAGGATTATCTTTCCATTTTGAATTTTGATTTAATAAAATAGGTACAAAGGATTGTGCTATAAGACATGTTTCCAGTTGTCAATATTTTTACCAATTCCTTAGCTTTCTTCTCTTTCTTCCTTTCAGTTTTCTTCCCTCCCTCTCTTAGTCCATATCTTATTGTATGTGTAAACATTCATGATTTTGTAAAAAAAAATCAATGCTTGCCCTTTGCATTTGTTTTTACAGTTCTTTCAGCCTTCTTAAGAGATAACATTGAAAACTGGAGATGCTTAGAAGACAAAGACAGTAAGTTATGAAAGTATGAAAAAAGTTAATTTAAAAACAATATTGGTAGTTACATTAATGTGACATGGATTTAATACTTATTTATCATATATATGTGTATATAGATATAGATACAATTATGTATATATATATATAGTGTATATATACAGATATATTTCCCAGAACCCACATATGTATATAATTATACGTATATACATATACATGTGTGTGTGTGTGTGTGTGTGTATGTAAAATTGAATCCAGGGGCCACGCCCAAGCTACACTCCTCATCCTTTTTATTTATTTATTTTTAAACAGGGTCTTGTTAAGTTGCCAAGGATCTCGCTAAATTGCTGAGGCTGGCCTCAAACCTGTGATCTTCCTGTCTCAGCCTCCCAAGTACTGGGATTACAGGCGTGTGCCACCACGCTCCACACATTTTTAAAATTTTGTTTAACAGAGTGCCATGCAAGCCACAGATGATCTGTCCAAGTCTGCAGAGTCAGAGCATTAACTGTATTACTTGTTCCTGCAAGCTCAAATCCATTGTTATTTTTGTAGTCATCTGAATCCCTTTCAGTAGAAAATAAAAATGTGGACCCAAGAATCTGGGGTGAAAAGTTCAGTGCTGAAAATATCCTCTTTGTTACTGCTTGCAGCGTGCTTGCTGACTGATTCTCTTTCATCTGACAAAAACATTAACGTTATGAAAAGAATGAACTACCATGATATTTTTCTCACCCAAATAAATATTCGCAGATGAACATCTCACATTCATAAAAATTATTGACACTACCCAAAAGGCTTCCTTTGTAATATCTATTCCATTTGTTATTATGGATCCAAGACTCTTAGACACATTTCTCTACAATATAATTACTATATTAGATGCTACGGCCCCTCAACTGTTTGGGCTCTAACCTTTGCCCCAGAAACAGTAGAAACTGAAGCCTTCTTTCGACACAATTTGGAGGTTAAAATCATCAAATAAGCGTACATCCCAAATTTAAAAGGAAAACCCACCCAGTGCTGTGTGCATGTATGTTGCGACCACTATGAAGTCCATCACGATGTGAGACCATCATGCACCATTAAGAATATAAAAATAAGCCGGCATGGTGGCGCACGCTTGTAATCCCCGCGCTTGGGAGGCAGAGACAGGAGGATCGCGCAGGTTCGAAGCCAGCCGCGCGCGCTGGCTTAGAAGACCCTGTTTCCAAATAAAAATGTAAAAATAGGTCTGGGAGTGTAGCCCGGAGGTAGAAGGGCTTCCAGGAACCCCAGTACCACCACCAAAAAAAAAAGAGTATAAAAATAAATAAAATAGAGCAATAAATAAGAATGCAATAATGATATGGGGGGTGGCTCATCACTAAAAATGCCTTATTTTGGAGGGCATTTCTACATCAATGTATCCAGTCCTCTGAAAGTGGTTAAATGTGCCTATATGTTTCTATCTGTCACTTAGAACCTCAGTGTGATATATAATTAAAATGCACTAATAAAAGAATATAGAAAAAAGAAAATTAAAGCTCAATTCATACATTTTGATGGGATGAAGAACCAGCCAGGCGACAATCTAAGGAAAAAGTCCCGCTGCCCAGCTGCTAGCTCAGTGGTTCTCAGTGGGGACTGTTTTACCCCACAGGGGACGTTTGCAATGTCTGGAGATGTTTCCGATTGTTAGTACTAGGGGTTGGTGTGTGTGTGTGACTACTGGCATCTTGTGGATAGAAGCCAGGGACGCTGCCAAACAGCTTCCTTTGCACAGAACACTTTTCCATAATAAGGAGCTGTCTGCCTGAAAATGCCAGCAGTCTGAGGTTGAGAAATCCTCCTCTAGCCCCATGACCCATAATCTTTGGTAAACTGTCACGCGCTGTCATTTCAAAACACACTTCTAAACATGCTGTGTGGCACGTGTTCATCTTACAAGGAGTAGTAAACCAAAGTTAAATTTTTTTTATATTTATGTAATACCCCTTGTGTATTTTATCACCAGGCACCACCAAGTGTTACATGAATAAGACCATGTGAATAATGATCCTTAGCGCTAGCCCAGTCCAATGGGACAGTGGAGCAAGTCTCAAAGCACCTGGGAGATATTTATTTTATTCCTCATTCTGCTGCCAGTTTTCCAAGGGCCTTAAAAAATAGAGACTTTCAGTTTAGAATATATAAGATTATGGGCACTTAAATTTTTTTTGGGTGGGTGGGTCTGGGGATGGAACCCAGGGGGATTCTACCTCCAACACCCCCCGCCCTATTTTTTTATTCTTTATTTTGAAACAGGGTCTCACTAAGTTGCAGAAAGCCTCACTAAGTAGTAGCTGAGGCTGTCCACCAACCACAATCCTCAACCGCCCAAATGCTGGGATTACAAGCGTGCGCCACCACGCCCGGCAACATTTAAACATTTTTAAAGAAATAATGATTATCACATCTAAGCAGAGAAAGAACATTTTATAGGGCAAAAATGTTTCGCCTTTGAATATTATTCTTTTCTTGGGAAATTTTCCATACCTAAATGGTGCTGAAGTAACATATCCGGTTAATGAAGCAGTGTTTAAGTTAAGCTTCGTGTAGAACAGCAAAGGAACAGCAAACATATCCCCAGTGTCAGTTCTGCTGCAGCACTTCTTAAGTCCTTATTTAAATGTGCTCTATGACTTTCCAGTGGCAGACCACTGCCCATAAGGTCTCCTACTTCAAACGTATTACAGAACCCTGTAGCTGCTTGTGCTTTATAGAACTGGAGTTGCATAGGGGATAGCTGGAGAGCACTGGACTGGTAAACCTGGACTCTTCCCAGTGAAATCGCCCTCCGTGTGAAACAAAAGCGCTGGTCTTAGCTGGCTTATCGGATAAATCAATTAGCCAGCTAGTCTCCCTTTTAACTGGACCAAGTCAAGCCTTCAAGTGCTGCTCATCAGCTCAAGCTAATGGATATGGATCGTCCCTTCTTTAAGAGCCTAAGTCCTTCAGGAGCCAACGGGTCACATTCTACAGAGCACTACCCACTCTCCGAACAGGTGCATCTTCTATTTGGATTCTTATTTAAAGAAACATTTCCAGTGCATCGCTCCATAGCTACGTAAAGCCAAGAAGCCGGAGAAAATGGAAGCTTTCAGAATGGTATTGTTTTTTCCAAAGTCAAGATGAGGGAATTTTATGTAAATATGTACTTGCATAAAAAAGCATAAATACGAGCGCTGCAAAGATCAAAGGTCTCCGGCGTTCAAAAGGGTTAATTCACAAGGAAAGATTTTTATGAACTAGGATCAATTTTGTATCCCACTGAGACTAAAATGATGGCAGAAACCATTATAGTACTGTACAAAGGATATGCGCTGTAAGTCATATTTTCAGTTATAAGAAAGCTTCATTTTTACTCACTCATATTCTCTTTCCAGATTTTCTTATTAAGAGCAGGCTTTTAATAGGTTGCTGTTCACATTTGAAATTAGGTCTATAGCTGCAGCAACAGTAGGTACCCAGTAGGAGTTTGTGTGTGCATGTGTGTGTGCATGTGTGTGTGTGTGCGCGCGCGCGCACGTGGTACTGCAGAATGAAACCAGGGGCATTCTACCTCTGAGCTCTACGCCAGCTCAATTTTTTTGTTTGTTTTTGAAACATGGTCTCCTAGGTTGCTGAGAGATTCGTTTCTTGAGATTGTCCTCAAACCTGTGATCCCTCTGTCTCAGCCTCCTAGGTACTGGGATTACGGGCATGCACCACCATGCCTGGCTCAACACAAGATTATTATTTGACTCAGTGAACCAGCCATGTATATGAATGCAAAATCATTATACTAGCCAGCATCTTTTCTTTCTTTCCTTCTTTCTTTCTTTCTTTCTTTCTTTCTTTCTTTCTTTCTTTCTTTTTAACAGCACAGGTGGTATTTCTTATGACAGACACAAACATTCAAACTTCTCCTTAAATCTGAAGTAATACCAAAGACAAGTAGCAGCAAAAATGGAATCGTATTCAATTCAAGATTTTTTCTCTTTGGATAAAATACAAAACCGCTGACCTAGGGCACATAGATCATTCCTTCTTGAAGTGCTTACTTAAATTTAGTTTTCCACTGTACCAATTATAACACTGTCTCTATTTTAGGCACATTTGTCATTTCGTCTCATCCTTGCTTTTCATTCACTCCACATTGTCGGGACACTTATTGTCAGGGTATTAACATGTGCCAAACAGGACATCAAAATACAGTGGAAAAAAGCCTGGTTGGTAAAAGTATATCCCTGTAGATGTGTCTGAGAGGGACCAAAGCAACTACTGCAGGACAAAGAGAGATGTTGCGACTTAAAAAATGTTTTCAGTACTTTATCAAAACCTTCCTCTGCATGTAACTCAGATGTTAACCAAAGTGTTTCTCGAGGGCCATGTCCAGCCTGCTGCCTGTTTTGAAAAGACCCACAAGCTGAGGATTCTTTGTATTCCATTAAGTGGTTAGAAAAAAAGATTAAAAGAATAACGAAAAATATTTTGTGACATGGAAGTTATGTGAATTCTGATTTCATATAGTATCGATAAATAAAATGTAATAATGCAGCAATGCCCATTTTTAATATACTGTCTATGATAGCAGATTTGAGTAGGGAACTTATGGCCCACAATATCTGAAATATTTACAATGTGGCTCTGTAAAGAATAGTCTTACCAACTTCTGCTATACATGGTTGGAGAAAAGCATTATATGTAGGTACTGTATCAAATTCTGTAGTTTAAAAAACAATCAATAGGAAGAGGTTCCATTTGTTTATCAACATATAAAATAAACTGGAAGAAGATCAAATACACAGATCAATGTGCAAATAGGTGAAGAAGAGATAGAGGACTCAGAGGATTGCATGGTTTTGTAATGTAACTTTAGGGCATGAAAATAAAACTGTATCCAAGAAGCATTAGATAATCCACCTAGTCACTAAGGTTAGCCTTGCCTCTATCATACTAAAAGAAAAAAGATTGGCTTAGATAAAAAAGTTTAGAAAGAACTGAAAGAGATATGGAAAGGTAGAAACTAAGAGAAATAGAAAAAGATCAAGAAATGAGAATAATTTAGTGAGAGGGAGACAAAACTAGGCATAGTATATTGTAGGCCTCTAGGTGTGAAGGAGACAGTGATCTTGAGATATTGTTGAAGGCACCCCAGTTTACACATCAGGATAGACTCTGCTATTAACCATGGAACCGTGTTGCCTAAAAAGAATTTTTTTTTTTTTTTAAGTTTGGAAGTTGACAAAAATGACTACAGAAAAAAATGCTCATAGACTGATGTGGTGGCACATACTTGTAATTCTAGTACTTGGGAGGCTGAGACAGATGAATCACAGATTTGAGGCCAGCCTCAAAAACTTAGCAAGTCCCTTAGAAATTTAGCATGATTAAAAAAATAAAATAATAAAATAAAATAAAATAAAATAGGGCTGAGGTGTAGCTCAGAGGTAGAATACCCCAGGATTCAATTCTCAGTACTACAAACAAAATCATTCATGACCTTTAAAAGAAAATTGAGTTATGCAAATAAGCTTATTAACTGATCTCTCAAGAGGGTATTCTTTGGATTACTCTATGCCTATTTCTCCAAATATTAAAACATTAATAATTTTTATTAGTAGTTGAAAGAGGAAAGTCAGAAGGGATGAGAACTTACAAGAAGAATCTTCTATCTACCAGGTGTTGGTGCATACTGTGGGTGGGATAGAGAAGGTCCCCCAGAGAGTCTTTGCTTCAGGAGCACTAGACTTCTCAGATGAAGGTTCTTCATGCCAAAAGCAGAGATTTCCAAGTGGGACTGATAATTTTGGCCTTGATTTAAACTGATCAACAAGCATATGTCTGTAGGGATTAAATTAATTAGAGGAGATTTGCTGGATAATGTTCAAAGACAATAAAATTCCTCAAGGTTTATAGGCCATTCAAGTTGGAGCGCAAAATGGTAACACCTTGAGGGAGGATTAAGAAGAACTAATTGTGTACCCAAAGGGACCTTCATTATCTAGCCTCATGCAAAAGGGAGACTTTGCTTCAACACGCTTTCAGATGGAGAAATAAGCTAATTCTTAGGAAATTTTGTGTGTTGGGAAATAAATTGTGCAAAGATAAACTTAGAAATATGAAGAGTGTATGAGGAAACATGAAGTATACAATGAAAATGGCCTATTTTAACAGAGAGAGAGAGAAAGAGAGAGGAGAGAGAGAGACAGAGAGAGAGGAGAGAGAGAGAGAGAGAGAGAGAGAGAGAGAGAGAGAGAGAGAGAGAGAGAGAAGAGAGAAGAGAGAAGAGAAAAGAGAGAAGAAGAGAGAAGAGAGAAGAGAGAAGAGAGAAGAAGAGAGAAGAGAGAAGAGAGAAGAGAGAAGAGAGAAGAGAGAAGAGAGAAGAGAGAAGAGAGAAGAGAGAAGAGAGAAGAGAGAAGAGAGAAGAATGAAAGATTGGCGTACATTTGTAATCCCGGTACTTGGCAGGTGGAGACAGGAGAATGAAGGTCCAAGACCAGCCTCAGAAACTTGGTGAGATCATCAGCCACTTAGTGAGATCCTGTTTCAAAATAAAAAATAAAAATAGGGCTGGGAGTATAACTCAGAGGTAGTAAGCACCTCCTGGATTCAATCCTGGTACCAAAAAATAAAAATAAAAAAGTTTTCAAGAGTCCAAAGAAAATATTAAGTACCTACTTTCTACTGATTTTATTTTTAAAAGATAGGATAAGAGAATAGCTTGCCTTAAATGAACTGTAGAATAGATTTCTAGATGAAGAAGGCTGTTAAATTTCGAGTAATTTGAAAAGCTATGGAATCTTTAAAAAGAGGATTATTTCCAGTTAGGATGGCTGCAAAGGGAAACAGTCCTTCCTAAATGGCAGGAAGCAGAAGTATAACTTGACAAGGTGGTTCTTGACTTGAGACAAGTGGCCTATGCTCTGTAATTTAAGGGTTATCACAAAGCCCTCCTGCATGAAGACATCTCCCAGCTCCTGCCTTCTTTCTACTATTAGAATAAAATAGGAAAGGACTCTCAAATTTGAATGTCTAGCCAAGTTCTCGGATGATTCTACTGCTGCTCATCAAAGACCATACTAGGAAGCCCTCTGGACTAAAGCCATCTCTTTATCCTTTTATACAACATAGAGGCATAGCAACAAGGACCCCAGTCACAAATTAATTCCCAGCGTGCCACTCCTGAATGTAGACATGTTACATTACACTTAGAAGTCTGTAAGACTTCCATCAAATGGATAACTGACTCTTCCACCATGCTTACTCGTGTCTCCTTCTATTCCGTATTAGAAGAGGAATATCCATTTTGTTAATGGCTAAAAGGTAAGACCCCACCAAGTCATCCTTATCTACCTCCTAGTATCACAAAGTCAATGAAAAAGTTAAAAGGTTATTTCAGATCCTAACTAGCATTTCAGAGTCCTCCAGAGGCTATGCAATAGAACACAGGGAGGTAATGACATGAACAGTCACTTCCTATTTCAGAGACTGCAATCATGGGAACGCAAAATGCAAGATCATTAAGACTTTGAACGCACTCAGATCTGTGTGTCAACATGCGACCATTCCAAATGCTATTCTTTCCTAAATTCTCTATACACTCAATAACAAATATCCTTCAGTTTATTCTATATTAACAATGATATGCAATGTTGTTAAACTTATACAGAGTCTTAATTCCAAAACCAGTTCCTTTATCTAGTCAATATTTGGGGATTAGCTAAGATGCCATCTTTTTCTCTAAAGGTATAGAATATATCTAAATTTATAGAATATAAAAATATAGATAAAATACATTAAAAATATTTGGAATCAATAGCATATTTATGAGTTGAATCACTTTCTAGGTAATATGGATATTTCCTAGTCAAACTAACTTGTAATGAATAATCTTAAGAAGTGTTGTTGAAACGACTTAAGTCTATATTCAATATTTATTCATTGTAGGTTTGAAACAACTAAATTTGCCATATGAGAAGTGAAAGCACAATAATATTATGTTCTTAGCTAAAAGTAATCCTTACTTTTAGGAAACTTGACCCTTTATTATTTATATCACTTAAAAGTATAACAAAAGAATAAAGAAAAGGTAAAGAAGGATAGATGGAAGTCAGAAAAGAAGAAAAATTAATTTTTCTTTTTAAATGGAATGCTAAATTCCCTACTCTGAGATTGCTCTATGAAGGGTTAGCATAAACAACCTCACAATCCAGCTGTAGGAAGTTCACAAATAATAGATAAAATTATGAAAAATTCACAAAATCTACAGTGTCCTACATTTAACACTGTATTTTAGCCACATACATGAGGATTTTAGCCACATACATGAGGATAAGGATTTCTAAGATTTAAGTGAGTTATTTTATGTTGATGTTTTCAAAGCATCCGATTTCAAATTCTTATAGCCCTTCAAGTTTTAATTTCT
The DNA here is from genome assembly GCF_963383645.1 of Muscardinus avellanarius. NCBI lineage: Eukaryota > Metazoa > Chordata > Mammalia > Rodentia > Gliridae > Muscardinus > Muscardinus avellanarius. Next base: position 11,906,846 of record NC_137804.1, read on the forward strand.
GTGATCAAAATGCTAAACAAGAACATTTTGGAAAATATACTTAAATATTTAGACTTTCCAAATATCTTCTTAATTACCAAGAACTGTTAAAAGGAATGGCCAGGTTCATGTTTTTCTAATTTCTCTAAGCGTACCACATATGCACTTTAGAAGTTTGTATAGTCCTAGAAGTTTAATAATTCTGCTTACTAGAGAGTGGAACATCTCACATAAAGTGAAAACAAACAGGCAAATAGTAACACATGTCCCTGTTGTGAAATGCAGTTGAGTTTAGAGCTCCGTCTGCTCCCACCCAGACTTGGAAAGTCTGGGGCTTTCTCAAAATCACCACAAAAGATCTGTGTGTTGTACCAATAGAATTTTGGATATTTTATAAGCATTGGGCCAAATAATTATTTAAAAATAAATCTCCTTCTTCATAGCCAAGAATATTTAAAACAATCAGTGAGAAAGTTCTAATTAAAAAAATACCATTGGCCTCTGATGCACTATCGTTATTTTATCTTTTCAGATATATCGTTCATCATATATATGATTTTATATATGTGAGTATATGTATTTCAGATGTATGATTCATCATATATATTATATTATATATGAATATATAAATCTTATATATAAGATTCATATATGTTTATATAAGTATATATAAGATTTATATATGCTCATATATATATTTATAAGTAAATATATATATATTTCAGATGTATGATTAATAATATATATATGATTTTATATATATGAGTATATCTTATATATAAGATTTCCCTTTAAGTATATTTTCTTATACTTATATAAGATTTATAAACTTATATAAATATATAAGTATATATGAGTGTATATATAAATCATATATACATGTTTATATAATCATATATAAACATGTATATATATACTCATACATATTTATATATATACTCATACATATATATATACATATATATATGTATATATATATATATATGAGAGTAAAGAGAAAATAGCTAGTTTTCCAATCTACAGAGATATTTTCAAGATTGAGTCCAAAGAATGCATGGGTTTTTCTGTAGTTTCTTTGCCAAACTTTTTTGAATCACTTTATTTATTTATTTATTTATTTGCGATTTTCTGCAAGAAAACATTGCAAGGCAGACATTGAGATCTTATATCAGGCAAGCTTTCTTTTCTGGTAATAAATACGTTAGTTTGGTACAGGCTCACAAAGAATCTAGACAGCTCCAATCTGGCCCTATTCCAAGAATGAAGCATCGAGTGTCGGGAAGAGCAGCTCAGCTGTCTTTCAGATGCATACTTCTATTTACCCCTACTGTCTGCTGCTTGAAACAGAAGTGGTGACTTAGAGACCTGTCTTTTGGGCACTGGTGTAAAACATCTTTGCTAAATGCCATATACAGTCAACTGAGAACATCCTGCGTCTGCTGGGGATGGAGCCTTTGAAATCATGTGGCCTGTGACGAGTTAGATGCTAGAGTTAACCAGACATGTGGGCTATTCTTTTTAAGGACTAATAGTAAATATTATAGTATTAGCGTAGGTGGTCCAGATTTTTCTTTGAAATGTAATTTTCATACTTTCCCCATTGGATTCAGGGCCACCAACAGGGTGTTGCTCTCCCTCCTCCTTTTGTGTACGATGCAAGTGATAGGGTTCAGCAGAAAGCACAGGCATTGGAGTATGTAGCCAATTTCCCCAAGCGTATAGTAAACTCTCTAAAGAAGAAAATAATAGTGTTTCTACAAAAACACCCTAAAGAGCTTTCAGGAGATAATAGGAATTCACTAGTGCTTGCCATGAGGAAGCGCACATGTAGCCTATTGTAAGGTACAAAGGAGGTGATAAGAACATTTAGTAGGAGACTGACAGTTTTGCTTGTGTAGTTCCTGAAGACGGACTTAAATGTCACAAAAGATTGAAGAGGACCAGCCTGAATGAGATAAAAGTAGTCTTTGGGTACTAAGAGGATAGCATCTGAGTGTATCCAAAGTCCCTAAGTCGGCAGGTGGACTGAAGAAGTCACAGGGACTTGGATGGAGGGCCCGTTCTGAATAAAATAATGGGCTCCAATAGGCAGTGGGCCCAAGTAAGGGACCGATGCCTACTAGGGAACTAAAACCCAGTGCAGACAAGACGAGAATACGACAAGAACAAGAATCATTAAAGAAGCAAAGGGAAACACACCAGAAATGACCAGGACTCAGGACTGGATTGATGGTGAGATCAAAACAAGAAAGCCAAGAGCCCATGTAGAAGCTTGGTACACCAAGCAGGACTGAAAGCCTGTTACCTCCAGATGTCTACAAATGTGATGTTGTAGATGGCTCAGATGACTATAGGCCAGGTGAGGAACTTAGGATAGGGAAGTGGTGCCTAACTTCAGATTACAGAGAGTTGGAGATCCTGAACCAACCTTGCAAGAAAAGATTCTTATTCCTGTTTTTGGTTTGTTTGTTTGTGAGAATGCTAGAGACTGAACCCATAACCCATGAGCATTGTGCCTCCAAGCTCTACCCCAACCCTTTTTTTTTTTTTTTTTTTTTTACAATTTTGTAACATGGTATCGCTAAGCTGCTGAGTCTGGCCTTGAGTCTACAGTTCTATCTCTATCTCTCAAACACTGGGATTACAGACATGTGCCATCACAGTTGGCTCGTATTCTATTTTTAGAAAACAGATCCAATATTGCCTTCTGCTATTTGAATTTATCTATCACTTTGGTCTTCCAAGACGTAGGTACTAGAACAATTGAACAAAATAGGAAGACTACTATTTAGCAGGAGGCATGGTGGAGCTGGGGTGCCCTGTCTTAAAGGTGAAGCTGATGCCGGGCGTGGTGGCTCACTCTTGTCATCCCCGCACTTGGGAGGCTGAGACAGGAGGATCGCGCAGGTTCAAAGCCAGCCTCAACTGGCTTAAGAGACCCTGTTTCCAAATAAAATATAAAATAATAAAATATGTCTGGGAGTGTAGCCCGGAGGTAGAAGGCCCCTGGGTTCTATCCCCAGTACCACCAAAAATAAATAAATAAATAATAATAAATAAATAAATAAATAAATAAATAAAAAGGTAAAGCTGAAGAAGTCTTTATAGTAAATCTATTTATCAGCCAAGAGTGTCATAACAGAAAAAAAACTTTTAAAACACAATACATTTTTCTGCACTTGGTTATAATTTATTATCTAGCGATTTATGGGTTGTCCTAAACAACATAAAATGTAGGATAGAAAACTTTAGAGATAAACCACACAACATTACTAAAGATACGTCAAGTTGGGAGGTTGGAAATCTGTTTCAAGGTTGACAAATGGAGGTGTAGACACAGGAGGAAAGAGGGAGCAAGAAGGCAGTTCAGAAAATAAAAACGTTGACAGAGGAAGCTGAAAGTTAGAGCAATAGTCAGAGGCAGGTAAAACAACAATGTCTATTTCACAAAAATAAAGGATATTATAGAAAATCATGAAAACACTTGGTACAGCAATAGAGAATGAGGATTAGCATTCATGGAATAACTTGTCATCTGAAAGTAACTTGTCATCTGTGCAGGGCTCCGATAACTAGATATTCAGGTTCAAATCCCGGTTCCATCACTAGCTGGCTGACTTAGCCAACCTCAGTGCAGGAATGATGGGAAACGGGAATGAGGATCACAATAGGTGATATTGAGGAACTGTCGTGAGAAGTAGGAAGATATGTACAGAGCCCTCAGACTCTGTCTGGCTCAGCTCTGAAAAGTCTAAGCATAAATGTGCTGGGTACTTTACAGGACATTATTTTTATCTAATCCTATCTACAACTCTATAGGATGGTATTATTCACAAAACACACCTCATAGATGGGGAATCAGGACAAAGATTCCATCAGTAACATTCTAAGGACCACAGGAGTGAGAGTTGGCAGGGCTGCGATGGACAAGGAGTCTCATCTGCCCTGCTATTCACATCAGCACCTGTTCCAGGACATGACCTGTCCTCTCTTATTCCAGAAACCTGTCACGCAACATTCTCTACAATAGAGTTTCTGTTCCTTGTCGTTTCTTTCTCTGAATACTTCTTACTTTTAGAAATCGACCAGACTCTTCATTGGGACTGTGAGATGTTGTTAAATCTCACCTAGCCAGGTTGGGAATTGGGAGACAAGATGTGAAATAGCTTTTCCCATGAATATGTAAATTAAGTTTAAGTTACATCTACATGCTTAAAGCGGGTCTTATGTGAGCTCCTTTGTGAGAAGGAATAGATGCTGGCTTAGATTGTGGAAGCCATCATCTTAACTTTGTGAAATAATGATATGGATAGCACATTGATGTTTCTTGCTTAAATGTTAACAACTCCTGGCTATGCATTAGAATTTAAAAAGAGAAGAAAGAAAATCATGGAAATGGCTTTTTAATAGTTATGAGAAAGTATGGTTTATATCTGTTTTTGTAGAGAAATTGACTTCACATCACATCTAATTCACATCTGTAAATTTCAAATTCTGGCACGCAAACATTATGGACAGGGCCTATGGAAAAAGCTCATGCCAGGGAGAATTGTGAATTCTCAGTCATTCATTGTGAGCTTGGAATGTTACGTTCCATTCAAGTTTCCAAGGCCTTCCTCCTAAGAAACTTTGCAGGCATCCTGGTACGTCTTACCCAGAGCCTTACAACTCAGAAAGAAATTCAGAAAAGAGAAACTTCCAAAGTGAGAAGCTAGCAAGAAATACATGATGTGAGAGAGAGTAGGAGAGGGTAGCGACTGTATAAAGCTGGTTGAGGGTAAGCTTGGAGAGGCTACTTAAAAACAGGAAGGAGAGAGAATGAGAGAAACAGAGAGAAGCAGAAGAGGCAGATGGAAAACTGAAAATACACCGCCAAGACACAGGAAGGCGAAGGAGGAAAATGATGGGCTATGGAATTCAATTCCATGCAGTGGAGCCCTCAAGTGTGTGTGGACAATGTCACTTTTCAGAAGAAATTATCCACACCACCTCCTACTCCAAGCTGGAAAGTAATAGAAAGCTTGGGGAAAGAATGAGAGGGGAAAAAGGAAGGGGAGGGCCCAGGATAATTCATTTGTCAGGGCCTCTACACGCCTCTGCCCATGTAAGATAGGGCTTCTTCTCATCTTCCCAGTACAGTAGAGGAAATCAACAGAAATACAGATTTGCATCCAAAGTTCAAAGCAATCCAGGAATTCCTCAACTGTCTGCCACTGATACCTGTCTATTCCTAGAGAGGAATATCTAATGCAGGATATAAGCGGACTGTGGTGGGTTGTGCCTATAATTCCAGTATTTGGGATGCCGAGACAGAAGGATTGCCAGCCTCAGCCATTTAGCAAGACCCTCAGCCATCTAGTGAGACCCTGTATCAAACAATAACATAAAAAGGGCTGGAGGTGTACCTTGTAGGTAGAATTCCCTAGAGTTCAATCATAGGTAGGGAGATACATAGGTAGATAGGTAGGTAGGTAGGTAGATAGGTAGATAGGAAGGGAGGAAGGAAGGAAGGAAGGAAGGAAGGAAGGAAGGAAGGAAGGAAGGAAGGAAGGAAAGAAGGAAGGAAGGAAGGAAGGAAGGGGAAAGGAAGGAAAAAGGAAGGGCGGAAGGAAGGCATAACACAGATGGAAAGGCATATACAGAAGGGAAGAAAGCAAAAAGAAAAGCTTTTCTCCCTTTTTCTCTCTTCCAAATACCATTTTGCTTCTACTTTCCTCCTAATTCTCAAAGCCCAAACAAAAGTGACAGCAACAGCCACTTGAAGCAGGACCTCTTTAGGCCCCAGAATCTTTGTCCGTTATCCTCTTCAGTTTTCCTCCAAGAAGACACATGGGAAATGTTTCTGCTCACACCTGAGAGGAAGAGGAAGAGGAAATATGTAGACCTAAATATCAACCGGCAATGATTTTCTCCCATTTTCCCTGAAGCAAGAGTCCCTGAGTGATCCCAACGCTGAGATTGTGTTCTCTCTGAAGGAGTTTCCTGGTGGCTCTCCGGTTAAGGAGCTGGGCTGCTCCAGTCCCCTCCCTCTGACATCAAAGCCTGCCTATTTGTGACATTAGGAACCACAGAGATGAAAGGAGCGAGGGAATCAGTCTGCAGTAGGGGCTGGCAGTTATATGTGTTGCTTTTATCCTGAATAAGAGAACTACAGAGGAAAACACAAATGATTTATTGTACACTGAGCCAGACAATCCTGACTTTCAAACACAGAGTGCCCAACAAATCTGTTTCTTTCCTTTCAGAAGATTCTGTTTTGATGAAATAGAGATATTCCACGGGTTTCCCTACATGCTCGCCTAACATAAATTTACTTTAAAAAGTGCAGTATTTCTGGGATTGAGAAACTGCTGACGTTCATGTTGCATAAAAGTTACAAAGCCTTGACCTCAGGTCCATGAAGTGCTGCGCTGATCTTCAGAATCTTCTGGCTTTTTGGTTCTCAAACTCTGATGAGTAGCAGGAAATTTAATTTTTAATTCCATCGTGGGGATCAGGAAGAATTAAAATCCTTGCCGGACCTCGCATTCCATGGTAAAACAAACTACTGAGCCCTGAACATGCATTAGCCAGTACCAGATTCATCACAGATGACAGAACACTTCAAATAAAACCAACTACAGATGAAAAAGGATTGCCTCTTATAATGGTGAAATCCAGAAGGACATAGGATTTCAGAAATAGTTCAATCAACACTATCAGGGGGTCATATGGGTGACTTTGATACATAATGATGATGAAGAGGAGGAGAAAAAAGAGGAGAAGATGATGAGAAAAAGGAGGAGAAGAAGGATGGGAGGGTCAAAGATAAAAAGGCAGAGAAAAGAACTGGCAAAGGAAACAAAACCTTCCATTGTTAAAAGCAATCCATTATGTTTTAGTGCTGGGAATGAACAGAATGGTAAACTCTGCACCTGTATCCTCGAAGTCAACCAAAATCCAATGGAGGTGAATGTTTATAGGGAAAACAAGGGGATTGTAAAATAGCATTTTATTAGAAGGCTTATGGGATCAGTATGTGAGAACAGATTAATTTTAAGCTGAGTTTTGTCTTATCTTAAACTTTATACCAATAGAAAATATTTTCTTAAATCTTAATTATGTTCATAATTTAAATAATTAACCACCTCCCAACTAACAAGGAGAAAGAAAGAAAGAATGAAAGAAGAAAGAATACTATTAGTAGCTGGTTTATCTCTTTCTAGCTCTCAACCCAGGTTATTGTAGCCCATCTACAGGTTGGTTTTTCTAACAAAGAACCTCTTAATGGCAAGATACTGTCCACAAGCTTCAGGTTTTCACCCTGAGAAACCTAAATTCACTGGAGAAAAAGAAAATGTGGTCTCCCTCAAGAGTACCATAAAAGTCTAAGTATCACTCCGAATAGATTGACTGTGGTCACTTCATCCCTGAGTCAACCAATGAGTATATGGAAGTCCTGGGCTCAGAACAGGCAGACCCAAGGAACAAGGCCCCTTCTCTGAAGTCCATGCACACTTTATGAACAGAAAACTGAAGGTTTTCACAGGGAAATTGTGCTCATTTACCCAAAGATGAGTAAATAAAATCTCAGCAGGCACAACAAAAGACTTATACTAATGCCTAATAACATACTTTAGAGATGCATTGGTAATATATGTGTCAATTCTCTGCTAGTGCTCCAAGGCACAGAAATAGTCACAGGCTCCAAAGTCAAAAGACACAATGGATAGCATTTGCAATTGATAAGCTTATTTTTCTCTAAACGTATATTAGAGAAGTCTACTTTTTTGTGTCTAATTTGTTTCCTGGCTGAACAACTCTATCCAGTTTGTTCGATGTCAACTTTTTTCCCTTTCTGTCTATGTTTCAGTAGCCACCCCCACCCCACGCCATCAGCAGGTGTAGGATTGCTAATAGCGCTTGACTCTCACAAGCCTTGGATTATTCCACAGCTCTTATAGTTCCCCTCTGTTTCACTTACCCATATAATTTGACCTTGCCATCTGTTTCCTGTCAGGATCTTGATAGACACAATATAAATATAAACACATTTATACATAAAAGTGGAGAAAAGCTTATAACAATATATCATGAAAAAATTCAACAATGGGTATCTCACTGGGTGGTGGAGTTGTGAGTAATTTTGATTTTTTTTCCTCTTAGGCTTTTCTGTACTTTCCAATTTTGTATAATCAATACATAATACTTTCCGAATTTGAAATAACCACAGGTATTGTGTTCTTACAAATCTAACTCTGTAACAAACATTAGCTCTTCCATAAATCTCTCCCTGATGGCACGGCCTCTAATGCGCCACTTTCTACGCTGAATTTTTTCCACCATTTATTTTGTGTGCTATTTCTGTGACACTGCTAACTTTCCGGTAGTGAAGGTGTTGTTTTTTTTTTTTTTAATATGGATGTATTTATTTGTATCAGCCTTTCTCAGTGGAGGATTTAAGGTAGCATAATTTGTGTATCAAACTTCTCTTTTTGAGATTAAAATCTCATAGAGGACAGAGACCATGCATTATGCTGTCTGTCCTCCACTGTACCTATTACACAGTAGACAATTGATAAGCACCAATGGGAGAAATGAAATCTATGGGAGAGATTTAAAACCCCATTTCTGTCATTTCAACTTCCTATCAACTCTCCTCTATAAGCACTAAAAACGAATTATTTGAATTCAATTTCTCTAGAGATCCATCTTTCAGTGAATGTGAACGTCAGGAATGGGAAAAAATAAATGAAAGGTGGTGGTCTAAGGGACAGGAGGGAAAAACAGAGGGCTGGAAAAGCCACCCAGGAAGTCCAGTCATAATAACATCTCAGATAATCAAGAGGTAAAAAGTTTCATGACTAGGCTTTCTCGCTAATAACAAAACTTGGAACCTTTAGTTTCAGATTTCTCAGATGTGTCATTGAAGAAAGAAATGTGAACAGCATTATTTGGATTAACTAGATCATAATTACTCATAGTGCGGAGGAAAAAAAAGTAGCTCGACTGGGATTAGCCTTCCGGAAGATCAAATTGTGACCTGGTTCCTTCAGACGCCAGTCTTTATTTGCCATTTCTAATTCTTTCAAACCCCTCATATAAATATTAGGAGGAAAATCTAATTAGTATTTGAATATTCACCAAATGTGATCTTCTTTCAAAAACTGTTGAAGGAAGGACTGCTGACACAGTAAAATGAGGCCCACAAAACCTGCGGGGGTGGCTGGCTAAAAGTAAAGAATGAAAACCATCTCTCGTCCCCACTGTCCTCCTGGGGCTATCCCTGTTATTGTCCCCAGTTTTACTTCTGAATATCCTACCCCGATTGGGCGCATCGCTATTTTCAGGGTGGTGGCAAGTGAATGGGAAACAGATGTTGACACAGGAAGTCACAGGACCTGAAAAGTACAAGTGGTATCATAAGTCACAGTATACAAGTCAGCAGAAGGAACTCCCTGTCTCTTATTGTGGGAATTCTGCAGAGTGGAGACATGCTAAGTCATCCTAGTAATTATCATGGATGTGGATGGTGGAAAGAGAGGAGACAACTTGTCTGCAATACCTCCGTGAAGTTCTGGACCTTGCTGTCCCATGGAAATTTGTTTTATTTGCAATATGAATTCACACATTCCTGGGCTCAGTATTTGTCTATAATGCAATTGCTTTTCAGTGTCTCCCAAACCACTAGCTGTTCAGGTCCTTAATATTTGCTTCCATGTGGCTTTTATTACTAAGCCAACATTATCGACAGGAGGGAACCCTGGGACCAGTGACAAAAACTGAACATCTCCAGATGAGATCAGTGTTCTGATTCATTGTCTTGAGCTCTGCTGTTTCTGGCTCACCCCAGACATTTTGTCTATTTCACACAAAATCTATTTTCCTGAATTTAGGGACTGAGAGAACCCATTTTATTCCTACCAACTTAATACATAACATGACATTTACATTTTCCCATACAAATCCTTTTCCCAAACACATTCATTGTATCAGGTTGCAGCTGACAAACACCTAATTCTAGTATAAGTTTCCTTCCTAGCCATTGTTATTTACTGGTATCATTGTCATGTCACTTCTCCAAATCATGAATACCTCAGCATAATAAAATTCCTCTCTGATCCCTATGGGCATGAAGATCTCTAGAGTTTCTATTATTAAAATATGCACCTAGAATCCAATCAATGAATCTACATTGAAGTGCAAATGGTTAGTTTTTAAAAATGGGTCCATGACTTATTTCTCCCTAGCTTTCACATAGGAGGGACTCTAGATGAAGAAGAAGATCCTATAGAGGAGCAAATAAGGCGACCTGAGGGGATGGGAGGGGGAAGAGGGAAATTCCCTAATGCACATGATGTACTTTAACAAACATATCAAAGTCAATCACCAAGCAAAGCATGAGAAGAAGGGAGGAGGAGGGACTGGGGCAGGAATTGGGTAAGGGCTAATTGGGTGAGGTGTGCAATATATGTCTCCACCATCTTGTATCCCATTAAGATGTATGACTGCAATGCACCAATAAAAAATTTTTTTTAAATGGGTCCAGATTTTTCTATTCTACAACATAAAATGTTTAAAGTAATGTGAACAAACATGTTAAGGTATAGTTTTAGGCAATAGAAACAGATGATGAGTTGTTGGGGTTGGAGATGGTGTTATTTTTAGGAGAATATCTTCATGGAGTTTTCTCAGACACAACATAAAGGTTCACAAAGTCTACTGTCCACCTTGCTTCTATATCTGTTATCCTGAGTGATATAACACTGATGTCAATATATCAACAACTTTTGCTTTTACTCATATTATCATCTGTTAAGAGCCTTTTTTCCTATCCAAGGAATTGTGATAGGAATGTTTAAATTGATATTTTATGTTCACAACAATCCTAGGATATTGCCTTGTTACTCTTACTTGACAGAGATGAAACAACTCGGTCGAAACAACTAGCAAAAAATGGTGCAGCTGGAAATCTAACTCAGAGCCACAGAATTTGAAAACCCATGGACTTAACTACTATGGTGTGCTTTCTGATCATCTCAAATAGATTAAACATCTAAGATATTTATTGGATCACCTATTTCTAGTTTCATAGTTTCTTGTTTATTTTCCTCAACATCCCCTGGTTGATATTGCAGGAACCAGGTGATTTATGATTTGAACATCTAATTTTGCAGTAACTTCATTGCTGATTTGGCAACTTTTATACCCCATGCAAAGCATATTCAAGATAGATTTTTTATTAGAATTCTTCCTTACTCTCCCCAGTTTCCTAAAAATTATATTACAGGGAGCCGGGCATGGTGGCGCATGCTTGTAATCCCAGCATTTAGAAGGCTGAGACAGAAGGAACCCAGTTTGAGGACAGACTCAGCTACTTAGTGAGGCCCTTTGCAAGTCAGTAAGACCCTGTTTCAAAATAAAGAATAAAAAATAAAGCAGGGGGTATACCTCGAAGACCAAATGCCCCTGGGTTCCATTCCCAAACCCGCAAAATAAATAAATAAAAATAAATAAATACATAAATATATATATACATACATACACACACACACACATACACACACACACACACACTACAGGGGAAATTAAAGTTTGAATTTATCTAATCTTCTACTCATTGAGGAAAAAATTATTGAGATATTATTTTGTACCTTCCCTAAGCTGAAGATGTTATAGAAAGAAATGATAAGGTCTTCTCGAGCTCACTTAAGCAATATGATCCAGTACTTATACTTTCTAGAGTTTGTTTTCATTAAATAATCAGTGTTACACCCAATGATTTGCATATGAGGATATTTGTATTTGGCAAAAAAAAAAATTGACCTAAATATGTAATGATATAAGCAGAAATAAGGAATGGTACCTTTATGTATCAGAATTATAGAAAGTAATAGGAATGTTTTCTCATCATTATAAATGAAATGAAAAACAATTAAAAAATAAAGCAGGTATAAAACATGTGCTTCAAGTATACCTACGTTTCTGAGAATAGAGAGATTATTCAGAAACATAATCATTATGATTATAGCTAGGCAATTGACTATTGCTTTGCTGTAATTTTTTTTAAAAGGTGCCCCCAACTTCTGAGCAAATAAGTATTATTTGAATTGGAAGAAAAATAATTTCTAAAATAGCACTCAGATCTTTTATTTATTGGTGCACTGGAGTCCTACATCTTAATGGGGTACAAGACGGCAGAGACACACATGCACACATCATTCATTTAGCCCTTCCCCAATTTCCTCCCCATTTCCTCCCCCTCCCTCATTCTCATTTTTGGCTTAGTGATTGCCTTTGATACATTTGTGAGTGTACAGCGTGTATATTAGGGAATTTTCCTCCTCCCCCCTCCCATCACCCCTAATTAGGGCTCCTTATTTGCTCATCTATGGTTTTTCCTCCTTTGTCTAGAAGTCCTCCTATGACCATTTTTCTCCCTAGCTTCTGCATCCAATTTCTTACAATTTGATTATATATAATAGGAATAATCTGGTCTTCTTTGTATTTTAACCAATTTTTATCTTTCATTGATATCCAATTCCTTTCAACAAGTTGCTTATATTTTAATGCACGAGCTTTATATCTCAGTCCTAGCTTCCCCTGGCTCATTGAAAATTTACCCACTCATTGTTAGCCCGTGACTCCAATATATAGAAAAATAATACAATGTAATTGAACGACTCAAAGCCAGTTCTCTGAGCTTGAGATGCATAATGTGAACATTAGTTTCACTCATGCATTTTTTTTTAATTGGAAATTTTTTCTTATGAGATGCAATGTGCTAACTAAATTGTGTGGGAATGTGATCAGGGCGTGTCTGATATTCTAAAAGATTGCCACAAATACACTGGAAAAAGAAAACAAGAAAGAAGACATATGTTATAATACTACAAGGAATTATTTCACTTTTGCTTGTTTGTATATGGAGGTAATAGTTAAATGCCATGAACTTAACGTTACACCAGAAAAGGAAGGTGCTAAATATAAAGAATTTGGGACTGTATCAGTCAAGATGAACTAAGAATGATCTATAGACCTGTGGATCTAATCATGGTCTCTTAAAAAAAAAAAAAGATTTTGCCGGGCGTGGTGGCGCACGCTTGTAATCCCCGTGCTTGGGAGGCTGAGACAGGAGGATCGCGCAGGTTCAAAGCCAGCCTCAGCTACTTAGTGAGGCTCTCAGCAACTTAGTGAGACCCTGTTTCCAAATAAAATATAAAACAGGTCTGGGAGTATAGCCCGGAGGTAGAAAGCCTCTGGGTTCCACCCCTAGTACCACACACACAAAAAAAGCTTTTTATTTCCATATCTGAAAGTAGTAAAAAAGCAAAATTGATTATGTCATAATCACAGGAGCATCTAGCCCAGTAAGACGAGATGCAGATCTACACTTATTCAGTGCTTCTGTGAATCACTCATTGGAGAATTTGTTGAGCAGTTGCTGCATATGAGATCTGTAGGAAATTCAAAGGATGGTTCTAAATTGGTCCCTATGCTATATTAACCAAGTACAACTTAGTACTCCTAGGATGTTAATCAAAAATAGGATTCTCGAATCCCTACTGCATGTCCAAGAAAGCAAACACACACCGGGGTAACAGATTCCCTGTGTGCTGCTCATATTATCACTTTTTTTTTTTTTTTTTTGGTGGTACTGGGGTTCCTGGAAGCCCTTCTACCTCCGGGCTACACTCCCAGACCTCTTTTTACATTTTTTTTTATATTTAGAAACAGGGTCTCCTAAGCCAGCGCGCGCGGCTGGTTTCGAACGTGCGCGATCCTCCTGTCTCTGCCTCCCAAGCGCGGGGATTACAAGTGTGAGCCACCACGCCCGGCCTTATATTATCACTTTTAAAAACAGTAAATTCTATTGGCTTTTGATGGACAAGATGTATATATGAAATGTATTAACTAGCAATACAAAAATGAAGTTTGCAAAGCCGGGCGTGGTCGTGCACGCTTGTCATCCCAGCATTTGGGAGGCTGAGACCAGATGATCATGGTTCGCGGACAGCCTCAGCTACTTAGTGAGGCCCTCAACAACTTAGTGAGACCCTGTTTCAAAATAAAGAAGAAAAAATAGGGCAGGGGGTGTAGCTCGGAGGTCGATGCCCCTGGGTTCCATCCCCACATCCGCCAAAAAAAAAAAAAAAAAAATGTAGTTTACAATTTAGCAAAGGAGTAGATTTCTGATCGTTAGCAAAAGTACAACAGATATATCAGTACAAGTGACTTTAATGCTCTCACTTGTCAATTTAACTTGATTACATTAATGTGGTTTTGCCTAAATAACCACCTATCGCCAGTGAGCAAAGTCATGAATCATTACTCTTTCTTTAAACTAGCAGTAGGGTTGCGTAGGTCAAAAGCAGAAACAGAATATAACTAAAATAAAAGCGTTTATCCAAGTCAGTATGAAGGGGGTGGGGTATTTTCAGCTGCAATCTCTACAGCCACAATTTTTGAAGCCCTAGAAAAGAGCATCTCTTTTCCAGAGAATGAAATCAGTGATGGTACATTTAATTTCAGAGGAGATAGCCTCTAAGCTCTGGAAAGCAAGTAATCAATATTTAGTTTGGGAAAGTAAGAGGAATGAACAGTTACTGGGAATTCACAAGCAATATATTCCTTATTACAAGCAGCATAGAAGGAACTTTATTATCTCAATTACTTGCCAACTCTAAGAGGTAGAGATGATCACTATACTATAGAAAGACAAGGGAACAAATACTGATGAAGAGTAGATGTTTAAGTCCACAGATTAATAACCCAGTAGCTTGTGCTGAAGTTATAGTTTAAAGACTGAGGGGGGAAAAGAATCTGTAGGAAGCAAGAAAGACCAAAATGTTTTGCAGCTTAATAAATTAGGAAAGAATGAAGGGATGAATGGCGCAATCATGTAAGACTCTTTTTTTTTTTTTTTTGTATACCATTGGTCAAGGATCCTAGGATTACAGAGAACTAATACAAAACCCCAAAGTCATCTTGTCCCACTACCATGACCACAAGTGAGGAAACCAACCCCAACCGCCAAGGTGATGGAGTGGCAGAGTTGAGGTCAGGCCAGGTATCTGGACTCACCCGAGTGGCCCTTCCCACCTCACCGCATCTTCCAGGTTCTAGGATTCTTCCTACAGAAAGTCTGTATGTCGGAAAAGTTGATAACATTTCCAATTTTTATCTAATTTTCTCTCTATAGAACAATTATGCAAAATGAGTGTATAGAAAAACACATTGATTTGACTTGTCACTTTTGGAATCAAATGCCTAGCTTGTGTTCTGGTCCTTTCTTCTCTACTTCAAGTTTTTTATTTTGTTATTTTTAAATGTATTCGTGTGTGTGTGTGTGTGTGTGTGTGTGTGTGTGTGTGTGTGTGTTATTAAGGATTGAACTCAGGGGCATTCTACCTCTGAGTTACACCCCCAGCCCCATTTTAGTTTTTGTCTTTTTGTTTTTGAAGCAGGGTCTTTCTAGGTTGCTGAGGGCCTTGCTGTTTGCTGAGGCTTGAGGCTATCTCAGCTTTCCAAGTTTCCAAGTACTAGGATTACAGGTATATGACACCAGGGCTCAGTTCCAGTTTCTTTATTTTTTGGTACGCGGGATTGAATCCAGGGACATTCTACCTCCGAGATACACCTCCAGCCCTATTTTTTTTTTTTTTTTTTTTTTTTTTGTGGGTCTGGGGATGGAACCCAGGGGCATTCGACCTCTGAGCTACACCCCTTGCCCTTTTTTTTTTATTCTTTATTTTTAAACAGGGTCTCACTAAGTTGTAGAGGGTCTCATGAAATAGCTGACAGTGGCCAAGAATGATGTATGATCCCCCAGTCTCTGCCTCCCAAGTACTGGGATTAGAAGCCTGCACCACTATTGCCTGGCCAGATTCATAATTATACACCACTATCATCTCATCGTCATCTCAATGCTTCTTACTCGGTAGTTAAACCTTTCAGTTTATGCATTCTCCACCTCTATTTAGGATCTTCCTTTCAGAGTAACACATTCAAATTCCCAGCTCATTCTTAAAATCTGTAAGAATTTATGTGAGCTGCTTAACATTCCAAGCTTATATTTCCTCCTCTGCAAAACTGGGCATAATAAAGCCTGGCTCTTAAGGTTATTGTGAGAACTAAACCTAGGTAAAATATCTACTTCACTGACTAGTATATTATGTGTAAAAAAATGTAAATAATATTTCATTGCTTCCTTATCCTGAATGTTTAATTTCACAGTGTTTACCATCATTCTGCTATAATTCACATTTGGCCACTATCTTTTACTTCACTTACCATTGTGTGTGTGTGTGTGTGTGTGTGTGTGTGTGTTGTGTGTGTGAGTGTTTGTGTGTGTGAGAGAGAGACAGAGACAGACAGAGAGAGAAAGAGAGAGAGACAGAGACAGAGACAGACAGAGACAGAGACAGAGAGAGTCAGAGAGAGACAGAGACAGAGACAGAGACAGAGACAGAGAGACAGCCTCAGAAAACTTCCTCTTGCTCCTGCAGAAATGACTATTTAGATTTTATCTTTGAGTGTTTTTCTACAGTTTTCTCTGTCTTTAACAGGCAAAAGGAAGAGGGAGAAAGGCGAAGAAAGAAGAGAAATTAGTGGACAATCTAACTGTCAACTGCTTTTCTCATTTTCTCTTGTATCCTTTTGTTTGCCTCCAGTCTCACTCAGTTTACATTTGGATTCGTCCTGTTTACTGTGTTCCCATGATGTATCTTGGTATTTAAGGTATCCACTGAGAAATGGGAGTGCTTTTTGTAGAGAAAATATTGTGCAGAGACATCTGTCAGGATAATTCACTCCAGTCACACTGTTGACAGGAATTGGTGTGACATTTTTCTTTAAAAAAAAAAAAAAGCATTGTTTTATTAAAAAAACTAAACTTTTGTTATTTTTCATAGCTGTGTTCCGTGGAAATGGCTTAAGTTTTCCAAGCCCCTTCATTCTTAAAATAATCAGTTCCTCAAGCCTTTGTAATATAAAACATTTTAAAATTCACACTCTTGAGCTGTAGGGATAAAAGAAAGATCTTAGAGCTTGAAGAGAGAGAAAAACATGTGCAAAAAGTAGGGAGTAGGTCATGGAGCTTGATGTAAAAGAGGAAAAATTATAGAAGTACAAGAGTGCAGAGTCAGGGGCTCTGGCTTGAAAAATAAATTTTTTCTCTTCATCAAATAATATTCTGGTTGAAGCTAAGAGTTTCAAGACTCTTGAATTCAACCCCGTGGCTCATACTCAAGCCCCCAAAACTCATAATTCTAGGTAGAATTTAGTCCATATTAATCGGTAGCCAGAAATATGGTTCTAAACATAAATTATCAGCCACCAAAATCTGTAGTCATTCTTAAACACATTAATACAAAAAACAAAAACAAAAAAGGAGAACCTTTCATCTACAGCTCACCTACGCCCGAGAATCTTAAAGTCAGAGGGGAGTCGAATCCGAGAGAAAATATGAATAAAGATTGAGTTAGAGCCTGTTTATAATACTTACATAAACATCCACTGAATCTCAATGAACTGAATTGGCAGATCTACTGTAAGCCTGCTCATCCCAGATCTGCAGCTGGCCTGGAGTCTGTGGGAAGCGAGGTCAGGAGGACAGGCCTTCCTTCCTGTCTGCCTGCAAAATCTGCTGCTGAGCCAGATGGGAGGGCTTTGAAGAGAGGTCTGCGGTGGGAAGGGCGACTTGGCAGAGCCTCCCAGGTCAGATGCACAAATACAGTTGAAATTGTTCCCTTCTTGTATTGTCTTTTGCTTCATAAACGCTTATAATTGGGTAGAAAGTTCAATATCCCTTTTTCCTCCCATTAACTTATTGACTTAACATATGTACTGGGTACCTACTGGACACAAAGAAGAGGGCGGATTAAATCCTTAACCTCATGTTGCTTTTATTCCATCGACTATAGTTTATTGAACAGTTATCAATAGGCCAAGAGCTAGACAAGGCCCCGGGTCCTGTGGATTTAAAGATGGAACAAAGGATGCCCGGTACCCAAAAGTGCGCTGTTATTTTCAGTCAACACACTCGTATGTAAAAACTAATGCTCTGGTGAGATAAATACTGGACGTTGTTTGTACAAAGTGCTTCCTAATGATTTGGATAATGGAAATGGTACCATTATTCCTCCTACATTTCTAATATCTCAAAGAAAAATTGCATTTGTAGTTCTAAGTCAGTTATTGAATTTATGAGCTAGGAAAACAGATACTCTGGTAAACTAAAAATCAATGATTCTCAATGGAGAAAGCACAGGATGATATTGTATTAGGGCCCACTATTTCCATTTTTTCTTTGCTGTTCTGATGGAATACAATTTAAAAATACATACATTAAATGGTCATACTGAGGCTATCATCAAAAAGGGTTACTTCTCATTACAAGTATATATACTGATTTGAATAAAGAATAAAGTTTATAATAATAAAATATTAAAGTAATAAACTCAGGTAGTGGAGAGCCCACCCCCCCATTGATGAACATTTAATTGTTTTTTTCTCAGTTCCTTATAAGTTTTTTGTAAATCATTAATGCAGATCACAAGAATATGAGGTCATATGTGGCCTAAGGTGAATCTCTGTTATACTTTATGAAGCATAGTATTTAGCAAAAGTGAGATAATAAAATCTAATTAAGATAAAACCAAATAAATGAAGGTTTCCAGCTTGGTTAGACTGAGGTTTCTCCCGCAATTAAATATCAGGCCAAAAATAATGACAAAATAAATAAAGTAAAAAAGTATCAAAAATGTAAAAAAAAAACTGATTTATCATTACTTTAAATTCAGTCTTACCTTCCATAAAATTCCCAATTAAAACCTTTTTTTTGGTACTGGGGATTGAATGAAGGTTCATCCAAATTCTGAGCTACAACCCTAGCCATTTATTTATTTTTTATTTTTTAAAGAGTCTAAGTTTCTTAAGCTCTGAGGGCCTTGCTATGTTGCTGAGGCTAACTTCAAACCTGCCACCTTCCTGTGTCAGCCTTCTCAGTACTGGGATAACAGGCATGTGCTACCATGCCTAGGGTTAAAACAGTCTTCCATAATATTCACTTTACTTCCCATGGGAATAAAAAAGGCAATTGCAATTTGTTGTTAGTCTCCTAAGGGACTAGTCTTTGCATTGTAAACCATTATTTTATATATCCTATGAATACATTTAAAATCTACCAGTTAAAAATGATGCAAGGTTCTATCATTACTTAGAACCTTTCTTTGGCCCTTATTGAAAGAGCTTCATTAGGTTTACTTTGACATAAAATTTTGACTCTAAAACTTGTATAATCAGAAAATGAAAACCTAGTGAAACAAAGGTATTGGCAACACTATCATATTCTGGGTCAAAATTTCCTATAACACTTTTCAACTTAAAATTTCACTACCCATTTTTTTTTTTTTTTGTCTAAACACTGGTCTTTGAACTGAACACTAAGTGGTACAGTTTCTTTCCTTCCTTTTTTTTTTAACTGAAAAAGTTTCTCTAGTATTTCTGAGCTTCTCTTCTAAACATCTGACCCTTTATTCCACCAGTCTTGATGTCAACTCTTGAAATCTCAACAAAAGGTGTTATTGAAGAATTTTAAAGCAATAAGCAGGATTCAGATTCCCTACTCGAATGGGCTTTAAGGAATTTGTGGGGTGATACATTGGGAGTTGAAGTGGTCTGGACAGCCCACCGCGTATCATAAGCAGACCTGCTTCTGAGCGGGGAATGAGCATTATGCCGAAACTATTGCCTGACCACAAGAGATTGGAAGGCATTGTGGCTCTTAGGGCTTACTGCAGACTCGGGGATATTACATGTGAAAACATGCACCTTACAAACAATGAAATAAAGCAGCCCCCAAATTATGAAGATGAGCATTTTTCTCGAATCTTCTTATTGATTCATATCAACGTTTATATATTAAATTATACATAAGTCATGACATAATCATGGGTTAGCAGCTATATAATGTCAGTAAAACCTTGAATTCTAGGTTTTGTTATGGTGGACAAAAAAACAAAAACAAAAACAAATGTTCTTCTCCAAGGGATGAAACCAATCACCACTAGTGATAGAAAGGTCATTTGACTTTAGTAAAATATAATTATGTATTACCAAAGGCTAATAAAACATGAGATGG
This sequence comes from Muscardinus avellanarius, assembly GCF_963383645.1. Lineage (NCBI taxonomy): Eukaryota > Metazoa > Chordata > Mammalia > Rodentia > Gliridae > Muscardinus > Muscardinus avellanarius. The sequence goes on from NC_137804.1 coordinate 11,926,947, forward strand.
GAAGAGAGGCCCCTCTTCCTGGCACTCTTTTTTGGTTAAATAAAGTTTATTTTTCTATTGATGCACTATAGTCATACATCTTAATGGGGCACAAACCTCTACCATCTAAATAGCCCTTTCCCAATTCCCACCCCATTCGCTCCCCCTCCCTCCTGCTCATGTTTGGCTTAGTGATTGACTTTGATATAGTTGTGAATGTACACCATGAACATTAGAGAATTTTCCTCTCTCCCCTTTTACTCCCCTCAGTTAGGTCACCTTATTTGCTAATCTATGGTTTCTCCTTCTTTGTCTAGATCTCCTCCTGTGGCCCCTTTTCTCTCTGGTTTCCACATATTAGAGAGAGCATCCAATTTTTTTTTCTTTTTGTGACAGATTAATCTCACTTAGCATAATGTTCTGGAATTCTTGATATTTAGAAATTTTACGAAAATGGATATTGGAAATGGCCAATGAAAATAGAATAATCAAGGGCCTTAGGATAAAGAATAGGTGATGATGTACTTTTTAAACCACTTTAAGATTAGCTAGGAATAGTGGCACAGATTTGTAATCTCAGGGTTTGGGAGGCTGAGACAAGAGTATTGTGGGTTCACAGCCAGCCTCGGCTACTTAGTGAGGCCCTCTGCAATTTAGTGAGACTCTGTTTTAAAATAAGAGTGAAAAAATAGGGCTGGGGTTTAGCTCAAAGTTAGAACGTTCCTGAGTTCAACCCCAGCACCAAAACAAACTAGCAAACAAAATATTCCTAAGACTGAGGTATTCCCCTAATTTTTAAGTATCTCCAAAGCAACACCAAACACTTAGCAATGTCATGCAGAATTTATAGAAGGAAGTTTATTCATTTGGCAAACTAACGGGATACTTAAATGACACAGTTTGGTAAGTTGTCCAAAATGAACTTATATTGTTCAAACACTGTTACATGTTTCGAAGCCAAGGTCCATTCTAGTATATAGACAAGGAGAAATTTTTGAAACGTATTTTTGTTTCCCACAAATACCCTTCTAAGATATGTACTACTAAGCATATCATACATTTCAGTCTTTTCTACATACTTAAAATCTCAAAACTATCTCAAGGACAACAGCTCTACCACCTTTAAGTTTCGCATCTGATAATATGTGACACTTAATTAACACTTAATGATATAGTCCATCATATTAATTTTGCAGGGCCATAATAGAGTATGTGCAAGAATAAATGAAGGATAAGGTCAGAAAGATGAATTTAAATTGAGAGCCCTGTTATCAGTTCTCCTTAATAAATGTTAGTGAACGTGCCTAATTAATAACCCAAATCCTCATTAGAAATTCACTCAAGTATTTTCCGAACTGGTAGGGATTTTTATAGAACTTTAATTTAGTTCAAGCAAACAATGTTGCAATATTTCCAAAAAGCTTTAAATATCTAGATGTAAGACAGCCAATAAGCAAAGAAAACTGATAAAGCTGGAAAAACAAAAAATAATTAATTACTTCCAGGTTTTCCATTTTGTTGGAGTATAGTTTTTGAAAGTAGTTTCTGATAAGCCTCTGGACTTCCACACTCTCAGTGGTAATATCTCCTATTTCATCTCTTATTTTTTATTTTTTTATTTTTAAAATCTTGCATTAGTGCATTGTAGTCATACATCTTAATGGGATAAAAGATGATGGAGACATATATGCAAACATCACACAATTAGCCCTTACCCAATCCCTACCCCATTCGCTCCCCATCCCTCCTTCCAATGCTTGCCTTAGTGATTGACTTTGATATGTTTGTTAAAGTATATCTTGAGCTTTAGATAATTTCTCTTTTCTCCCTTCCCATTCCCTCAGTTAGGTTGCCTTATTTGCTCCTCTATAGGATCTCTTTCTTCATCTAGAGTTCCTCCTTTTACCCATTTCTCCCTAGCTTTTTCATATTAGGGAAAGCATCCAATTTCTTATTTGAATTATCTCTTTCTTTTGGTTAAGTTGGCTAGTTGTTTATCTATCTTGTTTATTTTTTTCAAGAAATCAGCTTTTCATTCAGGAGGCTGAGACCAGAGGATCGCGATTCACGTACAGCTTCAGCTACCTAGTGAGGCTCTCCGCAACTTAGTGAGACCCTGTTTCAAAATAAGAGAATAAAAGAATAAAAAAATAGGATAGGGGGTGTAGCCTGGAGGTTGAATGTCCCTGGGTTCTATCCCAAGACCCGCAAACAGAAGAAAAAAAAAAAACGCTTTTGTTTTTGTTGATTTTCTGTATTTTTATTCTCTACTTCATTGATTTCTGCTCTGATTTTAATAATTTCCTATATTCTACTGGCTTTGGTGTTAGACTTTTCTGTTTTTCAAGGGCTTTGAGGTGTATTATTAGGTTATATGGTAATTTTCCTGTTCTTATGTGGGTACTCAGTGTTATAAATTTTCATCTTAATACTGCCATCATGGTGTCCCAGAAGAATTGATATGTTGTATCCCTATTTTCGTTTGTTTTTAGGAATTTCTTAATTTCACCCCTTACTTCTTCTATGACCCATTCCTCGTTCAGCAATGTGGTGTTAATCTCTATATGATCTGGAATACCACTTCTGGATATCTACCCAAAAGAATGGAATACACAATGCATGTGTATCCATGTTTATAGCTGCACAATTCGCAATTGCCAAGATGTCCACCAACAGATGAATGAATTAAAAAACGATGGGATATGTACACAGTGAAATTTTACTCACCCACAAAGAACAGAATTACATAATTTACAGGAAAATGGATGGAACTAAAGAACATTATGCTAAGTGAAATTAGTCAGTCACAAAAATTAAGAAAACAGATACTCACCCTAATATGTGGAAGCTAGGGAGAAAAGGGGTCATAGTAGCAACTCTAGACAAAGAAGGAGAAACCATAAATGAGCAAATAAGGTGACCTAACTGAAGGGGATGGGAGATGGAAAGAGGGAAATTCCCTAATGTGCATAAGGTACATTCACAAACATATAAATCACCAAGCCAAACATAAGAAGGAGGGAGAGGGAAATGGGGTGGGGATTCAGAAAGGGCTAAATGAGTGATGTGTGCATGTATGCCTCTACCATATTGTACTCCATTAAGATATATGATTACAATGCATCAATTAAAAGATAAAAATTAAATTAAAAATAATTAAGATAGTACTATTCCAAGATAGTATATTTTCTTAATCAATATGTGTATTATGTATAATTTTACTTTTCTAGACAAAAGGTCAGTAAGATGCCTCAGACCTAAAGAACACAATCAAATAGACCTATTCAACACATATAGAATATTCCACCCAACTACAGCAATTCACATTGTTCTCAGCTGTTCATGAAACCTTCTCCAAAATAGATCACATCCTGGGTCACAAAGTGAGCACTAGCAAATTCAAAAGTGTGACATACTTCCCTGAGTCTTTTCAGACCACAATGGAATGAAACTAGAAATCAACTATAAGAAGACCCAGAGAAACCACATAAACATGTGGAGACTGACCACTATACTGCCGAATGAAGAATGGGTCACAAAAGAAGTAAGGAGTGAAATTAAGAAATTCCTAGAAACAAACAAAAATAGGGAAACAACATAGCAAAACCTCTGGGACACCTTGAAGGTAGTATTAAGAGGAAAATTCATACACTGAATGTCCTCATAAGAAAAAGAAAATCACCAAATAAATAACCTAATGCCCTTGAAAAACATACCTTAAAGCCCTTGAAAAACAGGAATAGTCTAATCTCAAAGCCAGTAGAAGACAGAAAATTATTAAAATTGGAGAAGAAATCAATTAAGTAGAGAATAAAAAAAAACAATATAGAAAATCAAAACTAAAATCTGGTTTCTCAAAAAAAATAAACAAGATATATAAACCTCTTTCCAACTTAATCAAAACAAAGCAAGAATCAATCCAATTTATGAAGATAAGAGATGAAAAAGGGACTATTACCACTGACAGTGTAGAAATCCAGAAGATTATCAGCAAATACTTTCAAAAACTATACTCTGACAAAATGGAAAAGCTGGACAAAATTGACAACTTTCTAGATAAATACAACCTTCCTAAACTGAGTAAAGAAGATATAGAAAATTTAAATCTACCAATAGCAATAAAAGATGTTGAAGCAGCAATGAAGCCCTTACCATCAATCAAAAGCCCAGGACCAGGTGGTTTCTCAAGTGAATTTTATAAAACCCGTATAGAAGAGTTAATCCCAATACTCTTCAATCTATTTCATGAAATAGAAAGAAAAGGGACTCTCCCAAATATATTCTATGAAGCCCACATCACATTAATACCAAAATAAAAGACAGGGAAAGAAAACTATAGGTCTATATCACTGATGAAATTAAATGCAAAACTGTTAAATAAAATGCTAGCAACACACATTCAAACCACATTAAGAAAATAATAGACCACGACCAAGTAGGGTTCATCTCTGGGATGCAAGTCTGGTTCAACATATAAAAATCTATCTGTGTAATTCATCACTTGTATAACATTTTTATTACTATCTATCTGTCTATCTACTCATCTCTTTCTTTCTATCAACCAATCTAGTAAATTAAGAGGTGGTATAACTTCATGTGAGGTCCCACCACTGCATACTTTTCTAAGTGAATGACTCTATTGCTTCTCATAACCTTGGCTCTAGTCATACAGCAGCCCAATTCTCTAGGCAATCAGAACCATTTGCTTTACGCAAATGTAGTTGCTATTTAGAACACAAAGTATATAAGACACTTATGAAAAAAGGGCTCCAGTAACTCAGAAGCTTAATTCCTCAAGCAGCTTAATGTACAAAGCCCAAGAGGAACTCTTGAAGCATATATGGTCATGGCACAACATACCCTGGTGTGGTGGGCAACACACAGATACCAGGCACAAGATGCAATGCTGGACATGAGAGGCAATAGGAAGGGCAATGCCTGCTGCCCATGCTGGCCAGCTTAACCAGGATGCACCTCAGCAACCAGCACCAACATTAGTAACCTGAAGACTATAACCAGGGGCACCTAAGACTGAACCTTTAAAGCTTCATCTGCTGCAGAGCCTTGCTAACTAGCCAGTATTGATAATGAAGCTGAATGCTGACCCACCAGCTATGCTGGTAGAAGTCTGGAAATTCCTCATTTTGTTGGTTAAATGTGGGAATCCCTGACCAGTTGAGGTAAGACAGAAGATCCATACTAGTCTTACAACTGACCTGAATTTGAGACCCCAACACAGTCCACTAAGCTCCATGGTAAATAGACTGCCCAGTCTGCCTTTCTAAGTTGTACTAAAATTTCTCTCTCTCTCTCTCTCTCTCTCTCTCTCTCTCTCTCTCTCTCTCCTATAAAAGTGTCATAATTGTGGGACTTTTGTATGGAGTGTTAATGAATAAAGAACCAATCTTGGAATGACTAGATAAGGACCATGTTTTGGTTGTCTCCATGATCTAAGTTTGCTCAGAACATGAAGTCTTTTCCTGTGCTCCTCCTTCTAATAGGAATGCCTCCTTGTCACTCCCAGTATCAAATCATGCCCCAAATATCAGTGATGTAGGATGAAGCCACTGTCTCCAATGCTTTCTACAGGACCATTTGCCATAGAAGTTGTGGTGTGGATAGATTTTTTTCAATTGAATTGCTGCAAACATTAATGAGGTCAATGCACTGGAAAACAAAAGTTGTCATGAAAAAGTAAAAATCTGATTATATTTACTGAAAACTGGAGCTATGGATTTATCATTCTGCTATACATATTTTATTTGGCAGGGGATTCTCATGACAGCAGAGTATGTGAAATCTATGAGTAGCATCTCATATTCATCTTTCAGGACAATAATTTAAATGATGAAAATGCATTGTAAAAATTGGAGAAGGTATTAAAGACAAGTTTTAGTTTCCTCAATTATGCTTTAAATGAAAACCCCAAAATATTTAATTAAAAAAGCAATTATCTGAGAGATGGTTAAAGTAGTTATCACAAACTGCTATGACAGGAATACACTGTTTTCTGAAATATATTATGTGGCAATATAGTTTTAATAAATCTCACACATGTGTCTACAGAAGAAAGTTTCTTCACTGAATTAAATTTAATTTAAGCGTAAAGTTTAAAGTTTCTTTAAACAAAGAGCAATTGTAGAATTTAATGCTATATTTAATAGAGTTATACTAAATAGAACATAAGTTTCAGTAGCTAAGAAGATGGAAATTGCAAAGAGTACTCTGATTCAAACAATGCCAAATCAAGATGAAGAACTGGCTAGATTTTATAAATATATACATGCACACATATATGCATATATATTATATATGTACATACATGTACATTCACACACATACACATAACTACACTTATCTCAAATGAATTTTTTAGTACTAAAATAATTGAATCCAGGGCATTCTACCTTTGACTCTATACCCGCAGCCCTATTTTATTTTTTATTTTGAAAAAGTGTTTCCCTAGGTTGCTTATAGCCTTGATAAATTGCTGAGGCTGGCCCCCAACTTGTGATCCTCCTGCTCAGTCTCCCAAGTATTAGGATTACAGGCATGCACAGCCACACCTAGCTAGAATCGATATCTTTATCTAGTAAATAAATCATGCCTCTGGTGGCCAACTTTGGTATCAGCCCTGTGATGCTGGTTTTGCAGGCTTGCAGAACACAAGACTCATGGGGTCAGGGAAGCTTCCACCCAGATTTCAAGGAGAGGCTGGGAGGCTCAGCAGTATGCAGCAGACTTGGAATCTCTGCAAGAAGTCCCTGACAAAGAGATGCACAAAGTTATGAGACTGAAGCTAAAGCTGAACTGAAAACTCCAAGAACATAGAGATGCCAGGAATGTGCCATCTAAGAGAAGCCATTGGGTGGCAAGCAGAGCCAGTTCAAGAGGGAGGCCATGTGGGCTGCAGTTGGCAAGCTCAAGGACGACTCTCCAAGACCTGGAGGCCCACCTCCCAAAACCCACCTCCCACACCTCGCTGTTTTGCAAGCCAGTTGCCAGATATGGAGCTATGAATTGGGTGTTTGCCCTGCTGAGGTTCTGTCTTACTCTGGTCTGCGTCTTCCTTTCTAGCTAGCCCCTCTTACTTTTCCCTTTTTGGAATGGGAATGTTTTTCTGATTGTTGGAAGTATGTAACTTGCTTTTCTAAAATGTTTACAGGGGCTCACATCTAAGCGTCTCAGAGGATTCCTTGAACTGGGGCTTTTGAGCAATGCTAAAACTGTTAAAACTTTGGGGACACTTGGACGTGGATTGAGTACACCTTGAGTTACAAAATGGGCATGTGGTCCAGGGACATAATGCTGTGGTTTATCTTGTAAATGTTCCTCAAAAGTCACATGTTGAAGCCTTGGTTGGCCTGTTGTATTGTTCCACTAGTTGTGGAACTTATAGAAAGTGAGACCTATGATAGAAAGAAAATGCTATTCTTTTTTTATTTTAATGGTTTTGGCCCTTGTCAAAAAATCCATTGACTATAGAAGTAGGGCTTTATTTCTGTACTTTCAGTTCAGTTCCATTGATCTTTCGGTTTATCCTTATGTCAGTATCATATTCTGGTGTTTCTTTGTTACAGTTCCTTTGTAGTTTGATTTGAAATTGGGAAATGTGATCCTCCAATTTTGGTTTTCTTTTCCAATATTGTTTTGCCTATCTAAGTTCCCTTGAAATTGCTTGTGAATGTTAGAGTCAGCATTCCTAATTCTGCCCAGAGGAATCCCATCAAGTATATAGATTGATTTGTATAAATTGTCAATTTACAATAACAACAACAAAAAACAGCCTCCTTAACTATATGAACATGTTAATTCATTGAGTAAGTACCCTTGGATAGGTATACTGGGTTCTAGGCCTCTTCATGTTTTTTTTTTTTTTTAAATTTCCCATCTGCAATGAGGTGATTCTCTTTCTCCACTTTTTTCTTTCATTTTAAATCTCCTTATAACTAGGATAATGATACACCTTATACTTCAAATTCTTGTTGAGTGGTTTGCTTTCTAGAAGGCTTCAGAAATTTAAGAGCCTGCAATTCACATCTTTTGAATATCTGTTTTATTTTAATATGATTTGTGTGGTGAGGAAGACGACTGTGACTTGAATACAGGGCCATACTACGACTGAACTATACCCCCAGAATTTTTAAATTTTGAAACAGGGTCTCACTAAATTATGACACACTGTGCTCAAACCTCCGATGCTTCTGTCTCTTCTTCCCACATACAGGAATTATAGGCATATACCAATGTGCCTGGCTTTAATATGATTTCTGTAGTAGATAAGTCCAGTGAATCCAGATTATTTTAAGTGTAGAGCAGCCTTAAAATTGACTAAAATTAGACAAATTAATGAAGGCCGTTTTAGCCTAGAAAAAGCAATAGGATATTATGGAATATCTTACATAGATTCTAGATTCACAAACAACCTATATTATAAGCATAACTTTAAGCCAGAAAAATAATTTTTATTATTTGTTCTTCCTTCAGTCAAGGCATTTTCTATATCAATCATGCTGGACTTGGGCCTGCATTATCTGAGTTCAAATGATTATAGAGTGTAACATCAAAAGACTGATTCTGGAACCAGTGGGCAAGGATTTTAAACAGCAGCTACCACTTCCTTGCAATGTAACTCTGGGAAAATTGCTTAATTCTCTTAGTGTATCATTTTTATTATTGGTAAAGTGGAGCAATATCTACCTTATCTAAAGCTTGTTTTGAGAATTGAGCGAGGTAAGAGATATAATTCTTTCAACAAAGTCTGCCACATAGCATATATTAGTTAGTTATTATTAAGCAATAGGAAATATAGAACAATATGCACATAAACACAAGTAAGACAAACAAACACATTGTTTCTCAGATTCTACAACCTGATGTAGATGGCAATATGGTCAACATGAAAATTACATCATTTCATTGCATTTAACGATAGGTTACAAAAGCCAACTGGGGTGTAGGAAAACCTGTACATGAATTTAACAAGCCATTAGCTCATTATGAGCTCATTTATTTTTCCTGCCCTTGCTGGTGGAAAAGAAGTGACTACATTGAATGTTAACTGATTTGCCTTAGCCTGTTACTAGGAATAAGTGAACAAACTAGACCAGAATGAATTCTTTTATGCAGATAATCTATCACCTGTTCACAGGAAAATGAATGAACTCTCTAGGAAAGGGAGATGAGAGGAGGAAAGACAGAAAAAAGAAAGACTGAGAGAAAGAGAGGAAGAGAGGGATGGAGGGAGAGAGGGAGGCAGAGAGAAAGAGAGAGAGAGAGAGAGAGAGAGAGAGAGAGAGAGAGAGAGAGAGAGAGATACAGAGAAAGAGAGAGACAGAGAGAGACAGAGAGAGACAGAGAATCGACTCTGTTCCCAAGACAAAGTTGAACTATTTGGTTCTGTAGTGTATCTGCTTTCATGCCTGGACATCTATTTTATGAGGTACAATGGGAGGTTAATGGATCAAATGAGCAGATGGTAATATTCTGGAAAATAATGATAATACTTACGCCACTGCCAGGGTCTCAACCCTGCTGAGTGATATGGCAACTCAGCAGTAGGGAATTGTTCCTGGGGCTGCTCAGACAATCTGCAGCGTCGCCTCCATTAAGTGGCTGAATGATTAGCTGCTATATGCATGCACACACACATATATACACACACACACAAACATACACAACACTGGGTAAAATACACTATTACACAATTATTCTAAGGAATGTCCGGGGACCATTAATTTTTCAAGTCCATAAATGTCTAAAAAAGTGTCAACTACATGCTGAGCAATATTGCATAGTACTTCTCCAAACATATTATGCTTAACATTAGACACGCATAAAATAAGTTTGGCCACTATGTGGGCAAATGTTTTATTTGCTGTGTATAAGAAAACGGAACTATATGCAAAACACTTCACAAATATTGCTTAATATAAAGTAAAAATAGATAATTATTTTTTATAAAAAAAAAAAGACTTGGGGCCAGGCAAGGTGATGCATGCTTGTAATCCCTCCCAGTATTTGGGAGGCTGAGACAGGAGGATCAGGGTTCGAGGACTGGGAGTGTAGCTCGGAGGTATAATGCCCCTGGTTCCAACCCCAGTACCACACACACACACACACACACACACACACACACACACACACACACACTAAATTGGGGATAATTTAATAAATTAATTTAGATGAACTCCTTAGAAATAGCATAAAAGTAAATAAATGTTTTAAAAAGAAACAAACTTATAGGAACAAAAGGAAAGGAAGAGGAGACAGCAGCAATGTAATTGGGAGTTTGATAGATATTGTAAGGATCAGGGAAGCTTGCATATCCAGTCCCAAAAAAGTTTATTCTGGAGGGTGTACTGAGAAATGAGAGAAAGGACTCATTTCTCACTAAAGAGCCCCCATAGGCATGAGTTAATATAATATATATTATATATCATATATTATATATCATATATTATATATTATATGTATATATTGTATATATAATATTAATATTATAGAAACTTCTAGAAGAGGAAGAGACAGTGAAGCAAACCTCACCAGCACACCATGATTTTGTTCAAAAAATGTGATGCTCAGGTTCCTTCTTCCACATTGAATAACCAGGAAACTACCACTGACCTGTTCCTGCAAAGGAGCATTTATAACTAAAATAATTAAATAAATAAATATGTCTATGACCTCAGCATAACTGCGATCAGAAGCGCTTTAGTAAAAATGGAGAATTAGTAAACAATTACATCTGACTGTTGACCTTGTAGAGGACTAGAAGCTCCTTCTCTGGTGGTGTTGACTAACCCACTGAAAGGTCTTGATTTGGGGGGATTCTCCAATAAAATAGCCAGCTAACTCACACTTTTTAAAATTATCATCTGCAGTGGTGGCACACGCTTGTAATCCCCGCGCTTGGGAGGCAGAGACAGGAGGATTGTGCAGGTTCAAAGCCAGCCGCGCTGGCTTAAGAGACCCTGTTTCCAAATAAAAATATAAAAAAATAGGTCTGGGAGTGAAGCCCAGAAGTAGAAGGGTTTCCAGGAACCCCAATACCACCAAAAAAAAAAAAAAAAAAAATATATATATATATATATATATATATATATATATATATCATCTGCATATAAGAATTTTCAACCAGTTCTGGTACCAACAATCAAGTTTAACTATAAAAAGGAAAGCATACATACACATATACAAACATACAGATACAAACATATAGTGTGCAAGATAGAAACCAAAACCCAGAGGGGGGGAGAAAGTATTTGAGGAATACAAGATGATGCATGAAGACAAACCTTCACAAATGCTGTAAATATCTTTAAAGTGAAGGGTATTTTTTATTCAGGCATCAAGAACAAGATGGTATAAAAAGATAATTCAAAGAACATAAAAAATTCTTGAAAATTAAGATATGTTAATAAAAATAAGAAGACCTTAATAGAAAGGTTGAAAAATAATTAAAGAAAGTATCTTAAAAAAAAAAGAGAACAACAATGAAAAAAAAACCCAAATACAAAATGAAAAACATTTACTAAAGTTTTTTTTTTTTCTTTCCTTTTCTTTTTGATAGTAGGTATTGGACCCAAGGGTATTCACACCCCCAATTCTTTGTATTTTTTTTTGGGAAACTAGTTTTCAGTAGGTTACTGAGAGTCTCACTGTGTTGATGAAGCTATCCTTGAACCTTTGATTCTCCTGATTTAGCCTACCAAGTACTGGTATTACAGACATGTGCCGCCATGCCTGGCCAGAAAAGACATTTAGCAAATGAATCTTAAAATTTGAACATCTGCATAATAGCAGTTACAAAAAAAAATAGTTAAACAGGAAGAAAGAAAAATATTTCAACAAAAAATCACAATAAAAATATTCTAGAAGATATATCTTTAAAAGATGAAATTAATATAGAGCTCTGTGGATATAAACATACTGAGAAGAGAGTTCCTAGTTGGTTGATTTTTAATAGCTGAATAAGTGATTATTTTTATAAATGAAAAACTTGAACTGTCTAGATTTTGAAGAGCCTCCCATTTTCCATAATACATGAAAATAGATCTTCATGACACATTTGGTAATTTCATGAGAAAATATTAAGATCTTAAATTTTTCCTTTGAAGAAAAACAATTAGCATATATATGATCATGAATAAAAGTAGCATCAGATTTCTTAGTAGAAACAAGAAGCCAAAATACAAATGGAGCCTTCAAAACTAACAATAATGATCTGCAACTTTTAATTTATATCCAACTAGACCATCAATCAAGTATGATCTATAAAAAAAATGTTTCATAATGTGTGGTTTTACAACTTACTTGACCTGTGTCCTTTGGACATTGTATTCCACAAAAATAAGAAAATATTCCGCATCCCACCCCCCAAGAAATGGAAAGGTCCAGGATCCTAGAAACAGGAGTTCCAACACTTGAGAGATAAGTTTTGAGAGTAAAGATCCTCAGATGGGCAATACAATAATAGCAGAATTCAGTAAAGAGAAAGTAGATTTTAATAAAGTGATGAGTGAACTCTGGAAGAGATATCTTTAACAAGATTAAAGTAATGTAAATCTGGGTGTGATGGCCCATGTTCATGTTCATAATACTAATACTTGGAAGGCCTGGAAAGAGGGATATTTCAGATTGGAGGATAGCTTTGGCATCATAGAAAGACTCTCAGTAACCTACCAAAATAATATTTCCAAACAAAAAATAAAGGGGGGACTGGGGATATTACTCAGAGGTAGACTATACCTACATGTACACACACACACACACACACACACACACACACACACACACACATTAATGTATAGCCAGTGGATACAAACCTATTGAAAAGAGAGTTCCTAATTGCTTAAATTTGGGTAACTGAATTTGTGGCACATAAATTATTAAGCAAGTAAAAGAAAAAGGTTCCAAACATATAAATATTAACTCTTAGAAACATAACACTTTCAATACATAAAATAGGCATTTTATTGACTCAGCTGTCAAAAAATGATGTAAACACTAAATATAGATCAAAACCAAATCTGAAAATCTAAACTGGGTTAAGGGGAACTGAGTCCCTGCATGGTAAAGAAGGGGAAGACAACTTAATCATTTCCCAGCATGAAGAGTTTAGACATAACACACACACACACACACACACACACACACACACACACACACGATATAGAAATACAAACATGCCTTTTGGTGCATTAGGGATAAAAATGAAAGAACCCATTAAAAGAGGTGAAAGTGATTGCCAGTGCAGAGGAGGAAATACACAGTGTTCAAGGAACAATTACTGTTTATCCTGTTGCTGCTTCATATTTTCAATTTTAGGAAGTATGTAAAGACTTTTAGAATATCTTCCCTTTAAACTATATGCATGCAATTTTTTGGTACAAACGGTAATCATAATAGAGATAGCAGAGGAATATCTCAAAATCATAAAGGTGATATGTATATCCCTAAAGTTGAACACCACTGCCATAGCCTATCAACAATGGAGCCAGTATGAACCACAGAAAGGAACCATGATCTGTGTTATTGCTACCAAACTACTGAGTACACACATCCAACTGGAACTTGCAGTAAGGCTCCTGGAGGGAGATGGAATACGAATTGAGACGAGCCATTGAGAGTATTTGCTATATTGACCCTAGCTGAGGATTTTTCCTTCAGAAAATAAAATTTCAGTAACAAAAGAAAGTGGGCACACCTCAGAAAGAAACAGAGGATGATAGGAGAAAGTCATATATTTAGAGACAAGGGATGGAGAGGGAAAAGTCCAAAGTTGACGTGAAGTCAGTTTTGTAAGGGTTAAAGATGAGATCCCAGGGGACTTCCAGATGGAGATATCAAACAAAGTTGTGGTTACTCTGAAGAAATCGGATCTGCTGATAAGTACTGAGAGTCGCATGGAACATGTTCATACCTTCCTTTGCTTTCTTCTTCCCTCCTTCTTTTTCTTTTTCCAACAAATACTTAGTGAACATTTAGGTACAATACAATGAATAAGATCCAGCCACTCTTGAAGCTTGGATTCGTGTAGGGTGACACTAAGGTATTCATGATATCACTGAGAGAAGGTTTCAGGGAAAGAGAATGTTGAAGGCAGCAACAACAATTATGAGAGTGGATGCTAACACCTCTACTGTGCCAAGCTTGGTTTTAAACACTTGTCTTCCTTGACACCTGCCTGTGGTCTGCAGATCAGTGGAACCTACATTACCTGATTCTGAAGCCCTACTCTCAAACTAATATCAGAATTTGCATTTTATCAAGATTTCCACTTGCTTCATGTGTATATTTCAGAATAAAGAAATAGAGCTGGGGGTGTAACTTGGAGGTAGAACACCCCTGGGTTCAATCCCCAGTATCACACACACACACACACACACACACACACACACACACACACACATACACACACATAAACTTTGCACATTACAATATAAGAAATGCTGCTTTCCACATGTTTTTCTCAGCAAATCTTTATAAACGCAATGAAGGGAATATTAGTATTGGCCAATTCTAAAGGAAAAAAAAAAAACTCTGAGCCACAGAAGGGTTGGAAGACTGGCCATTTTGGGAACTGGCCAAACTGGGATTTGTAGTCATGCCATCTGGTTTCTAGGTTTGGAATCATTGCATTATCCTGTCCATCAATGAGCAGTAAAGTTGCCCAAACCATTATATTTATAGAATATAAGTAGCGGGAAAGGTTTCTAAATAAGGGATATGTTATAAAAAGATTTGGGAGGAAAACAAGAAATACAAAGGTCAGGAATATAAGAGCTAATTTTGTTGTTGTTGTTTGTTTTGTCTTAGGTTGTATTTTTTGTTGTTTTGTTTTGTTTTTTGTACTGGGTATCGAACTCAAGGTCATTCTACCTCCCTGCTCTACCCTCAACCTTTGTTAGTTTTTGTTTAGAAACAGAGTCTCACCAAATTTCTGAGGCTGGTGTGGAACCTACCATCCTCCTGTCTCAGACTACCAAGTACTGGGATTACGGGTGTGCACCATTATGCCTGGCGATTTGAATTCTTGGAGCAAAATGTCTCATGTTTCAAGCAGTCAAGAAAGATGAAGTTAAGTGTGTTGGAGTTAGAAAGCTGTTAGTGAGATTGGACAGAGATGTGGGAGGAAGCCTGGCTGCAGAGCAGGGAGGTAGCCCTGTTGGTTGATGAGTAAAGGCTCCCCATCCAAACGCAGCACTCAAAGAGAGCCTCTGGTCTCAAGGATGTTCTCAGCAATTGATGGAACACAGAGAATCTGCTCTACTAATCATATTTCCCCCACTTGGAGGTTTAAGGCCGGACCTCCTAAGGTTCACTGCCCTTCCCGAGCCAACTTCAGCGCTGGGCTTTCTCCCACCACTTTGCATATACAAATGTCAAGCTGAACATCTGAGTTAAAGGGATTTTTTTATTGGTGCCAAAGTATCTCACGGATAACAAGAAAAGGAAATATCATCTGCTTCTGCAGCAAATCCACCTCAGTCTACGTGTGGGGAAGTATGTTTTCAACAACTCTCTGATCCACTCAGACTACGAAATGCTTTATGTTAGAGCTCCTCTGCACGTTTTTTTGCCCTTTAGCCGCTGCCAAATTTTAATATGTTTCTTATTTAAGTGAAGACACAGATGAAAATGGTTGTGAGTAACTTTTGTTGTGCTCCCCTGTAATGCTAATTTACCACATAAGGGTACGACATTGCAGAATTGGTTTGCTAAAGTTATTTTTGGAGATTTGTGCCACGCTTCTCCTTTGCGTGTAAGCATGCTAATTTCCAAGGGAAATGTTTCTGATATCAGGAGGTTTTACCCAAGAAAATTATTTTCAAATGCAAGTTTCACATTCTAAAGAGCAAAGTCACCGGAAAGCCTGCTAGAAATCATTGCATTCATTGGCTCAAGGAGATAGGAGAACAGGGCATTTTGTAGGTAGAGGTGTATGTCCTCAGACTTACCTTTTTCTAATTATATATATATGGAAAATGAGAAACAAGAGTTCAAGTCAGCTATCCAATGTGAATAACTTTAATGTGTTTGCAATGCTTCATTTTTGTCTAGTGTTAAGACCCATTCGTATATTCTCCCTGAACATCCTTCACGTAGATTGCAGGTGGGGAAACTTTGCTCTGTTGACCAAATCTAGCTTGTCACCTGTTCTGTAAATAAATGTGTTAAAATCTAACCATGCCTATATCTATATTGTCTTTGGCTGCTTCTGTGCTGACATCAGCAGATTTGAGTCATTGCAACAGAGAGAAGGTCAATAAAGCCGGAAATATTTACCATCTGATCCTTTTGAAAAAAAAAAAAAAAAGTCTGCCGAACCCTAAAGCAGACGGTATAGAAGTGGGCATGAGGAAGAGGGCAGAAGGCGTAAAGGACATTAGCAACGAGACTTTATTTCCTTTTTATAAAATTTGGACTCAACGTGTTAACAAAATAGTTGTATCAATACTCATATGTAACACCCATCCTTCCCAAATCCCAGTGAAACAACAGTAAGGTTAGATAAACAAAATTTGTTCATAAGAGCATGGTAAAGTAAAGAGGGAAATAAGAAAACTCAGCATATTGACTATTATCTGGACGACACCAGCTAAATGGATTTTTCTGGGCAAACAAATCAGATCATAAAGAATAGTCAGGAAAGGCTGCAGTGGAGGGGGCACACTGCTTCCTGATGGGTCTCTCCAGGGGCCCCAAGTTTGGGGTCAGCAGCTACAGGGAATAGTAGGACAGTGGGGAGTAGGGATTATGGTAATTAGCTAAGAGATTTACTGTGCAAAGCTAGTACTGGGCAGCCCCTTCAATTTCATATTCTGTTCATTTGGCTGCAGCAATGAGCCCTACTTGAAGCCTCAAGTAGGGCTCATGAGAAAGATGGAGAAGTAAAGGGACCCTTAGTGTGTATTTTAGGACTCGAGAGAGGTAAAATGCCAAGTATATAGTCACTGGGTCAGTGGAGGTAAAAAGCAAAGAAGCTGGAACTGAAGATGGAAATAAGACTCAAGTGTTGAGTTGGGGTTGGGGATCTCTGACATTCATGACTGCTCCACATCTTTTGAGCACTCTCTGCTTTTGATGGCTCCTCACATGGTGAATACTTCTTCCTGACATGCAATCTTTTAAAGTCCTTGTGTTTTAGCTCCCATTGTCAACAGGATGCAGATAGGTAATGCTAGCTCCCCCAGTCAGCTGTATCCAATGAAATTTTATGGATGTGACCTATAAAAGAGGAGGCGGCCACCCCTTCTGGTGCTGTAGATATCAGCACCAGATATAGGGCAGTGTTATGGTCTCTGGAGCCTTTTATGTGTTTCTTAATCAGGCCAATTCTTCAATAAAGTTCTGTCAGCTGGTTGGGTTTTTTAAAATTTGTTTTGTTTCAGCCAGAGACTGATCTATCAACTTTCTTAATTAGGTGTATAATTTAATATCTTCTAGAAAAATTTTTCCTAATTAAACTCAGGGAAATGAATTCTTTCTTGGCACTTAAGAATTTTAACTATAAAAACATTTTAATTCATAGAAACACTTTTTATTTTAAAAATAAGATGGTCTTTAATTTGATCATAGTGGTGGCCCTGGCCCTGCTCATACAGTCCTTGTCTAGTCTAAAGGAAAAATATGTACACCAACAGGATCATTACCATTACACAAAATTCTCCTTCTACTTCAGAATAGAAAGCTTTTGAAACAACAGTTCCACAACTGTAAAATAACTGCAGGACAGCTACCTATACTAATAGATTGCAATTATATGTAGGTAACCACAATTCACTTAATATTTAAAGAAAATTCACACTTCAAAGACAAAGATCAAGAAGACAATAGAAAAACTGACCTAAAAGTTAGTACATGTAATATAATATAATATAATATAATATAATAATAATAAATTCTTTTGAAAATATGCTATTTATTTTCCATAGGAAAAATGAGGAAAGAGATATCTATAATGATCTAAGTAACTACAAAAAAGATAAATTAGAAACAATGGATGAAATCTTCGAAATTAAAAAAAAGATGGCAAAGTAACATGTCAACTGGAAAGACTGAATATCAACTTGGATATGTATGTAGGACATAATAGTAAGTGGTCTCAAATCTTAACAAAACTAGAGCATGGTATCAAAAGATAAAAAGATAGGAAATGTTAGAGGAATACTAAGAGAAACAGAAGATAGATTCAGAATGTCCAAATCCTTATATGAAAATTGTTAGAAGAGAAAAGGGGAAGGATAAAATAAATCATTATTCTACCTCTTTAGAGCCAATGAAAAAGATATCAGCCATATTTTTGTAATATGTTTTGATGAGATTTCAATACTCCACCAAAAGAATGTTTTAAATCTTCCCCAAAAGTATGCTGTATGAGGGAATATGAAAATCAAAATGACATAAAAATTCTTTATCATTAGCATCATCATTTCATGGTTGCAAAGCAGTAAATCAACAAATATTAAATCAACAGTATCATGAAAGAATGCTGCAAATTCATTTTTCATCTCATCTTTCTAAAAACAAAACAAAAACACAATACAAACTTGAAAATTTACCCAAGCAAACTGAGAGAGGAATACAGAGGGAGAATTCAAGATTTCTTAGAGCAACAGAGAATTACATTATTTAGAAATGAGATAATAAATGGATTACAAAATTATAAAATATGTACACAATGGGATTTTACTCAGCCAGAAAGAAGAACAAAATTATATTATTTACAGGGAAATGGGTGGAACTGGAAAACTTTATGCTGAGTGAGATTAGTCAGTCCCAAAAAGTAAGAAATCAGATGGTCTTTCTAATATGCGGAGGTTAGGGAGAACAAGGGTCATAGGAGAAACTCTAGACTAGGAAGGAGAAACCATAGATGAGCAAATAAGGAGGTTTAACTAAGGGGGATAGTCGGGGGGAGAGGGAAATTCTCTAATATACATGATGTACATTCACAAACATATCAAAGACAATCACAAAGTCAAACATGAGAAGGAGAAAAGGTGGGAATGGGGCGGGAATTAAATAAAGGCTAAATGAATGATGTCTGCATGTATACCTTTACTATGTTGTACTCCATTACCATGTACATCAATAAAAATGTGCACCAATTAAAAATGCACCAATAAGCCAGGCGTGGTGGCGCACACTTGTAATCCCCGCGCTTGGGAGGCGGAGACAGGAGGATCGCGCAGGTTCAAAGCCAGCCGTGCTGGCTTAGGAGACCCTGTTTCAGAAATATAAAATAGGTCTGGGAGTGTAGCCCGGAGGTAAAAGGGCTTCCAGGAACCCCAGTACCACACAAAAAAAGCACCAATAAAAAACTAAATAATAATACAACAAATAAAGAAAGATATAAGAATTGTAACTCTCAAATTTTAATTTTTAATATGAAATCAAGAGATATCATATGAAGATGAAAAATTACAAAACCATAAAAGTCAGTATATTCTACCAACTAATTGGGTTAACCACCAAAAAGACTCTATAAGGATTTAGACACAATTATCTCTAAGTTGGACTAGCAGGAGTAAACAGTCAAGGAGGGGAAGACATGTTGCTTTTAAGTGTATTATAATGTTCTATATTTCGTAATATATTATGCAATATTTATACTTTAAATAAATCACTAAAGTAAAATACAGGTAATAGTGAGAATAATCACAACTAAATCTCCATACTATAAATTTCATTAAAAATATTCAGAAAGAAACATGCCAAGTGTTGTGTACATGCATGTTTTTACCACTTCGAAACTTATTATCATGTAAAAGTAACATGAGTATCTATTCCCCCAATGTTGCCACTGATATGAATATCAGGTGGATGGTCCATATCTAATAAGCCTTCTTCCATCTTTATTCTTGTCTCCAGTAACTTTTTCTGTATGACAACCTCAGCCATTTATCCCGACAGCAAGATACTAAACTTTGCGACTTCTAAAATTAAAGCCGTTAATTGAATCATCCCACACTCTCGCACTAAATTTAAAGAGGGTATGGATGAGTACATTATTTTTCTCCCCTCCCCGTTCTACCGCTGGATTAGAATATTATACTACCTTTCCCATAAAATAGAAGAAAAATGATTGGCAAAGCAAAGTAATAAAACAGAAGAAGTCTCGATTCTTGATAATTGTAAGAACATTGGATGAGCCCTGGATTTTAGTATGAAGAACTGTGAGAATTGTATGTAAAATAATCTCGTTTCACTTCTAGGCCAACTGAAACTAGTTCTAATTGGCCGATCTCATTTTATATTCTTGGTCATTAGTTCAAATGGTTACCCAGCACACCTTCGCATCCTTAAATTTTTTGTCCCCCCCAGAAGTTCAGCCTTTCCCTTTCCGTGCTTCATTGCGCTCAAATATCTGACCTTTCTTGTTCCCCAACTCTCATCCTTTCTATCTCAACTCCTTACTAACCACAGACTTCATTCTTTCTAATGTATATACTTGCTATTGCTATAAATTTATACTCACCTCACCAGTGACTCATCATTTCCTTTCCCCTCCAAAGACCTCAGTGTGCAGCTTTCCCAGCAAAGGCGGATCCCCGGTGAGTACCCAGATCCCAACATTTCTGCCACCTCAGTTATTTCTAATTCGCGTTTTCAGCCTTTCCTTCTCCACTACTCTGAAATCAGCATTTTTAACTTGCTCTAATTAGTCTCAACTTCATACAAAAAAAAAGAAAATCTCCCTGATATGATACCACCTGCTTTTCTAGCTGCTAACCTCTCCTCTGCACATGCCAGATGCTCATAGTACTATCCATGCACAGGAGGAAGACTTCTCACCTGCCATTAATTAAGCCATCCATTTCAAAGACATTTCTCTGCCCACAACCCCAAGGACATCGCTCCTGATAAGAAAACAGGCACTCAAAAGTTTTTATTTTTTTAACATCTAAAACAACCCTTGTGTTAATGCTATCAAAAAATAAAAGGACACAAATGTCCTCCAATCAATAGATTTTTTTTAATAAATCTTAAATTTACTTGACCCTCGCTTGACTACATTTCTCTTGACTTTGGTCACCATAAAGTTTTTTCTGGCTGTCCTCCTATATCTCAGGTAAGTCCTGTTCTGTCTCTTTTACCAACTCAGCTCTTTATATTTTCAAAGTTTCAAATGTTTTGCCTCCTCAGTTACCTTATGTATGTGAATCTCCTTTCCTAAATATACTTTTTGCTCTTCTCTTTGTAAAGTTAACTTTTATTCATCCTCCTGATGTTGGCTAAATGTTACTGCCTCACATAGAATTTATATAAATCCCCAAACTAAAATTGTGTGTCATTTTGCCTTTTAAAGTCTCTGTCTTTTGTAGTTATATATGCATAGTTGATATTATTTATGCAAGGGTTTGGAGTATACCATAAGGTATATGAGGATAGGAATCCCATCAGGTTTATTTATTACTCAAAGCAGACTAATACATAGAAGAGTTTCTATAAGTATTTGTGGAAGGGATAAATAAATAATTTGGACTAGGAACATTTTGAGTTATCTCTATTATAATGAAAGTCTAGGAAGAGGAGAGGGGACATATTTTGGGGATAGCAACATTTTATTCATTTCCATTATTTTCTCCATCAAAAAACAGATGTTGGGGGAATGAAGGGCCACATGGGAATTATTTATACTTTCTGTTCAATTTTCTTGTGAGCTTCAAATAGCTCTAAAGATAAATTTATTAACTAAAAAAAATAGAAGTGCACCACAATTTAATAGTGAAAACCATAAACTACAGGATCAGACTGCCTAGATTCAAATTTCACCTCTATCATTTAGGAGCTGTGCTATTTTGAACACACTCATTAAACTCTCCCGAAGGGCAAGATTATTTTTGTTTTGATTATTTTTGAAGTTTATTCTAAGCTTCCCATCACTCATAGGACCTAGAACAATACCTCACATGCAATATGAACTTAATAAGTAGTTACTGATTAAATGAGTACTAAACAATTCTAACTCAATAAACAAGCACCAAGCTTTGCAACACAATTTTGTAGCAAAGTTGAGAACTTCCCATTTATAGACAACCTACATCATTTCTTCACTTGTCAGAAGGACAACCAGACTCTGTGACATTGGTACCATGTGCTTATATTCTAATATTACCTTCAACTTGTGTTCTCAGTGGATAAATTGTTTCTCTCCCTAAAATCAACAATGTGGATTTCCATATTCAACCTTGTTTCTGTCAGGAAAGCACTTATGAATGAAAATGGAAAAGTAACTTTTCTGTCTATGTGGACTTCAACACTTCAGCTTATATTTGCTGCAATTGAATGAAATAACAAACTTTTGACAGACACCCGCTGAGAGTGAATGATTTAGACCTAGTTTGGCACTTTCAGAAGTCCATGGTAGTTTAGTTTTCTTTCTTTTGGGGAGATACCCAGAAGTGGTATTGCTGGATCAAATGATAAGTTCATTCCCATTCTTCTGAGGATTTTCCATACTGTTTTCCAAAGTGGTTTCAACTAATTTGTAATCTCACCAACAATGTTTGAGTTCTACTTCTCCACATTCTTGCCAGTATTTATTGCTGTTTGTGTTTTGAATGATTGCCATTCTAGCTGGAATTAGGTGAAATCTCAGGGTAGTTTTGATTTGCATCTCTCTGATTGCCAGTAATGTTGAGCATTTTTTTCATGCATTTATTGGCCATTTGAATTTCTTCTTTTTGAAGTTTCTATGGAATTCACTTGTCCATTTTTTTATTGGGTTCTTTGTTTTCTTAGTGCTGAGTTTCTTGAGTTCTCTGTATATTCTAGATATTAATTCTCTATCAGAGGAGTAGGTGGCAAAAATCTTCTCCCATTCTATTGGCTCTTGATTGAGGTTATCGACAGTTTTCTTTGCTATACAGAAAATCCTCAGAAGAATGGGAACAAACTTACCATTTGATCCAGCAATACCACTCTGGGTATCTACTCAAGAGAAAGACAACCAAGCTACCAAACTAATGCATGTGTATCTATGTTCATAGCTGCACAATTCACCATTGTCAAACTATGGAACCAACCAAGATGTCCATCAACAGATGAGTGGATTATAAAACTGGGCTATGTGCACAGTAGAATTCTACTCAGCCATAAAGAAAAACACAATTACATCATTTACAGGGAAATAGATGGAACTGGAGGACATTATGCTAAGTGAAACTAGTCAGTCACAAAAAAGAAGA